>NC_041392.1:35038349-35054891 GCF_002162155.2 Triticum dicoccoides
GAGAGAGGGGCTCGAATGGCGGAGAGAGGGGAGGAACTGCGGCGACGAGGAGGGGGAGGACTGCCGATGGATGGGTGCCTCACCGGCGCGGCCAGGGGCGCCTTATATAGAGGCTCAGGGGCGGTCGCGTGAGACACGTGTGGCGGAAGGTGGGGCGGCGTCGCCGCACCCCACCTCGCCGCCCGTGAATAAATGGCATGCTGGCATTGATTCCCCGTGGGAAAACCGAGACGATGAGGACGACCAGCCTTCGGCTCGCTGACGCGCCGTCCCGCCACTCTTTCGCGCCAAAACGTACGAGCCGGCGCCGCCGGGTGCCCCTAGCGCGCCCGGTTCGGGTTGGGTGCGCCGGCGCCAATTTCGGCCCAATCCAATGAAAATCGGGCTCGTGGGGGCGCGACTGGGAATATTTTTCGGCGCCGGCGCTAAAAAACGGCCTTGGGGGCCTGTTGGGGGTGTGGCTGGAGATGCTCTAAAGGGGGTGTGCTTCCCGCCGCTTCGCCTGGCCAAAACAGACCTTTAGTACATGTTGGTGGCTCCAACCGGTACTAAAGGGGGGGTTCTATATAAGAAAACACTCCAAAAGAAATTGAGTTTCTCATCTCTCCCTCTGCTTCTTCTCCTCTGCCCCGTCGCAGCCGCCCCTTGTCGCCGCCCTCGTAGCTGTCCTCACCGTCCCCGTCGCCGTCCGTCGTCGCCGCCCCTCGTCGCCGCCCCGGCCATCCCCGTCCTCGTCGTTGCCGTCGCTGTGCCCCGCCCCGTCGTCCCCGCACGGCCCGTCCCCGTCCCCGTCGCCGCCGCCCCGTCCCCATCCCCGTCGTCACCGCCCGTCGCCGTCCACGTCGCCGCCCCCCGTCGCCTCGCCTCGCCGTTGAGCTCCTGCCCCGGCCGCCATTTCCACACACACACACATTGTTTTTCAGTTTTTTAGTTATAAATTTTAGTTATAGAATTTCTTCTATTTTTTAGTCCTAGAAATATTAGAAATGTTATAGAAATGTTAGTTATATAGAAACATTATAAATTTTTCTGTTTTTTAGTTATAGAAATATTTGTAGAAATGTTAGCAACTTTTCTGTTTTTTAGTTATAGAAATATTAGAAATGTTATGGAAATGTTAGTTATATAGAATTTTAGTTATCACAATCCAATCATTTAAAAAATGTTACTTTTTGCGGGCATACAGTAGATTCTCGACGATGCCCGACCATCATCCTCGTCGTCGACCTGTTCGCGATGACGTCCGGCTGACCCATGTCCGGGACTGGGCTCCGTCGGGCTGGCACTGGGAGGTGCTACCTGTAGGGGGCGCCGCTTGATGAGGAACCCGTCCTCGGGTCCAGTCGTCGACCCTGATCTCCTTTGGTGGCGTTCGCGTGGGCCACATTCGGTGCAGAGGGAGCCGGCCCCGCCGGAGGTGGTGCGTCGCCATGTCAGGGAGGAGGACGAGCACGTCCATCGCTACATGGCTGCTATGGACGTCAGGTTCTCCAATACCTGGCAGGTTCTTTGGGCAGATGACCGGAGATATGATCCTGTGATGGTTCTTTCTCTTTGGGCGTCCACTACCCGCGCCCCAGGAACCGCGAGTGGCCTAGATTCTTTTGTAGTATTCGATTTTTATTAGCTACCTAGCCAGTGATGTATTCGTTATATAATATTCGAGACGACGTATTCAAGATTATATATATTATTAGAGACGATGTACTCGAGATTATATATTATTCAAGACGATGTATTCGAGATTATATATTATTCGAGACGATGTATTCAAGATTATATATTATTCGAGACGATGCATATTATGTACTATATGATTCAATTTTTCCTTATTGATTGCATCCATGCATTGTAATTTGAATACTAATTTGTTTTATATTTCCTCTAGATTATTTAAATAAAAGCTATGGCAGACAATACCGACAAAGAGGGAGGAGAGGCCCTGTTCGAGATCATACGCAGCCGTCGCAGGCCAGATGATCTGAATGAAGCAGATGACGGCTCCCAATATCTAAACAATACCGGGGAGGGTGATGATAAGATATTCGATCTCGACGACCGAGCTGAAGAAGTCATGAACTATGATTATGATTATGATGACGCAGACAATGTTTATGATGACGCAGACAATGTTGATCTTGAAATAACAATGACTACCGATGAGGTATATTTATATAAGCAGGCATCTGGTGAACATCACATGTTTTTTTTTATTTGAAGATATGTTAACGAATCGATCTTTCTTCTTTCAGCCCTCCGGATCGAGGAAATCTGCTTCTACAGACAGCAGGAAAAAGCAAGGTCCGGGCAAAAAATTGAAGGAGGGTGTAAAGTACAACATCGATGCCATCAAAGGTAATGGCGAACCCCTCATGCCTAAGAACATTGCGAACAAGTTCATTTGTCAGTGCGGAGTTCTTGTGAAGGACCAACTCCCGATCTCCATTCAAGAATGGAAAGAGCCAAAAACTAAATGTCCAGATGTTACTTGGGTAGACGACAAAGCAAAAGAAAAGCTTTGGGAATCTCTGATGGAACATTTCACCCTACCAGATCATTTCACTGATGCAGATGTGCAGAACGTCAAGGATGCTGCTCTTAGGAAGATGGCAATTGCATTCAACACCCACAAGAAAACTGTATGGGGCAACTACGTCACTGCAAAAAGGAAGACTCCAGAATTCAAGGGAACACTGGAGAAGCAAAGAGAACACCGGCCCGCTTTCGTGAAATTCAAGGAATCATAATTATCTAAGGAACAGTCGAGAAAAAACAAGGCCAATGCCGCAAAAAAGACGCAGTTCCATAGGCTGGGTCCAGGTGGCTACGTGGTGGCAATGCCTAAGTGGGATAAGTCTGAGCAAGAGACGATGGATGCAGGGGTCCCTCCAGTTACTAGGAGCTGGCCCCCTAGCTGCAGAACTTGGTTCTATGCGCATGGGGGGGCGTTGGACCCGAAGACATGCCTGGTTTAGAAGAAGGCAAGTCTAAAAGGAGCCGAACAAAAGTTACTTGACGCAATAGAAGATGCTCGAAAGGGGGTGTTCACGCCCAACAGAGAGAAAGACGAGCTTACGGGCGCCCTGGTAAATCCTGAACACCTGGGAAGAACACGAGGCAAGTGCGCTATTCCCTGGTATGAGGGATTTTTGGAATGGAACGACGACTGTAGGTGCCGTGCAAGAAAGAAGATGGAGGAGGAGAAGAAGAGGAAGCTGGAGGAGGAGCAGAGGAAGCAGGAAGCAGAACGCCTTCAAGGACTAGAAGCAAGGCACGCGGACTTGGCACTCAAATTCCAGTGGCAGCAGCAGATCGACTCACTTAGCCAGGAAAGGGTGTCTCAGCAGTGGCATCAGCTAGCGGATGATCCAGCATTGAATAGCACCGTCCCATCCATGCCGAGATGCAGGGTTGGTTCCGCCCCGGGCGACGCACTGCTGGATACATACCCTGTGGATGACATCATAGAGAACACTAACTGTGAGCTACACTTCAAAATTAAGAACATATCCATGAAGTGGCGGACTCCGTTGCTTTTACAAATCCCCCCGAAGCAACCTTCCATTGCAACCCGATTCCAGTGGGCTATGCTCATGTCCTGGTTGATGAGGTGGTGGACCCATATTCGGGGCTAGAGCTTGACATTCCTGGAGGTGACGACGAGCACACACTGGGAGAGGCCATACATCGTATCATCCTATGGAGAAAGGATTGCATCATCTTTCGAAGGCCACCGACACCGCGTCAGCCGACTCCTCCTCGAAGTCCGCCACCGAGTCAGCAGACTCCCGCTCCTCCAAGTCCACAAACGCGTGAGCCGACTCCTCCTCGAAGTCCGCCACCGTGTCAATAGACTCCCGCTCCTCCAAGTCCATGAACGCGTGGGCCGACTCCTCCTTGAAGTCCACCACCATGTCAGCAGACTCCCGCTCCTCCAAGTCCACCAATGCGTGAGCAGACTCCTGCTCCAAGTCAGCCATGGCAGCCGTCTCCGCCGCCTCAGCAATCACAGAAGAGAGCCACCGCAGCTATGGTGCGTAGCGGCACGAGTCGAGGTAGTACATGAGGTACAGGCGGAGGCAAGCGATATAAATATGGTCCAAGCCTTGCTCCTCTTCCTCAGAGGCCTTACGACATGACTGAGGAGCAAAACGTAGCCATAGTGCAGGTCCAACTGGATGCCCATTTTGGACCGAAACCGGCACCGCCGCCAAGGGAGAAAGTGCCTGAGGAAGAGATTGACCACTTCATTCGTATGGCTAGACCACCAGCTCCCAAGCCCGTTGACTTAGACTATGAGCGCCAAATCAGGAAGGCACATCCAGCACGACTACAAAAGGAAGCGAGCTCGAGCTCGAGCCAACAAGCAGCTGGCAAAAAATGCGGGAAAACCGTTCCCTAGCTAGGAGAACAGGCGGCGCAATTGATCCCCCCGCTTATTGTGCCAACAACACATGAGACTACGCGCGCCCTATATTATTATGGGCAAACCATTCCCCAGCTGGACAATCTGGTAATAACCAAGGAGCATATAAGCCAGGCTAAAATGCTCGATATCAGTATTGGGCAACTCCTCGACATCGAGCCCATGTCTCCGCTTAGAGAGGAGGAAATAAAACAGAAATATGTCCACGGCCAACCTTTGGTCGAGCCCGAGCAGGTCAAGAACCTCCCAACGAGAATGTATGAATTGCGTCAATGGTACATGAACATTACCAAGATTTCCAATCGAGAGTCCCTCATGGTGAATGTCAAGGAGGAGCATTACTTCCATGAGAAAGCTCTAGCTGTTGGGTATACATAATTGTTTCAATTATTCAATCAAGACGCACTCGACAAATCTATCGTCAGTTGCTATTGTCTGTAAGTGATTTCTTTCTGTAATTTAAGTCTCAAGCTAGATGTAGTGATCATTTTGATCAATCATTACCTGTAATTATCCTCACTATATTCTTTTCCGTGGTATTATGCAGGATGAAGATGTATGAAATGAAAAAATCTGGACGCTATGGCATTGGGTTCATTGACCCAAATACCATTAATGAACACACATGGAAAATTCCAATTTATCAAGCAAGTTTAGAGGAAAGCATGCTAGAGATCTTCAAGTGCCTCAATACCAATGAAGATATACTACTTCCTTACAACTTCTGCGAACGGTCTACGAGGGTACATAAACAACACTCTCCCCTCTCGTTGCTATGCATCACCATGATCTTGCGTGTGCATAGGAATTTTTTTGAAATTACTACGTTCCCCAACACCCCATTCTCTTGAATGCTTCCGCTCGCGATCTACAAGGGTATGTAGATGCACTCCCCTCTCCCTCGTTGCTAGATGACTCCATAGATTGATCTTGGTGATGCGTAGAAAATTTTCAAATTCTGCTACGTTCCCCAACAAAGACAAGAAAAGGAAGGCCGGCCCAACCGGGGAGGCCGAAAGGTCCAAAAAGGGAAGGACCCTCCTTCCGGACTGCTCCACGACGGCCGCCTACAGCGATGATGAGTGGTTACCCAAGGACAAGCCCCTGGCGAAGTCGTAAGTATCCGGACACCATAGTAATTCATGGTATGTTCTATTGCACCACTTCTCCTTACGCCGAATATGATTATGCAGTCCGTTCGAGCCCGTCTCGACGTATCTTCGTCGGACGATTCTTTCGACTCGTCGGATATGAATAGCGATTCACTTCTGACCACCTCCACCCCTTGCCCTACGGACAACATCGAGGTGCTGTCTCAAAAGGCATCGATCCGAGGGGAGGTAGTCCTGCGGGCGCCTCGAGGCGACCTTCCAGACCCTGGGCGCAAACGGAGCAAGACTCCCACGGGCTCCAAGTTCGGCCCCCAGCCGAACACTGCGCCGGAACCTTCGGTGGTTTCGGACTCCGGCAGGCAATCCCCTGTTAAGAGGGGCAGGCCGCCCGTGCCAGTGGCCTCTGGCCATCCAGAGGCACCGGACAACTTGCTGGAAGCTCTTCGCGGCGCTTCCATCGTCGAAGAGCACCACACTATCATGAGTGCGGTGATCGAGAAAGTTCAGTCCGCCAAAAACGGACTAACGGGAGCTTGTGACAGCCTCCTAACAGGCTTTCAGGTAAGCAATCAAAACATAGGAAAATATTACCGCACAGACAGTGGCCCCTGATGCTCTGTTTGGCGTTCGCGAAGAAAGGCCGAATAGAGGATCAAATAATGACTCGGGAGTCTAATCAGAATATGTCTATGTGCATATGTAGGCTTCACCGCTGGCCGCTGCCGCACGTACTGCGGAGGTCGCTGCACTGAAGCAGGAACTTGAGCGGTCCGAGGACGAGCTCGACCTTACCAAGAGACAGCTCGAGGAGAGCAAAGGTAAGCAATACCTTGTCTATATATTAAAAAGAAATTCGGTTGTAAAGTAATAGGATCATCATGAATTTGCCAGGGGCCACGACCGAGGTGGCGACACTGAAGAAGGCACTGTCCGAGGCTGAAGACAAAGCGGCCAAGGAGCGCATTGAGCGGGAAAAGCAAGAAGCCCGGGTAGGCGAGGTGCAGCAAGAGCTCGAGGCTCTCACCAAAAAACACGAGTCCTTGGAGCTTGACTCTAAGACGCGAGAGTCCGAGCATGCGAAGGCGCTCGAAAGCGCACGGAGCGCCAAGGCTGAAGCCCACAAGGCCCTCCAGGAGATTGATGCGGTGAAGAAGATAGCAGCGGGTAAGGCATTCATTATGCAAAGCAAGCATGTGAAGGAAACTTTCCTTTTACTTACCGAGTTCGGAGCTCTCTAGGAGCGTTCACAGATCTTCCCCGCAGTGTACTAGATGCCACGGAGTTTTACCGAGCTGAGGAGGGGAGCTCGACAGAAAAGTTGTTCCGGTCTCAGTATACTCGGACCGAACACCCAATTCCCTTGAGCGACCAACCGAAGCAACTGGTCGAGCTTCACAAGGCGGCCGAACAGGCCATGAAGGGTCTTATAGTCTGGATGTGGCTTGGTGATCCCCTGCCTAGCGGCTACTTCGTCTGGTAAGGCGGCTTGTGGATGCCTGCCCACGGCTTGAAGTCATAAAGCGGTTTGTCTGCATCGAGGGTGCGCGCAGGGCTTTTGCCCGGGCGAAGGTGGACGCCGTAAAGCTGGTGAAGGAGGGGCCGCCAGAGGGCAAGGAGCATCGCTGCCCCGAAATGTATCATGACAGTGTCCTGAAGGGTTCCCGCCTTGTGGCGGAGGAATGTGCTAGAGATGTAATTTTGGAGTGAACATGCTCATATGATCCTGAAATGTGAAACAAGTTCATTTGCGCTATGCAACACTTTTTGAATTTAAAATATTACCTTCTATGCGGCCGTTTATAAAATCTGAGAGTTGGCTAGTCGTCGGCTTCTTCCCCCATGTAACTAGTACTGGGGTGTTCGGGATAAATCTGAGCACTCTTTATCCCAGTTTTGGGTCCTTCGAGGGAGGTGTTCAGCACAATGAATCAGGCAATCGGACCATAAGGCTTTATCACTCTCACTTAGCCATAGAAGTCTACAATTTTAAATTTTGGCAAAGCCCCTAGTATTCGGAAGGCCGAATTTGGGGCGCTATATACGCTTAAGTCGGGCAAGGCCGACTCCTCACCTGAAGCGGAAAAAGTCTTTAAGGACTTGAGACCTCTCGAACAGCGACCAACTCTTGCCTTATCATGACAGTCAATTTTTGGCTTTCTCTACTGAGGTGCTCGTCCGGAAGAACCGGGACACAATCACAGTAGTTCTCCCAGCGCTACCTGAGCCGATATAGCGGAACGTAAGGTACCAAAACATGGGAGCTGGGCAAACCCAAGTATTGACCCAAGACATGATTCAGAGCTGATGCATATAATGCTATAAGTTTGGGGTGCCGCACTATCGAAAGTGTTCAGACTTCTCATGCTGTATTATGGGGTAAACGAATGCCCCTGGCGTACTGACCGTACCAGAATGTATGGGTGCAAGTTGTCGTAAATGAACATATAAAAAAGGATGGATAATGCAATAATAGACTAATGCTATGCATTGTTATTTAAATAATACGTCGAAGCATACTGATACAAGTAGTGCAATAAGCAAAAAATAGGACTATTTGACATGCCCTATCCAAGGGCAAGCTGCGTATGGGTAGAAAAAAGCAGGTATATCGATTGTTATCAGAGACCACCTGGGGGTTCCCTTGTATGTCTGAGCTTCTTGCCTCCTTGGTTGTTCCTTCCCGTAATGTGTCCGGCAATCATACTGCCGTAAAGGGCTTCCAGAGAGTAAGGTCCTGAAAGAGAAAAAATGATAAAGGTATGCTGCCCCTAGGGCGGTTAAGCCACATTGCGGGACGTGCCCTGATCGTGCCCCCGCCTATGCCCATGGTATTTTCAGTGCGTAATTATGTACGCGTGGCACGAATTTCGTCGCTTGACTGAGACTAGGACGGGGGCCGAATGAAGGAAATATGCCCTAGAGGCAATAATAAAGTTATTATTTATTTCCTTATATCATGATAAATGTTTATTATTCATGCTAGAATTGTATTAACCGGAAACATAATACTTGTGTGAATACATAGACAAACTTAACGTCACTAGTATGCCTCTACTTGACTAGCTCTTTAATCGAAGATTGTTATGTTTCCTAACCATAGACATGTGTTGTCATTTGATTAACGGGATCACATCATTAGGAGAATGATGTGATTGACATGACCCATTTCATTAGCTTAGCACCCGATCGTTTAGTATGTTGCTATTGCTTTCTTCATGACTTATACATGTTCCTATGACTATGAGATTATGCAACTCCCGTTTGCCGGAGGAACACTTTGTGTGCTACCAAACGTCACAATGTAACTGGGTGATTATAAAGGAGCTCTACAGGTGTCTCCAAAGGTACATGTTGGGTTGGCATATTTCGAGATTAGGATTTGTCACTCCGATTGTCGGAGAGGTATCTCTGGGCCCTCCCGATAATGCGCATCACATAAGCCTTGCAAGCATTGCAACTAATGAGTTAGTTGTGAGATGATGTATTACAGAATGAGTAAAGAGACTTGCCGGTAACGAGATTGAACTAGGTATTAAGATACCAACGATCGAATCTCGGGCAAGTAACATACAGATGACAAAGGGAACAACGTATGTTGTTATGCGGTCTGACCGATAAAAGATCTTCATAGAATATGTAGGAGCCGATATGAGCATCTAGGTTCCGCTATTGCTTATTGACCGAAGACGTGTCTCGGTCATGTCTACATTGTTCTCGAACCTGTAGGGTCCGCACGCTTAACGTTACGATGACAATTTTATTAGGAGTTTATATATTTTGATGTAACGAAGTTTTTTCGGAGTCCCGGATGTGATCACGGACATGACGAGGAGTCTCGAAATGGTTGAGACATGAAGATTGATATATTGGAAGCCTATGTTTGGACATCGGAAGTGTTCGGGGTAAAATTGGCATTTTACCGGAGTACCTAATGGGCCTTAATGGGCCTAGTGGAGAAAGTGGAGAGGAGGCCTAGGGGCTGCCGCGCGCCCCTCCCCCCAAGTCCGAATTGGACAAGGAGGGGGGCTGTGCCCCCCCTTTCCTTTTCCCCTCTCCTCCTTCCCCCCAAGTCCTAATCCAACTAGGGAAAGGGGGGGAGTCCTACTCCTGGTAGGAGTAGGACTCCTCCTGCGCGCCTCCTCCTAGGGCCAGCCGCACCCCCCCTTGCTCCTTTATATACGGGGGCAGGGGCACCTCTAGACACACAAGTTGATCCTCGTGATCATTTTCTTAGCCGTGTGCGGTGCCCCCTTCCACCATTGTCCTCGATAATATTGTAGTGGTGCTTAGGCGAAGCCCTGTGACGGTAGAACATCAAGATCGTCACCACGCCGTCGTGCTGACGGAACTCTTCCCCAACACTTTGCTGGATCGGAGTCCGGGGATCGTCATCGAGCTAAACGTGTGCTAGAACTCGGAGGTGCCGTAGTTTCGGTGCTTGATCGGTCGAGCCGTGAAGACGTACGACTACATCAACCGCGTTGTCATAACGCTTCCGCTTCCGGTCTACAAGGGTAGGTAGACAACACTCTCCCCTCTCGTTGCTATGCATCACCATGATCTTGCGTGTGCGTAGGAATTTTTTTGAAATTACTACGTTCCCCAACAGTGGCATCCGAGCCTAAGTTTTATGTGATGATGTTATATGCACGAGTAGAACACAAGTGAGTTGTGGGCGATATAAGTCATACTGCTTACCAGCATGTCATACTTTGGTTCAGCGGTATGGTTGGATGAAGCGGCCCGGACCGACATTACGCGTACGCTTACGCGAGGCTGGTTCTACCGACGTGCTTTGCACACAGGTGGCTGGCGGGTGTCAGTTTCTCCAATTTTAGTTGAACCGAGTGTGGCTACGCCCGGTCCTTTCGAAGGTTAAAACAACACCAACTTGACAAACTATCGTTGTGGTTTTGATGCGTAGGTAAGATTGGTTCTTGCTTAAGCCCGTAGCAGCCACGTAAAACTTGCAACAACAAAATAGAGAACATCTAACTTGTTTTTGCAAGGCATGTTGTGATGTGATATGGTCAAGACATGATGCTAAATTTTATTGTATGAGATGATCATGTTTTGTAACCGAGTTATCGGCAACTGGCAGGAGCCATATGGTTTTCTCTTTATTGTATGCAATGCAATTATGTTGTAATGCTTTACTTTATCACTAAGCGGTAGCGATAGTCGTGGAAGCATAAGATTGGCGAGACGACAACAATGCTACGATAGTGATCAAGGTGTCGCGCCGGTAAAGATGGTGATCATGACGGTCCTTCGAAGATGGAGATCACAAGCACAAGATGATGATGGCCATATCATATCACTTATATTGATTGCATGTGATGTTTATCTTTTATGCATCTTATCTTGCTTTGATTGACGGTAGCATTTTAAGATGATCTCTCATTAATTATCAAGAAGTGTTCTCCCTGAGTATGCACTGTTGCGAAAGTTCTTCGTGCTGAGACACCACGTGATGATCGGGTGTGATAGGCTCTACGTTCAAATACAACGGGTGCAAAACAGTTGCACACGTGGAATACTCAGGTTATACTTGACAAGCCAAGCATATACATATATGGCATCGGAACACGGAGACCTAAAGGTCGAGCGTGAATCATATAGTAGATATGATCAACATAGTGATGTTCAACAATGAAACTACTCCATCTCACCTGATGATCGGACATGGTTTAGTTGATTTGGATCACATGATAACTTAGAGATTAGAGGGATGTCTATCTAAGTGGGAGTTCTTTAGTAATATGATTAACTGAACTTAAATTTATCATGAACTTAGTACCTGATAGTATCTTGCTTGTTTATGTTTGATTGTAGATAGATGGCCCGTGTTGTTATTCCGTTGAATTTTAATGCGTTCCTTGAGAAAGCAAAGTTGAAAGATGATGGTAGCAATTACATGGACTAGGTCCTTAACTTGAGGATTATCCTCATTGCTGCACAGAAGAATTACGTCCTGGAAGCACCGCTAGGTGCCAGGCCTGCTGCTGGAGCAACACCAGATGTTATGAACGTCTGGCAGAGCAAAGCTGATGACTACTCGATAGTTTAGTGTGCCATGCTTTACGGCTTAGAATCGGGACTTCAACGACGTTTTGAATGTCATGGAGCATATGAGATGTTCCATGAGTTGAAGTTAATATTTCAAGCAAATGCCCGGATTGAGAGATATGAAATATCCAATAAGTTCCATAGCTACAAGATGGAGGAGAATAGTTCTGTCAGTGAGCATATACTCAAAATGTCTGGGTATAATAATCACTTGATTCAATTGGGAGTTAATCTTTCAGATGATTGCATCATTGACAGAATTCTCCAATCACTTACAACTAGCTACAAGAGCTTCGTGATGAACTATAATATGCAAGGATGAATAAGACAATTCCCGAGCTCTTCGCAATGCTAAAAGTTGCAGAGGTAGAAATCAAGAAGGAGCATCAAGTGTTGATGATCAACAAGACCACTAGTTTCAAGAAAAAGGGCAAAGGGAAGAAGAAGGGGAACTTGAAAAAGAACATCAAGCAAGTTGCTACTCAGGAGAAGAAACCCAAATCTGGACCTAAGCCTGAAGCTGAGTGCTTCTACTGCAAGCAGACTGGTCACTGGAAGCGGAACTGCCCCAAGTATTTGGCGGATAAGAAGGATGGCAAGGTGAACAAAGGTATATATGATATACATGTTATTGATGTGTACCTTACTAATGCTCGCAGTAGCACCTGGGTATTTGATACTGGTTCTGTTGCTAATATTTGCAACTCGAAACAGGGACTACGGATTAAGCGAAGATTGGCTAAGGATGAGGTGACAATGCGCGTGGGAAATGGTTCCAAAGTCGATGTGATCGCGGTCGGCACGCTACCTCTACATCTACCTTCGGGATTAGTATTAGACCTACATAATTATTATTTGGTGCCAGTGTTGAGCGTGAACATTATATCTAGATCTTGTTTGATGCGAGACGGTTATTCATTTAAATCAGAGAATAATGGTTGTTCTATTTATATGAGTAATATCTTTTATGGTCATGCACCCTAGAAGAGTGGTCTGTTCTTATTAAATCTCGATAGTAGTGACACACATATTCATAATGTTGAAGCCAAAAGATGCGGAGTTGATAATGATAGTGCAACTTATTTGTGGCACTGCCGTTTAGGTCATATCGGTATAAAACGCATGAAGAAACTCCATACTGATGGACTTTTGGAACCACTTGATTATGAATCACTTGGTACTTGCGAACCGTGCCTTATGGGCAAGATGACCAAAACACCGTTCTGTGGTACTATGGAGAGAGCAACAGATTTCTTGGAAATCATACATACAGATGTATGTGGTCCGATGAATGTTGAGGCTCGTGGCGGATATCGTTATTTTCTCACTTTCACAGATGACTTAAGCAGATATGGGTATATCTACTTAACGAGACATAAGTCTGAAACATTTGAAAAGTTCAAAGAATTTCAGAGTGAAGTTGAAAATCATCGTAACAAGAAAATTAAATTCCTACGATCTGATCGTGGAGGAGAATATTTGAGTTACGAGTTTGGTGTACATTTGAAACAATGCGGAATAGTTTCGCAACTCACGCCACCCGGAACACCACAGTGTAATGGTGTGTCCGAACGTCGTAATCATACTTTACTAGATATGGTGCGATCTATGATGTCTCTTACTGATTTACCGCTATCGTTTTGGGGTTATGCTTTAGAGATGGCCGCATTCACGTTAACTAGGGCACCATCAAAATCCGTTGAGACGACACCTTATGAACTGTGGTTTGGCAAGAAACCAAAGTTGTCGTTTCTGAAAGTTTGGGGCTGCGATGCTTATGTGAAAAAGCTTCAACCTGATAAGCTCAAACCCAAATCAGAGAAATGTGTCTTCATAGGATATCCAAAGGAAACTATTGGATACACCTTCTATCACAGATCCGAAGGCAAGACTTTTGTTGCTAAATTCGGAAACTTTCTAGAGAAGGAGTTTCTCTCGAAAGAAGTGAGTGGGAGGAAAGTAGAACTTGATGAGGTAACTGTACCTACTCCCTTATTAGAAAGTAGTACATCACAGAAACCGGTTTCTGTGACACCTACACCAATTAGTGAGGAAGCTAATGATGATGATCATGAAACTTCAGAACAAGATACTACTGAACTTCGTAGATCAACCAGAGTAAGATCCGCACCAGAGTGGTACGGTAATCCTGTTCTGGAAGTCATGATACTAGATCATGATGAACCTACGAACTATGGAGAAGTGATGGTGAGCCCAGATTCCGCAAAATGGCTTGAAGCCATGAAATCTGAGATGGGATCCATGTATGAGAACAAAGTATGGACTTTGGTTGACTTGCCCAAAGATCGGCAAGCAATAGAGAATAAATGGATCTTCAAGAAGAAGACTGACACTGACGGTACTGTTACTGTCTACAAAGCTCGACTTGTCGCAAAAGGTTTTCAACAAGTTCAAGGGATTGACTACAATGAGACCTTCTCACCCATAGCGATGCTTAAGTCTGTCCGAATCATGTTAGCAATTGCCGCATTTTATGATTACGAAATTTGGCAGATGGATGTCAAAGCTGCATTCCTGAATGGATTTCTGGAAGAAGAGTTGTATATGATGCAGCCGGAAGGTTTTGTCGATCCAAATGGAGCTAACAAAGTGTGCAAGCTCCAGCGATCCATTTATGGACTGGTGCAAGCCTCTTGGAGTTGGAATAAACGCTTTGATAGTGTGATCCAAGCATTTGGGTTTGTACAGACTTTTGGAGAATCCTATATTTACAAGAAAGTGAGTGGGAGCTCTGTAGCGTTTCTGATATTATATGTGGATGACATATTACTAATCGGAAATGATATAGAATTTCTGGATAGCATAAAGGGATACTTGAATAAGAGTTTTTCAATGAAATACCTCGATGAAGCTGCTTACATATTGGGCATTAAGATCTATAGAGATAGATCAAGACGCTTAATTGGACTTTCACAAAGCACATACCTTGACAAAGTTTTGAAGAAATTCAAAATGGATCAAGCAAAGAAAGGTTCCTTGCCTATGTTACAAGGTGTGAAATTGAGTAAGACTCAATGCCCGACCACTTCAGAAGATAGAGAGAAAATGAAAGATGTTCCCTATGCTTCAGCCATAGGCTCTATCATGTATGCAATGCTGTGTACCAGACCTGATGTGTGTCTTGCTATAAGTCTAGCAGGGAGGTACCAAAGTAATCCAGGAGTGGATCACTGGACAGCGGTCAAGAACATCCTGAAATACCTGAAAAGGACTAAGGATATGTTTCTCGTATATGGAGGTGACAAAGAGCTCATCGTAAATGGTTACGTTGATGCAAGCTTTGACACTGATCCGGACGATTCTAAATCGGAAACCGGATACGTGTTTACATTAAACGGTGCAGCTGTTAGTTGGTGCAGTTCTAAACAAAGCATTGTTGCGGGATCTACATGTGAAGCGGAGTACATAGCTGCTTCGGAAGCAGCAAACGAAGGAGTCTGGATGAAAGAGTTCATATCCGATCTAGGTGTCATACCTAGTGCATCGGGTCCAATGAAAATCTTTTGTAACAATACTGGTGCAATTGCCTTGGCAAAGGAATCCAAATTTCAAAAGAGAACCAAGCACATCAAGAGACGCTTCAATTCCATCCGGGGTCTAGTCCAGGTGGGAGACATAGAGATTTGCAAGATACATACGGATCTGAATGTAGCAGACCCGTTGACTAAGCCTCTTCCACGAGCAAAACATGATCAGCATCAAAGCTCCATGGGTGTTAGAATCATTACTGTGTAATCTAGATTATTGACTCTAGTGCAAGTGGGAGACTGAAGGAAATATGCCCTAGAGGGAATGATAAAGTTATTATTTATTTCCTTATATCATGATAAATGTTTATTATTCATGCTAGAATTGTATTAACCGGAAACATAATACTTGTGTGAATACATAGACAAACTAAACGTCACTAGTATGCCTCTACTTGACTAGCTCATTAATCAAAGATGGTTATGTTTCCTAACCATAGACATGTGTTGTCATTTGATTAACGGGATCACATCATTAGGAGAATGATGTGATTGACATGACCCATTCCATTAGCTTAGCACCCGATCGTTTAGTATGTTGCTATTGCTTTCCATTCCATTGACATGACATGACCCATTCCATTGACATGACATGAATTGTATTATTCATGACTTATACATGTTCCTATGACTATGAGATTATGCAACTCCCGTTTGCCGGAGGAACACTTTGTGTGCTACCAAACATCACAACATAACTGGGTGATTATAAAGGATCTCTACAGGTGTCTCCAAAGGTACATGTTGGGTTAGCATATCTCGAGATTAGGATTTGTCACTCCGATTGTCGGAGAGGTATCTCTGGGCCCTCTCGGTAATGCACATCACATAAGCCTTGCAAGCATTGCAACTAATGAGTTAGTTGTGAGATGATGTATTACGGAACGAGTAAAGAGACTTGCCGGTAACGAGATAGAACTAGGTATTAAGATACCGACGATCGAATCTCGGGCAAGTAACATACCGATGACAAAGGGAACAACGTATGTTGTTATGCGGTCTAACCGATAAAATATCTTCGTAGAATATGTAGGAGCCAATATGAGCATCCAGGTTCCGCTATTGGTTATTGACCGGAGACGTGTCTCGGTCATGTCTACATTGTTCTCGAACCCGTAGGGTCCGCACGCTTAACGTTACGATGACAGTTTCATTATGAGTTTATATATTTTGATGTACCGAAGTTTGTTCGGAGTCCCGGATGTGATCACGGACATGATGAGGAGTCTCGAAATGGTCGAGACATGAAGATTGATATATTGGAAGCCTATGTCTGGACATCGGAAGTGTTCCGGGTGAAATCGGCATTTTACCGGAGTACCGGGAGGTTACCGGAAACCCCCCGGTAACCTAATGGGCCTTAATGGGCCTAGTGGAGAAAGAGGAG
>NC_041392.1:35055261-35117752 GCF_002162155.2 Triticum dicoccoides
ACAAGGAGGGGGGGCGATGCCCCCCCTTTCCTTTTCCCCTCTCCTCCTCCCCCCCAAGTCCTAATCCAACTAGGGAAAGGGGGGGAGTCCTACTCCCGGTAGGAGTAGGATTCCTCCTGCGCGCCTCCTCCTAGGGCCGGCCGCACCCCCCCTTGCTCCTTTATATACGGGGGCACCTCTAGACACACAAGTTGATCCTCGTGATCGTTTTCTTAGCCGTGTGCTGTGCCCCCTTCCACCATAGTCCTCGATAATATTGTAGCGGTGCTGAGGCGAAGCCCTGCGACGGTAGAACATCAAGATCGTCACCACGCCGTCGTGCTGACGGAACACTTACCTGACACTTTGCTGGATCGGAGTCCGGGGATCGTCATCGAGCTGAACGTGTGCTAGAACTCGGAGGTGCCGTAGTTTCGGTGCTTGATCGGTCGAGCCGTGAAGACATACGACTACATCAACCGCGTTGTCATAACGCTTCCTCTTCCGGTCTACGAGGGTACGTAGACAACACTCTCCCCTCTCTTTGCTATGCATCACCATGATCTTGCATGTACGTAGGAATTTTTTTGAAATTACTACGTTCCCCAACACCGAATTGCTAGGCGAGCTCTGAACGTGCCAGGCGATCCTGCTGCAGGTTACTCCGGACTTGCTTGACGGTGCCGGGGGCTGTATCGCCGAATTGGCGGTTTGCCTTAAAAGGCTGCTTTGTGCTTCTACTTTGAGGGCCGCAGTGTGCTCTTCCGTGCGGAGCGAGCGTTCTGTGTTTCCATTGACTGTTATGACCCCCCTAGGTCCTGGCATCTTGAGCTCGAGGTATGCGTAATGCGGTACCGCATTGAATTTTGCAAATGCGGTTCGCCTGAGCAGTGCATGATAGCCACTGCAGAACGGGGCGATATCGAAGATTAACTCCTCGCTTCGGAAGTTGTATGGAGATCCGAAGGCCACTTCCAGTGTGATTGAGCCCATGCAATGGGCCTCTACACCTGGGATGACGCCCTACAAGGTGGTTTTGGTGGGTTTGATCCTCGAGGGATCTATACCTATTTTGCGCACTGTATCCTGATAGAGCAGGTTCAGGCTGCTGCCGCCGTCCATAAGGACTCGAGTGAGGTGAAATCCATCGTTGATGGGGTCTAGGACCAATGTGGCAGATCCGCCATGACGGATACTAGTGGGGTGGTCCCTACGATCGAAGGTGATCGGACAAGAGGACAAGTTGAACTTTGGGGCGACGGGCTCCACCGCATAGACGTCCCTTAGTGCACGCTTCTGTTCCCTCTTGGGAATGTGGGTTGCGTATATCATGTTCACTGTCTTCACTTGTGGGGGGAACCTCTTCTGTCCTCCCGTGTTCGGCGGCCGGGGCTCCTCCTTGTCATCACTATGCAGCCCCTTGTCCTTGTTTTCGGCATTCAACTTGCCGGCCTGCTTGAACACCCATCATTCTCTGTTGGTGTGATTGACTGGCTTATCGGGGGTGTCATGGATTTGACACGAGCGATCAAGTATGCGATCCAAACTGGACGGGCCCAGGAGTACTTCTTTTGAATGGCTTTTTCCGCTTACCGGATCTGGAGCCTCCGAATCCGGCATTGACTGCCGTATCATCGGTGTTATTTCTGTTGTTGCGGCGCTTATGTCTGTGACGACGTGGTCTGCCGTTGGCATCTTTGGTATTCGAAGTGCCCGGATTCCTTGATGTGTTGTTGCTCCGAGCCAACCAGCTATCCTCGCCCGTGGAAAATCAGGTAATGAGTGTCGTGAGGGCTGCCATAGACTTCGGCTTCTCCTGGCCGAGGTGCCGGGCGAGCCACTCGTCACGGATGTTATGCTTGAATGCCGCTAAGGCCTCTACATCCGGACAGTCGACAATTTGGTTTTCCTTAGTTAGGAACCGTGTCCAGAATTGCCTGGCCGAATCCCATGGCTGCTGATTTATATGGCTCAAGTTATCAGCATCCGGTGGTCGCAAATAAGTGCCCTGGAAGTTGTCAAGGAATGCGTCTTCCAAATCCTCCCAACTGCCGACGGAGTCTGGTGGCAAGCTTTTCAGCCAAAGCCGAGCTGGTCCTTTGAGTTTTAGTGGGAGGTACTTGATGGCATGCAGATCATCACCGCGAGCCATGTGGATGTGGAGGAGGAAATCCTCAATCCATACAGCGGGATCTGTTGTACCATCATACGATTCGATATTTACGGGTTTAAAACCTTCCGGGAATTCGTGATCCATAACTTCACAAGTGAAGCATAGGGGGTGTGCGGCGCCTCTGTGCCGGGCTATATCACGAAGCAGTTCATATGAGTCTTGTCTGCTGTATTCGGCCTGACCGGATTTACTTTTAGTGTATCCAGCGTGATGGTCATCGGCCCGCGTTGGCGCGCGCCCCCGTGACCCGTATATCGAGCTTGCAAGTTTTTGCCCTGCTTTCCAATACGTCTCGCAGGTCCCGTGTGTTTCCCTGGGCCTTGGTATTTTTGTTTGAGTGGCGGCGGGGTGCGGGCTGAACTTCAGGCTGAAACGCCTCTCTGGCTCGGCCACGAGGTGGCCGGTCAGCAACATCGTACACTGGTGATGTAGGTTTCAATGCTTCCTCCTCGAGTTGGGGTAGCGACCTGCACTTTGGGTAACTCTTGGAGGGGCGCTCGAGTTCGTATTCCTCAGCCGCAAGGAAATCGATGCATCTGTCTGCTAGCAAATCTTGATCAGTTTGAAGCTGTTGTTGCTTTTTCTTCAAGCTATTTGTTGTGGCTATCAGCCGGCGCTTGAAGCGCTCCTGCTTGACGGGATCCTCAGGCACGATAAATTCTTCGTCGCCGAGGCTCACCTCATCTTCGGAGAGAGGCATGTAATTGTCCTCCTCTAATTCTCTATCTGCTGCCCGCTCTGGAGGGCTAGCTTGCTCACCCTCCCGCTCTAAATCGTGCTGGAGGGGATTGTTGTCGTCTTCGGCACTATCCGGAGTGTTATTGTCTCTTGTGCCGGTATCATTACTTTTGCTATGGCGGGACTTAGAGCGGCGCCGTTGACGTCGGCGCTTGGGTTGCTTCTTGGAGGGGTCATCCCCCGCTGTCTCGTCGCCATTGCCTTCTTTGGGGGTGTCCACCATGTATATATCATATGATGAGGTGGCGGTCCAGCGCCCTGTGAGCGGTGGTTCCTGTTCGTCTCCTGCATCAATCGTCCATACCGTCGATGTCTTTGGAGTCGAAGTCGAGCATGTCGGTTAAATCGTCGACAGTGGCTACTAAGTGGGTGGTGGGTGGGGAGCGAATTTCTTCGTCGTCCGCATCCCATTCTAGCCGGACATAGTTTGGCCAAGGTTCTCCTGACAAGGAGAGATACCTTAATGAATTTAGCACGTCGCCAAAAGGTGAGTGCTGAAAGATATCCATGGAGGTGAACTCCATGATCGGCACCCAATCGGATTCGATAGGCACGGACGCAGGTGGCTTGGAGTCCGTGGCCAGAGACGAATCCAGTGGTTCGGCAACACGGCTCTCATAAGGGGTGAAGGCAGTATCCGGCTCTATCGCCATTGAGAGTGCAGCCTCCATGGCGGGGTCTATCCACCCGTCCTCGGATGGCGCAATTTGCTCCGGATTGAAGGCCAGAGTAGTTGCAGGTGTGATCTCCCGAACACTGTCCGACGGCAGAGGTAAATCATGCTCGTCGTGATCGTGCGGCGCACCTGACATGGGCTCGAATCCGTCGAAGATCAAGTCTCCGTGGATATCAGCAGTGTAGTTTAAGTTTCCGAACCTGACCTAATGGCCAGGGGCGTAGCTCTCGATCTGCTCAAAATGGAGACATAGAAATTTGTAAAGTACATACGGACCTGAATGTAGTAGATCCGTTGACTAAACCTCTCCCTAGAGCAAAACATGATCAACACCAGAATTCCATGGGTGTTCGATTCATCACAATGTAACTAGATGATTGACTCTAGTGCAAGTGGGAGACTGTTGGAAATATGCCCTAGAGGCAATAATAAAATGATTATTATATTTCCTTGTTCATGATAATTGTCTATTATTCATGCTATAATTGTATTATCTGGAAATCGTAATACATGTGTGAATACATAGACCACAACACGTCCCTAGTGAGCCTCTAGTTGACTAGCTCGTTGATCAAAGGATAGTCATGGTTTCCTGACTATGGACATTAGATGTCATTGATAACGGGATCACATCATTAGGAGAATGATGTGATGGACAAGACCCAATCCTAAGCTTAGCTCAAAGATCGTGTAGTTCGTTTGCTGTAGCTTTTGTGAATGTCAAGTATCATTTCCTTAGACCATGAGATTGTGCAACTCCCGGATACCGTAGGAGTGCCATGGGTGTGCCAAACATCACAGCGTAACTGGGTGACTATAAAGGTACATTACAGGTATCTCCGAAAGTGTCTGTTGGGTTGGCACGAATCGAGACTGGGATTTGTCACTCTGTATGACGGAGAGGTATCTCTGGGCCCACTCGGTAATGCATCATCATAATGAGCTCAATGTGACCAAGGGGTTGGTCACGGGATCATGCATTACGGTACGAGTAAAGTGACTTGCCGGTAACGAGATTGAACAAGGTATTGGGATACCGACGATCGAGTCTCAGGCAAGTAACGTACCGATTGACAAAGGGAATTGAATACGGGATTGATTAAGTCCTAGACATCATGGTTCATCCGATGAGATCAGCGAGGAGCATGTGGGAGCCAACATGGGTATCCAGATCCCGTTGTTGGTTATTGACCGGAGAGGTGTCTCGGTAATGTCTGTGTGTCTCCCGAACCCGTAGGATCTACAAACTTAAGGTTCGGTGACGCTAGGGTTGTAGAGATATTAGTATGCAGTAAACCGAAAGTTGTTCGGAGTCCCGGATGAAATCCCAGATGTCACGAGGAGTTCCGGAATGGTCCGGAGGTAAAGATTTATATATAGGAAGTCCAGTTTCAGCCAGCGGGAAGGTTTTGGGGGTTACCGGTATTGTACCAGGACCACCCGAAGGGTCCCGGGGGTCCACCGGATGGGGCCACCTATCCCGGAGGGCCCCATGGGCTGAAGTGGCATGGGAACCAGCCCCTGATGGGCTGGTGCGCCCCACCCAAGGGCCCAAGGCGCCTAGGGTTTGAAACCCTAGGGGGTCGTTGCCCCCCGAGGGGGCATGCACCCCCCTGGTTGGAAACCCTAAGGGGGTCGTTGCCCCCAGGGGCCGCCCCCCCTTTAGATGGGATCTACAAGGGGGCATGCACCCCCCTAGCCCCTATATATAGTGGAAGGGAGGGAGGGCAGCCGCACCTTGCTTTTGGCGCCTCCCTCTCCCTCCGTAACACCTCTCCTCCCCGCTTGTGCTTGGCGAAGCCCTGCCAGGATCCTCCTGCATCCACCACCACGCCGTCGTGCTGCTGGATCTTCATCAACCTCTCCTTCCCCCTTGCTGGATCAAGAAGGAGGAGACGTCTTCCCAACCGTACGTGTGTTGAACGCGGAGGTGCTGTCCGTTCGGCACATGGTCATCGGTAATTTGGATCACGACGAGTACGACTCCATCATCCCCGTTCACTTGAACGCTTCTGCTCGCGATCTACAAGGGTATGTAGATGCACTCCTATTCCCCTCATTTCTAGAATACTCCATAGATTGATCTTGGTGATGCGTAGAAATTTTTTAATTTCTGCTACGATCCCCAATAGTGGCATCGTGAGCTAGGTCTATGCATAGTTTCTATGCACGAGCAAAACACAAAATAGTTGTGGGCGTCGATATTGCCAATTATCTTGCCGTTACTAGTCTTATCTTGATTCGGCGGTATTGTGGGATTAAGCGGCCCGGACCAACCTTACACGTGTGCTTACGTGAGACCGGTTCCACCGACTGAGATGCACTAGTTGCCTAAGGTGGCTGGCGGGTGTCTGTCTCACCAACGTTAGTCGGATCGGATTCGATGAACAGGGTCCTTATGAAGGGTAAATAGAAATTGGAAATTCACGTTGTGGTTTTGGCGTAGGTAAGAAACGTTCTTGCTAGAAACCTATAGCAGCCACGTAAAAACTTGCAACAACAATTAGAGGACGTCTAACTTGTTTTTGCAGCAAGTGTTTCGTGATGTGATATGGCCAAAGGTTGTGATGAATGATGAATGATATATGTGATGTATGAGATTGATCATGTTCTTGTAATAGGAATCACGACTTGCATGTCGATGAGTATGACAACCGGCAGGAGCCATAGGAGTTGTGTTTATTTATTTATGACCTGCGTGTCAACATAAACGTCATGTAATTCCTTTACTTTATTGCTAAAGCGTTAGCCATAGTAGTAGAATTAATAGATGACGAGACAACTTCAAGAAGACACGATGATGGAGATCATGATGATGGAGATCATGGTGTCATGCTGGTGACAACGATGATCATGGAGCCCCGAAGATGGAGATCAAAGGAGCAAATGATATTGGCCATATCATGTCACTATTTGATTGCATGTGATGTTTATCATGTCTTACATCTTATTTGCTTAGATCGACGGTAGCTTAAATAAGATGATCCCTCGTAATAATTCAAGAAAGTGTTCCCCCTAACTGTGCACCGTTGCGAAGGTTTGTTGTTTCGAAGCACCACGTGATGATTGGGTGTGATAGATTCTAACATTCGAATACAACGGGTGTAAGACAGATTTACACACGCAATACACTTAGGTTGACCTGACGAGCCTAGCATGTACAGACATGGCCTCGGAACATAGAAGACCGAAAGGTCGAGCATGAGTCGTATATAAGATACGATCAACATGAAGATGTCAACCGATGTTGACTAGTCTGTCTCACGTGATGATCGGACACGGCCTAGTTAACTCGGAACATGTTATACTTAGATGGCTTGAGGGATGTCTATCTGAGTGGGAGTTCATTTAATAATTTGATTAGATGAACTTAATTATCATGAACTTAGTCTAAAATCTTTACAATATGTCTTGTAGATCAAATGGCCCACGTTGTCCTCAACTTCAACGCGTTCCTAGAGAAAACCAAGCTGAAAGACGATGGCAGCAACTATACGGACTGGGTCCGGAACCTGAGGATCACCCTCATAGCTGCCAAGAAAGATTATGTCCTAGAAGCACCGCTAGGTGACGCACCCGTCCCACAGAACCAAGACGTTATGAAAGCTTGGCAGACACGTGCTGATGATTACTCCCTTGTTCAGTGCGGCATGCTTTATAGCTTAGAACCGGGGCTCCAAAAGCGTTTTGAGAGACACGGAGCATATGAGATGTTCGAAGAGCTGAAAATGGTTTTTCAAGCTCATGCCCGGGTCGAGAGATATGAAGTCTCCGACAAGTTCTTCAGCTGTAAGATGGAGGAAAATAGTTCTGTCAGCGAGCACATACTCAAAATGTTTGGGTTGCATAACCGCTTGACTCAGCTGGGAGTTAATCTCCCGGATGACGCGGTCATTGACAGAATCCTTTAGTCGCTTCCACCGAGCTACAAGAGCTTTGTGATGAACTTCAATATGTAGGGGATGGAAAAGACCATTCCTGATGTATTTGCAATGCTGAAATCAGCAGAGGTAGAAGTCAAAAAGGAACATCAAGTGTTGATGGTGAATAAAACCACTAAGTTCAAGAAAGGCAAAGGTAAGAAGAACTTCAAGAAGGACGGCAAGGGAGTTGCCACGCCCGGTAAGCAAGCTGCCGGGAAGAAGCCAAAGAATGGACCCAAGCCCGAGACTGAGTGTTTTTATTGCAAGGGAAGTGGTCACTCGAAGCGGAACTGCCCCAAATACTTAGCGAACAAGAAGGCCGGCATCACGAAAGGTATATGTGATATACATGTAATTGATGTGTACCTTACCAGTACTCGTAGTAGCTCCTGGGTATTTTATACCGGTGCGGTTGCTCACATTTGTAACTCAAAGCAGGAGCTGCGGAATAAGCGGAGACTTGCGAAGGACGAGGCGACGATGCGCGTCGGGAATGGTTCCAAGGTTGATGTGATCGCCGTCGGCACGCTACCTCTACATTTACCTATGGGATTAGTTTCAAACCTCAATAATTGTTATTTAGTGCCAGCTTTGAGCATGAACATTGTATCAGGATCTCGTTTAATTCGAGATGGCTACTCATTTAAATCCGAGAATAATGGTTGTTCTATTTATATGAGAGATATGTTTTATGGTCATGCTTCGATGGTGAATGGTTTATTCTTAATGAATCTCAAGCGTAATGCTACACATATTCATAGTGTGAATACAAAAAGATGTAAGGTCGATAATGATAGTCCCACATACTTGTGGCACTGCCGCCTTGGTCACATAGGTGTCAAACGCATGAAGAAGCTCCATGCAGATGGACTTTTAGAGTCTCTTGATTACGAATCATTTGACACGTGCGAACCATGCCTCATGGGTAAAATGACCAAGACTCCGTTCTCAGGAACAATGGAGCGAGCAACCAACTTATTGGAAATCATACATACTGATGTGTGCGGTCCAATGAGTGTTGAGGCTCGCGGTGGCTATCGTTATGTTCTCACCCTCACTGATGACTTGAGTAGATATGGGTATGTCTACTTAATGAAACACAAGTCTGAGACCTTTGAAAAGTTCAAGGAATTTCAGAGTGAGGTTGAGAATCAACGTGACAGGAAAATCAAGTTCTTGCGTTCAGATCGTGGGGGAGAATACTTGAGTCATGAATTTGGCACACACTTAAGAAAATGTGGAATAGTTTCACAACTCACGCCGCCTGGAACACCTCAGCGTAATGGTGTGTCCGAACGTCGTAATCGCACTCTATTAGATATGGTGCGATCTATGATGTCTCTTACCGATTTACCGCTATCATTTTGGGGCTATGCTTTAGAGACTGCCGCATTCACTTTAAATAGGGCTCCATTGAAATCCGTTGAGACGACAACGTATGAATTATGGTTTGGGAAGAAACCTAAGCTGTCGTTTCTAAAAGTTTGGGGATGCGATGCTTATGTCAAGAAACTTCAAGCTGAAAAGCTCGGACCCAAGTCGGAAAAATGCATCTTCATAGGATACCCTAAGGAGTTTCTCTCGAAAGAAGTAAGTGAGAGGAAAGTAGAGCTTGATGAAGTACTACCTCTTGAAGCAGAGAGTAGCGCAGCTCAGGAAAATGTTCCTGTGGTGCCTGCACCGATTAGAGAGGAAGTTAATGATGATGATCAAGATACTTCGGATCAAGCTCCTACTGAACTTCGTAGGTCCACAAGGACACGTTCCGCACTAGAGTGGTACGGCAACCCTGTCTTGGAAATCATGTTGTTAGACAACGGTGAACCTGTGAACTATGAAGAAGGAATGGCGGGCCGAGATTCCGACAAATGGCTAGAAGCCATGAAATCCGAGATAGAATCCATGTATGAAAACAAAGTATGGACTTTGACTGACTTGCCCAAAGATCGGTGAGCCATAGAAAATAAATGGATCTTTAAGAAGAAGACAGACGCGGATGGTAATGTGACCATCTATAAGGCTCGACTTGTCGCTAAGGGTTATCGACAAGTTTAAGGGGTTGACTATGATGAGACTTTCTCACCCGTAGCGAAGCTGAAGTCCGTCCGAATCATGTTAGCAATTGCCGCATTCTATGATTATGAGATATGGCAAATGGACGTCAAAACGGCATTCCTTAACGGCTTTCTTAAGGAAGAATTGTATATGATGCAGCCGGAAGGTTTTGTCGATCCTAAGAATGCTAACAAGGTGTGCAAGCTCCAACGCTCAATCTATGGGCTAGTGCAAGCATCTCGGAGTTGGAACATTCGCTTTGATGAGATGATCAAAGCGTTTGGGTTTATGCAGACTTATGGAGAAGCCTGCGTTTACAAGAAAGTGAGTGGGAGCTCTGTAGCATTTCTGATATTATATGTGGATGACATACTGTTGATGGGAAATGATATAGAATTCTTGGAAAGCATAAAGGCCTATTTGAACAAGTGTTTTTCAATGAAGGACCTTGGAGAAGCTGCTTATATATTAGGCATCAAGATCTATAGAGATAGATCGAGACGCCTCATCGGTCTTTCACAAAGTACGTACCTTGACAAGATATTGAAGAAGTTCAATATGGATCAGTCCAAGAAGGGGTTCTTGCCTGTATTGCAAGGTGTGCGATTGAGCACGGCTCAATGCCCGACCACGACAGAAGATATAGAAGAGATGAGTGTCATCCCCTATGCCTCAGCCATAGGGTCTATTATGTATGCCATGCTATGTACCAGACCTGATGTAAACCTTGCCGTAAGTTTGGTAGGTAGGTACCAAAGTAATCCCGGCAAGGAACACTAGACACCGATCAAAAACATCCTGAAGTACCTGAAAAGGACAAAGGATATGTTTCTCGTTTATGTAGGTGGTGAAGAGCTCGTCGTAAAGGTTTACGTCGACGCTAGCTTCGACACAGATCTGGATGACTCTAAGTCACAAACCGGATACGTGTATATTTTGAATGGTGGGGCAGTAAGCTGGTGTAGTTGCAAGCAACGCGTCGTGGCGGGATCTACATGTGAAGCAGAATACATGGCAGCCTCGGAGGCAGCACAAGAAGCAATCTGGGTGAAGGAGTTCATCACCGACCTAGGAGTCATACCCAATGCGTCGGGGCTGATGACTCTCTTCTGTGACAACACTGGAGCTATTGCCTTTGCCAAGGAGCCCAGGTTTCATAGGAAGACCAGGCATATCAAGCGTCTCTTCAACTCCATTCATGGAAGTGTTCAAAATGGAGACATAGAAATTTGTAAAGTACATACGGACCTGAATGTAGCAGATCCGTTGACTAAACCTCTCCCTAGAGCAAAACATGATCAACACCAGAATTCCATGGGTGTTCGATTCATCACAACGTAACTAGATGATTGACTCTAGTGCAAGTGGGAGACTGTTGGAAATATGCCCTAGAGGCAATAATAAAATGATTATTATATTTCCTTGTTCATGATAATTGTCTATTATTCATGCTATAATTGTATTATCCGGAAATCGTAAAACATGTGTGAATACATAAACCACAAGACGTCCCTAGTGAGCCTCTAGTTGACTAGCTCGTTGATCAAAGGATAGTCATGGTTTCCTGACTATGGACATTAGATGTCATTGATAACAGGATCACATCATTAGGAGAATGATGTGATGGACAAGACCCAATCCTAAGCTTAGCTCAAAGATCGTGTAGTTCGTTTGCTGTAGCTTTTCTGAATGTCAAGTATCATTTCCTTAGACCATGAGATTGTGCAACTCCCGGATACCGTAGGAGTGCCTTGGGTGTGCCAAACGTCACAACGTAACTGGGTGACTATAAAGGTACATTACAGGTATCTCCGAAAGTGTCTGTTGGGTTGGCACGAATCGAGACTAGGATTTGTCACTCCGTATGACGGAGAGGTATCTCTGGGCCCACTCGGTAATGCATCATCATAATGAGCTCAATGTGACCAAGGGGTTGGTCACGGGATCATGCATTATGGTACGAGTAAAGTGACTTGCCGGTAACGAGATTGAACAAGGTATTGGGATACCGACGATCGAGTCTCGGGCAAGTAACGTATCGATTGACAAAGGGAATTGAATACGGGATTGATTAAGTCCTCAACACCGTGGTTCATCCGATGAGATCATCGAGGAGCATGTGGGAGCCAACATGGGTATCCAGATCCCACTGTAGGTTATTGACCGGAGAGGCATCTCGGTCATGTCTGCGTGTCTCCCGAACCCGTAGGGTCTACACACTTAAGGTTTGGTGACGCTAGGGTTGTAGAGATATTAGTATGCAGTAACCCGAAAGTTGTTCGGAGTCCCGGATGAGATCCCGGACGTCACGAGGAGTTCCGGAATGGTCCGAAGGTAAAGATTTATATATAGGAAGTCCAGTTTCGGCCAGCGGGAAGGTTTCGGGGGTTACCGGTATTGTACCGGGACCACCTGAAGGGTCCCGGGGGTCCACCGGATGGGGCCACCTATCCCGGAGGGCCCCATGGGCTGAAGTGGCGTGGGAACTAGCCCCTGATGGGCTGGTGCGCCCCACCCAAGGGCCCAAGGCGCCTAGGGTTGGAAACCCTAGGGGCTCTTTGCCCCCCGAGGGGGCATGCCCCCCCCTAGTTGGAAACCCTAAGGGGGCCGTTGCCCCCAGGGGCCGCCGCCGCCCCCCTTTTAGATGGGATCTCCAAGGGGGCATGCGCCCCCCTAGCCCCTATATATAGTGGAAGGGAGGGAGGGCAGCCGCACCTTGCTGTTGGCGCCTCCCTCTCCCTCCGTAAGACCTCTCCTCCCCGCTTGTGCTTGGCGAAGCCCTGCCGGGATCCTGCTGCATCCACCACCACGCCGTCGTGCTGCTGGATCTTCATCAACCTCTCCTTCCCCCTTGCTAGATCAAGGAGGAGACGTTTTCCAACCGTACGTGTGTTGAACGCGGAGGTGCTTTCCGTTCGGCACTTGGTCATCGGTAATTTGGATCACGGCGAGTACGACTCCATCATCCCCATTCACTTGAACGCTTCCGCTCGCGATCTACAAGGGTATGTAGATGCACTCCTATTCCCTCATTGCTAGAATACTCCATAGATTAATATTGGTGATGCGTATAAATTTTTTAATTTCTGCTACGATCCCCAACAGATGGGAACAGGAGGCAGGGGACACGATGTTTACCCAGGTTCGGGCCCTCTCGATGGAGGTAATACCCTACTTCCTACTTGATTGATCTTGATGATATGAGTATTACAAGAGTTGATCTACCACGAGGTCGTAGAGGCTAAACCCTAGAAGCTAGCCTATGGTCTGATTGTTGTTGTCCTACGGACTAAACCCTCCAGTTTATATAGACACCAGAGGGGGGCTAGGGTTACATAGAGTCGGTTACAAAGAAGGAGGTCTACATATCTGTATTGCCAAGCTTGCTTTCCACGCCAAGGAGAGTCCCATCCGGACACGGGACGAAGTCTTCAATCTTGTATCTTCATAGTCCAACAGTCCGGCTATCCAGAGACCCATTAATCCAGGACTCCCTCACTAACCCTACGTAGAAAGTAACCCCCCTAGTGGTCAAAGTTACATTGTGCGGTCATGGAGTGCCGGCAGGCACCAGAAGAGGATGTGATGTCGGAAACATTAGCAGCTGGCGCTATGCAAGCAGCAGTGGGGAGGTCGGATCAGTGTCATTCAAGGCAATGTCGTTGTCCTTATTGCAAGCCTCGCGTGCGGCAGTGCCTCTTTGGAGGCGATATAGAGCTCCATCTTTTTTTCCTTGCGGCACATGGCCCGGGCGCGTCCATGGGCATTTGAGAGGCCGGATTTGCCAAGTCCGGTTGTAGATGCTCTGACTTCCACGGACGCGCCCGGGCGCGTCGCGTGCACTGACCGGGAACCCCTCAAAAATGTAATCCACAACCAAACACCTCTATTAACAATGCGTGTATAGCAACTGGGCGTCTTGCTCGAGAGTATGAGGTGGGTTTGAGACACCCTGCTGTAGATACTCTCATAGAGCCATAGAACGACAGCTCCTGACGCAACATGCCTTGAGGCTGGAGTCAAAGGCCATTTTGTCTTGCCTGTTGACTAATATTTTTTTGACGCGTCAACGGCGGGCTTACGCCTGCCTAAACTTTATTATCAAAACCCATAGAGTTGTTACATGGAGCAAAGTTACATGGTGGTTAGAGTAGGGAGGGGGGAAGCAGAGATTACACAAAAGAAGAAAAGAGAGCTGGAGGCTAAATTCTCCCGGCAAGGTGAAACAACATGGAGCCCCAGTTGTGAATGCTGATTTGCTTTTGAATGTTTTTTCATCTATAGGACCACAGGCGTAGATCATCTGCCGTGGAGCTGGTAGGGTGGTGTAGCTGTTGGTGTCATTACGAAAGACCTTGGCGTTGCATCTTTTACAAATGTTCCAAAGAATGGCTAGCAGAACCGTCGACCTAATTTTATTGGCCAGTTCCCCCTCCCAGGTGTGAAGGAGCCTCTGCGGGGAGTGGCATAAGCTGTTCAGCTCCGCCCAGAGAGGGGCGAGTCGCCTACAGGTGAAGAGCAGGTGGTCGATGGATTCGTCTTGACTGCAGAAGGGGCATTTGGCCGAGGTAGTAATGCCCCGGAGAAAACGTCGCACGTTGCACGATGCAAACATGGGGCTCATCCACAACAGCGTCATCGGGAACAGAAACAACATGAGCCGCGCGGCATCGACAACCGCGTCGAGAGGAGCAGGCCACTGGCACTGCAAGGCCAATGGCAGTATTGGCATGCAGTGCCATGCATGGCAAGGACGCCTCTCTTGAGAGTACAGAGTCGTCGAACAATCGCACCGGAGAAGGAAGAGGGTTGCGCCCAAGGCGCCGGCACCAGCATAGCCACCAAAGCACCACAAGCCATGACCGCGAGGAGTGGCACACAATCGAGAGGAGCAGAGGTCGTGCGAGCCTGAGCAGGGCAAGGAGAAATCCTATATGGTGCTCTGGCTCGTCGGCAAAGGTAGACATCGAAGCCTTGGAGCGGAATTGGTTTGCAAATCCGCAAGAGATCCTAGGGCTCCGAATGTGGCGGTGCAGAGAGGAGTCGCTGATGTCGCCGTCCAACGAGAAATGGGAGGGATCGTGAGGGTCGATACCATGCACGTAGAGAGCACGACACTTGAGCTGCACCATGATGACGTCGTTGCCAGGAAGGCACGCGAGTAGGCTTGGAAGGATGGTGTAGTCGCTCGCGATCATGATGAGGGCACGTATGCTGTTGTACTCGCCCTAAAAGCAGTACTCGTCTGGTGAGAGGAAATCTCATATACGTACAAGATGAAGTATTCAACCCCCTCCAGGGGCCAAAGCTCATAGGGGTAGTCAAACACCTCCCTCGCAAAAAAAACGCCTCCACCTCCAGCCGCCATGTCGACGAAGAGAGTGATGGAGGAGTTGTCGGCGTGCTCCAACTACTCGAAGAATAGTGTGTTTCCCTCGTCATGGATTGGCCCGCGTCCGGTGACAGGGAACCACTCGCCTCCGTTGGAGAAGGAGAGGCGAGTAGAACCGCGGCTTGAGGAGGTGACACCAATGGTCGGGCTGTTGTGGTGCTCTACGAGGGCGTTTGGATGAAGCGGAAGGGATTGTGCTGCAATGTGGACGTATAGCCATTGTTGCCGACTTCAGGACCAACCAGCGAGGCGGCATGAGGAGTGGCATCGGAGGCACAAGCAGAGGTGCCCACTTTGGTAGACCACAGTTACCTGACAGTAGTGTGGTGGAGTCAGAAACCTACCTACGGAGGTTGCCAATGACTCCGGTCCGATGGAAGAAGAAGACGAAGGGGTGGCAAGGGACACCAAGGCGGAGAGCCGATCTCGCGGCGGAGGTGGCAGCGCGGGCTAACGATGCCATTTTTTCTTCTTCCTTCCCCCCTTTTCGCTTGCTACTTTTGGGTTTGTTGGCGAATTCATTCGAGTTTTTTTCTGTTCTACTACTACTAGGCCCCATTCGAGTTCGCTGATCACCACTAAAAAAATAGCATGCTATAGCATCGCTATAGCATATTGAGAATTGCCTCGCTATATATATATCGATGTACAATGTCTCGCTAATAGCACACTATAGCACGATATAGCACGTTAATAGCATATTTTGAGGTCGACACTAATTTGCTGTAGCACACTATTTTTTTCCTTGCTGATCACCGTTGCATTATGGGCTCTGGGGGTGCAATTTCTGGATACCCCTAACATTTCCATGATTTATGCAGGGGTCCATGTTTTACAAAGTTCAACCTTGACTACCATTTTTCTGCCAAAGGGACTTGCAACACGGGCACGATCAACATAAAAATGTATTTAGTGGTAGAGTGCAACGGACTAGGAAACACGCGTCGTGATGTCTACTACACAACCTTCTTCTTGTAGACACTGTTGGGCCTCCAAGTGCAGAGGTTTGTAGGACAGTAGCAAATTTCCCTCAAGTGGATGACCTAAGGTTTATCAATCTGTGGGAGGCGTAGTATGAAGATGGTCTCTCTCAAACAACCCTGCAACCAAATAACAAAGAGTCTCTTGTGTCCCCAACACACCCAATACAATGGTAAATTGTATGGGTGCACTCGTTCGGCGAAGAGATGGTGATACAAGTGCAATATGGATGGTAGATATAGCTTTTTGTAATATGAAAATATAAAAACAGCAAGGTAGCAAGTGGTAAAAGTGAGCGTAAACGGTATTGCAATGCGTGGAAACAAGGCCTAGCGTTCATACTTTCACTAGTGCAAGTTCTCTCAACAATAATAACATAATTGGATCGTATAACAATCCCTCAACATGCAAGAAAGAGTCACTCCAAAGTCACTAATAGAGGAGAACAAATGAAGAGATTATTGTAGGGTACGAAACCACCTCAAAGTTATTCTTTCTGATCGATCTATTCAAGAGTCCATAGTAAAATAACATGAAGCTATTCTTTCCGTTCAATCTATCCTAGAGTTCATACTAGAATAACACCTTAAGACACAAATCAACCAAAACCCTAATGTCACCTAGGTACTCCAATGTCACCTCAAGTATCCGTGGGTATGCTTATACGATGTGCATCACACAATCTCATATTCAACTATTCAACCAACACAGAGAACTTCAAAGAGTGCCCCAAAGTTTCTACCGGAGAGTCAAGACAAAAACGTGTGCCAACCCCTATGCATAAGTTCACGAGTTCACGGAACTCGCAAGTTGATCACCAAAACATACATCAAGTGGATCACGTGATATCCCATTGTCACCACAGATAAGCACATGCAATACATACATCAAGTGTTCTCAAATCCTTAAAGACTCAATCGATAAGATAACTTCAAAGGGAAAACTCAATTCATCACAAGAGAGTAGAGGGGGAGAAACATCATAAGATCCAACTATAATAGCAAAGCTCGCGATACATCAAGATCGTGCCAAATCAAGAACACGAGAGAGAGAGACATCAAACACATAGCTACTGGTACATACCCTCAGCTCCGAGGGTGAACAACTCCCTCCTCGTCATGGAGAGCGCCGGGATGATGAAGATGTCCACCAGAGAGGGATTCCCCCCTCCGGCAGGGTGCTAGAATGGGTCTAGATTGGTTTATGGTGGCTACAGAGGCTTGCAGCGGTGGAACTCCCGATCTAGGTTTCTTTCTGGAAGTTTGGGGTTATATAAGAGGTGTTGGAGTCAGGAAGAAGTCAGGGGGGGTCTCCGAGACGGCCACGAGGTAGGGGCGCGCCCAGGAGGGTAGGGCGCGCGCTCACCCTCGTGGTGGCCTCGGGACTCTTCTGGCCCATTTCTGGTACTTCGTGGGCTTCTTTTGGTCCAAAAATGATCTCCATGAAATTTCAGGTCAATTGGACTCCGTTTGGTTTTCCTTTTCTGCGATACTCAAAATAAAAATAAAAAACAGAAACTGGCATTGGGCTCTAGGTTAATAGGTTAGTCCCAAAAATCATATAAAATAGCATATAAATGCATATAAAACATCCAAGATTGATAATATAATAGCATGGAACAATCAAAATTATAGATACGTTGGAGACGTATCAAGCATCCCCAAGCTTAATTCCTGCTCGTCCTCGAGTAGGTAAATGATAAAGATAGACTTTTTGCTGTGGAATGCTACCTAACATATTTATCATGTAATTCTCTTTATTGTGGCATGAATATTCAGATCCGAAAGATTCAAGACAAAAGTTTAATATTGACATAAAAATAATAATACTTCAAGCATACTAACAAAGTAATCATGTCTACTCAAAATAACATGGACAAAGAAAGCTATCCCTACAAAATCATATAGTCTGGCTATGCTCTATCTTCATCACACAAAATATTTAAATCATGTACAACCATGATGACAAGCCAAGCAATCGTTTCATACTTTTGATGATTTCAAACTTTTTGAATCATCACGCAATACATGAGCGTGAGCCATGGACATAGCACTATAGGTGGAATAGAATGGTGGTTGTGGAGAAGACAAAAAGGAGAAGATAGTCTCACATCAACTAGGCGTATCAACAGGCTATGGAGATGCCCATCAATAGATATCAATGTGACTGAGTAGGGATTGCCATGCAACAGATGCACTAGAGCTATAAGTGTATGCAAGCTCAAAAAGAAACTAAGTGGGTGTGCATCCAACTCGCTTGCTCACGAAGACCTAGGGCATTTTGAGGAAGCCCATTATTGGAATATACAATCCAAGTTCTATAATGAAAGATTCCCACTAGTATATGAAAGTGACAACATAGGAGACTCTCTATCATGAAGATCATGGTGCTACTTTGAAGCACAAGTGTGGTAAAAGGATAGTAGCATTGCCCCTTCTCTCTTTTTCTCTCATTTTTTGTTGTTTTTGTTTTGTTTTTCTGGGCCTCCTCTTTTTTTATGGCCTCTTTTTTTCGTCCGGAGTCTCATCCCGACTTGTGAGGGAATCATACTCTCCATCATCCTTTCCTCACATGGGATAATGCTCTAATAATGATGACCATCACACTTTTATTCACTTACAACTCAAGAATTACAACTCGATACTTAGAACAAAATATGACTCTATGTGAATGCCTCCGGCGGTGTACCGGGATGTGCAATGAATCAACAGTGACACCTATGAAAGAATTATGAAAGGTGGCTTTGCCAAACATACGATGTCAACTACATGATCATGCTAAGCAATATGACAATGATGAAGCGTGTCATAATAAACGGAACGGTGGAAAGTTGCATGGTAATATATCTTGGAATGGCTATGGAAATGCCATAATAGGTACGTATGGTGGCTGTTTTGAGGATGGTAAATGGTGGGTTTATGGTACCGGCGAAAGTTGCGCGGTACAAGAGAGGCTAGCAATGGTGGAAGGGTGAGAGTGCGTATAATCCATGGACTCAACATTAGTCATAAAGAACTCACATACTTATTGAAAATCTATTAGTTATCGAAACAAAGTACTACGGGTCTGCTCCTAGGGGGATAGATTGGTAGGAAAAGACCATCGCTCGTCCCCGACCGCCACTTATAAGGAAGACAATCAATAAATAAATCATGCTCCAACCTCATCACATAACGGTTCACCATACGTGCATTCTATGGGAATCACAAACTTTAACACAAGTATCTCTCAAATTCACAACTACTCAACTAGCATGACTCTAATATCACCATCTTCATATCTCAAAACAATCATCAAGTATCAAACTTCTCATAGTATTCAATGCACTTAATATGAAAGTTTCATTATATCGCTCTTGGATGCCCATCATATTAGGACTAAATTCATAACCAAAGCAAATTACAATGCAGTTCTAAAAGACTCTCAAAATAATATAAGTGAAGCATGAGAGATCAATAATTTCTATAAAATAAAACCACCGCCATGCTCTAAAAAGATATAAGTGAAGCACTAGAGCAAATGACAAACTATTCCAAAAGATATAAGTGAAGATGAATGAGTATTCGAATAATTATGCAATTATGTGAAAACTCTCTGACATTTAAGAATTTAAGATCTTGTTATTTTATTCAAACAGCAAGCAAAACAAAAGAAAATAAAATGACGCTCCAAGAAAAACACATGTCATGTGCTGAATAAAAATGTAGCTGCAAGTGAAGTTACCGATGAATGAAGACGAAAGAGGGGATGCCATCCGGGGCATCCCCAAGCTTAGGCATGTTATCCTTGAATATTACCTTGGGGTGCCTTGGGCATCCCCAAGCTTAGGCTCTTGCCACTCCTTATTCCATAGTCCATCAAATCTTTATCCAAAACTTGAAAACTTCAGAACACAAAACTTAACAGAAAACTCGCAAGCTCCGTTAGTATAAGAAAATAAATCACCACTTAGGTACTGTTGTGAACTCATTCTAAATTCATATTGGTGTAATATCTACTATATTCCAACTTCTCTATGGTTCATACCCTCCGATACTACTCATAGATTCATCAAAATAAGCAAACAACACTTAGAAAACAGAATCTGTCAAAAACAGAATAGTCTGTAGTAATCTGTATCAAACGTATACTTCTGGAATACAGCAATTCTGAAATAAATTGGTGGACGTGAGGAAATTTTCTATTAATCATCTGCAAAAAGAATCAACTTAATCGCATCCTCCAGTAAAAAGTGGCAGAAAATCTCGTGAGAGCAAAAATTTCTGTTTTTTACAGCAAGATCGCAAAGACTTCACCCAAGTCTTCCCAAAGGTTCTACTTGGCACAAACACTAATTAAAACATAAAAACCACATCTAAGCAGAGTCTAGATGAATTATTTATTACTAAACATGAAGAAAAAGCAAATAACAAAAATAAAATTGGGTTGCCTCCAACAAGCGCTAACGTTTAACGCCCCTAGCTAGGCATGATGATTTCAATGATGCTCACATAAAAGATAAGAATTGAAATATAAAGAGAGAATCATGAAGAATATGACTAGCACATTTAAGACTAACACTCTTCCTATGCATAGGGATTTTGTGAGCAAACAATTTATGGGAACAATAATCAACTAGCATAGGAAAGCAAAACAAGCATAGCTTCAAGATTTTAAGCGCATAGAGAGGAAACTTGATATTATTGCAATTACTACAAGCATATATTCCCCCCTGATAATTATTTTCAGTAGCATCATGAATGAATTCAACAATATAACTATCACATAAACCATTCTTTTTATGAGCCAAAAGCATAGAACTTTTATGACTCTCCACATAAGCAAATTTCTTCCCATGAATAGTAGTGGGAGCAAACTCAATAAAATAACTATCGTCATGTGAGGCATAATCCAATTGAAAATTAAAACCAAGATGACAAGTTTCATGGTTATCATTATTCTTTATAGCATACGTATCATCCCAATAATCATCATAGATAGGAGGGATGCTTTCATCATAATAAATTTGCTCATCAAAACTTGGGGGACAAAAACTATCATCTTCATCAAACATAGCATCCCCAAGCTTGTGGCTTTGCATATCATTAGCATCATGGATATTCAAAGGATTCATACTAACAACATTGCAATCACGCTCGTCATCCAAATATTTAGTGCCAAAAGTTTTAATGCATTCTTCTTCTAATACTTTGGCACAATTATCGGAATCCTTATTTTCATGGAAGACATTAAAAAGATGAAGCATATGAGGCAACCTTAATTCCATTTTTTGTAGTTTTCTTTTATAGCCTAAACTAGTGATAAAATAAGAAACTGAAAGATTCGATTGCAAGATCTAAAGATATACCTTCAAGCGCTAACCTCCCCGGCAATGGCGCCAGAAAAGAGCTTCATGTCTACTACACAACCTTCTTTGTGTAGACGTTGTTGGGCCTCCAAGTGCAGAGGTTTGTAGGACAGTAGAAAATTTCCCTCAAGTGGATGACCTAAGGTATATCAATCCGTCAGAGGCATAGGATGAAGATGGTCTCTCTCAAACAACCCTGCAACCAAATAACAAAGTGTGTCTTCTATCCCCAACACACCCAATACAATGGTAAATTGTATGGGTGCACTAGTTCGGCGAAGAGATGGTGATACAAGTGCAATATGGATGGTAGACATAGGTTTTTGTAATCTGAAAATATAAAAACAGCAAGGTAGCAAGTGGTAAAAGTGAGTGTAAACGGTATTGCAATGCGTTGAAACAAGGCCTAGGGTTCATACTTTCACTAGTGCCAGTTCTCTCAAAAATAATAACATAATTGGATCATATAACAATCCCTCAACATGCAACCAAGAGTCACTCCAAAGTCACTAATAGAGGACAACAAACGAAGAGATTATTGTAGGGTACGAAACCACCTCAAAGTTATTCTTTCTGATCGATCTATTCAAGAGTCCATAGTAAAATAACATGAATCTATTCTTTCCGTTCAATCTATCATAGAGTTCATACTAGAATAACACCTTAAGACACAAATCAACCAAAACCCTAATGTCACCTAGATACTCCAATGTCACCTCAAGTATCCGTCGGTATGATCATACGATATGCATCACACAATCTCAGATTCATCTATTCAACCAACACAAAGAACTTCAAAGAGTGCCCCAAAGTTTCTACCGGAGAGTCAAGACAAAAACGTGTGCCAACCCCTATGCATAAGTTCACGAGGTCACAGAACTCGCAAGTTGATCACCAAAACATACATCAAGTGGATCACGTGATATCCCATTGTCACCACAGATAAGCACATGCAAGGCATATATCAAGTGTTCTCATATCCTTAAAGACTCAATCCGATAAGATAACTTCAAAGGGAAAACTCAATTCATCACAAGAGAGTAGAGGGGGAGAAACATCATAAGATCCAACTATAATAGCAAAGCTCACGATAGATCAAGATCGTGTCGAATCAAGAACACGAGAGAGAGAGAGAGAGATCAAACACATAGCTACCGGTACATACCCTCAGCCCTGAGGGTGAACTACTCCATCCTCGTCATGGAGAGCGCCAGGATGGTGAAGATGGCCACCAAAGAGGGATTCCCCCCTCCGGCAGGGTGTCGGAACAGGTCTAGATTGGTTTTAGGTGGCTACAGAGGCTTGCGGCGATGAAACTCCCGATCTAGGTTTCTTTCTAGAAGTTTGGGGTTACATAAGAGGTGTTGGAGTCGGGAAGAAGTCTAGGGGGGTCTCCGAGGCGGCTACGAGGTAGGGGGCGCGCCCAGGGGGTAGGGCGCGCCCCCACCCTCATGGTGGCCTCGGGACTGTTTTGGCCCATCTCTAGTACTCTGTGGGCTTCTTCTGGTCCAAAAATGATCTCTGTGAAAAATTTTAGGTCAATTGGACTCTGTTTGGTTTTCCTTTTCTGCGATACTCAATAACAAGGAAAAAAACCAGAAACTGGCACTGGGCTCTAGGTTAATAGGTTAGGCCCAAAAATCATATAAAATAGCATATAAATGCATATAATGCATCCAAGATTGATAATATAATAGCATGGAACAATCAAATATTATAGATACGTTGGAGACATATCACGTCGCAATGAACATCGCAATAGTGATGTCTCGACCGAATCGCAAGGTTTCGCTACACCAACCGCACTAGTAAAAAGACGGCCATTTGTCCTGGTTCGTAAGGCCCATTTGTCCCGGTTGGGGAACCGGGACTAAAGGGTCGTTACTAAAGCCCTGCACCTTTAGTCCTGATTCTTACACCAACCGGGATAGATGGGCCTCCATGTGGCCGCTGTGGCGATCCCAGGCAGGAGGGCCTTTGGTCCAGGTTGGTGGCACCAACCGGGACCAAAAGGCATCCACGCGTCAGCAACTGGCAGGAGCTGAGGTTTTTTTTGAAAGAGGGTGGTTAAGGGTGTTTTGGGGGTTAATTTAGGGTGTCTGCTAGCTAATAGAGAGAAGTGTCCTCTCTTATCTCCGTGCTTGGTTTACCAACGCTACTGCTATGCCTAAACATGGCTTAGATTAAAGTGAAGGCAACATATATGTGGTGCATGTCGAAAGTAATACTAATCCTAACTTCAATCCAATCCATGTTCATTTCACCCACTGATATATAATAACTCTTCATGCTCGCATCATGCATCATCATAATAACAAGTCCTACTAATCATCATCATACAACTTCTACTCGTTATTAATAACAAGTCATACGATCATCATCCTCATAGTCATCGAACCAACCCTACTTAATTGTTCTTACCGCATGATCATCAGTATAAGGTAGGACCTAAATGCCCTCTTTAAGGTAAAATAGCATAAAACAATATAGGCCATGACTCTCCATTATGGAGAATGGAGATCATCGTGTCTCCAATTCTTCCTCTTCGCTTCCTTTTGCTTTCAAGAACCTCCTTACGACTGTCCATACATTTTTTCCATTCTGTGATTTTCATATCTCCACTTCTTTTAGAAATCAGATATGGAGAGGTGAGATTCGTAGGATGACCTGGCTGCATGTTCAAATCATCAAGGCGATCATTCGGATACATCAGATGAGGCACACAATCATCCGGGATTTTCTGTTGAAAAACATAGTAATAACTTCGTAGTTAGCAATGTAGTTAAGTTTTAAAAGAATTTATGCAAAATATGCACGGATGTTGTAATAGTAAAAAATCTTACCATGGCATCTCCATGGATGTGACCATAGTTCAACACGTGCACTAGTGGCACGTACTGACCATAATGTGGAGGAGTTTTATTATAGATATTGTAATTCTCAAGATTAGTACAAAATGCGACCAAATAATTTTTCTCGTGATAAGTTAACTTAGAGCCATCGGTGTAGTAGGTTCTGTCTACCATGTTCCGCACATTGTTTGAACAATGAAAATAAGCTGTCAATGGAAATAAGCTGCTAACTATGTTTGAGAAACTGACATAGCGGTAGAATTGGAATCGTATCAACAAGGACCCAAATGTCCATATTGTCTTGGTCGATGTTAGGATCACCAAGATCCATGGTGACAAGCATACCCTCATAAAAACCATACATCTTGCAAAGTTATTCCCAATTTTTGCACAGACCTCGGTCATCGTGGCACCAGTCGCACTCCCCCAGGAGACTTTCGTCGTCCGAGTACGACATTTCCTATGTTCATAATTCAAATATTAAACTTATACAATTAAATATATGTTCTAAAAACACTATAACCTATCAATTAATCAAATGCATACGCCTTGCATAGTGCTCTCCAATTTCAGCATTCAAAGTAGAAGTAGTATATAAATTAGCATGCATTCAATTATAAGCAAAATTACATCATCTCTTGCGTCCATACATCGTCGAATATTATCACTAATATACCTCGAATAGTATCATACATATAGCATCGCTAATACAGCTAGCTAGAACCGTAGCGCCCGACGGGTATCGGCGCAGGCAGTGGACACCCAAAGAGAAGGAACCATCATAGGATCATAGCTCCAGTGAGATCCCCGAAGAACCTGCCAGGTATTGTCGAACCTGCCCTCCATCGCAACCATGTAGCGATGGACGTGCTCGTCCTACTCGCTGACACGGTGACGTACCACCTCCGCAGTGTCCAGAAGCCTCGGCACCGTCACTAGCCCACGCGACCGCCACCAAACAAGGTTCGGGTCAACGACGGGCTGGCTCCTCACCAACCTACGCCCCCCGGAAGGTAGCACCTCTCAATACCAGCCCAGCGGAGCCTAGTCTCGGACATGGCCACCCTGATCAAGCAGGCCTCCTTCGCCGAGTCGACGACGAGGATGCGGGATAGGCATCGTCGACGTCGATGCGGGAATAATTGCTTCAACTAAAAAAATACACTAGACTATTATTTTTCTTGCTAAAAATAAACTACTTACATAGTAAAGTAAAGTAGTTTTATTAAATCAACTAGTTCAACTTCTAAAACTTACTATAAATAAAATAAAGTAGTACTTACTAAATATAAACTACTTATGTATATAGTAAATAAAGTAGTTTTATTAAATCAACTAGTTCAACTACTAAGCACTTACCATAAATAAAATAAATTAGTACTAACTAAAAATAAACTACTTCTATAGTAAAATAAAGTAATTTTATTAAATCAACTAGTTCAACTACTAAGCACTTACTAAAAATAAACTAGTTTAACTAGTTCTATTATTTATCGACACCCCCCCCCCCTCATGTCGAAGAAAAAAAGAAGAAAAAAAGAGGAGAAGAAGAAAGGAATAGAGGAGAAAAAAATAGAATATCTATTTTTATTCTTCTCCTCTATTCCTTCTCCTTCTCCTATTTTTTTTCTTCATCTTCCTCTTCTTATTTTTCTTCTTCTTCCTTCTTCCTTCTTCCTTCTTCCTCTTTTCTTCTTTTTCCTTATTATCCTTCCTCGACGACCCAAACCCTAAACAGTAGAACTAACGACAACGAATTTGCTTGCATACATATGAACAAATATGATCGATCGTCTATCAACAATAAAAACATCATATGATATATCAACAAAAAATTACATCTATGAACAAAAAATTTACATCTATGAACAAAAAAAATTCATATGATCATATATATATATGCAGAAAAAAAACACCATATATAGCTGTCGGCGATGGCGACGGCGACGAAGAGCGGGCGGCGACGGACGCGGCGACAACGACGAGGAGCGGGCGGCATCGGGGTGTAGGGGAACTGCGATGAAACTAAAAAAAATTCATAAGTCTTGCTTATATACATGAAGCATTGGTCCCGGTTTGTGGCACCAACCGGGACCAATGGAAGCATAGGCCTTTTGTGCCGGTTGGTGGCACCAACCGGGACTAAAGGGGGGCATTGGTCCCGGTTGGTGCTACGAACTTGGAACAAAGGCACCCTTTCATCCCGGTTGGTGCCACCAACGGGGACCAAAGGTCGTGTACTGGAACTGCCGCGGTGCGGTGGGATGTTTAGTCCCACCTCGCTAGCCGAGAGGGGCTCGGAGTGGTTTATAAGCCCTGCCGAGCCGACCACTTCGAGCTCCTCTCTACTGCAAGCTTACCGGCCTAAATCCACTCTCTCTGCCTGTGGGCCTACTGGACCTACTGTGGGCCTGCATCATGGCCCAACTAGCGGGTTTCTAGTCGTATGCAGGTCGTGGTGGTCCAGTAAGTGTAATTTTTCTTATTTTTTTCCAGTTTTTTTCCAGTTTTTTTCCAGTTTTTCTACTTATAGCATAATAATTACTAGTTTTTCAGTTACTCTTTTTGGTTTTAGGTAATAAAAATTATAAACTTTCTGTTAGTGCCATTAATTTTCCAATTTGAATAGTTTAAATTTGAATTCTTTGAAATTTGTGTGAATCACTAGTTTGTGATGAACTTTACTATAAAAATAGATTTTGGAGTGATTCTTTTTCCTGCTATTTAATATTACTGTGATTTATCATTATATTCAAAAACAATTTTCGTTATTTTAGTTTCTAACAAAAGAAATATTTATGATAATTCTTTTTTCTATTAAAGTTTCTAACAAAAAAAGTTCTTTATGAAAGTTCTTTTTGCTTATAATGTTTTGAACAGAAAATACTTTGATAATTTTAGTTGCATAAATTTTATATAATTTTAGTTTCAACAATACTAGAGGTTTATAACACTAGTAGAAAAAGGGTCAACAATGAAGCACATTAGTGCCGGTTTGAATTTGAGCCGGCACTAATGTGTCCATTAGTGCCGGTTCCAATGGCTAGCCGGGCCGCCCTCATTAGTACCGGTTCGTGGACAATCTTTAGCACCGGTTCGTGCCATGAACCGATACTAAAGAGAGTGGTGGCAGGATATTGTCAGTCTGGGGCCCCTTCAGCACCTTTAGTACCGGTTCGTGTCACGAACTGGTACTAAAGGTCGTCATACATAAACCCTTCGCCCACCCGAGTTCGATCTGTTCTTCCCCTTTCTCCTCTCCTCTCTGTTCTTCCCCTCTTCCTCTCGAGCTCATCACACATTTTGCCCAAAATTTGTCAAGATTTGAAGGCCCCCATCCATTCAAATGATCACAAAGGTTAGCAACTTTGTCCTTTCATCTCTCATTGCTAGATTAGCTCTTGCAATGCTTTATATAGTGATTACTTTGTGAGTTTAGTAATTTGGGAGGAATTATATGTGCTAGTATTGTATTTATATGCAATTTGAGGTAAAAAAATAACACTTAGTTTGCATATGTAGGTGTGGTTTACTTAGTGCCTTCTAAATCTCCGTTGTAACCACGGTCGATCGCCCGCACCGTCCTGTATCCGGCACCACCTTGCGGTGAGCCTCTTGTTCATGAATTTTTTATATAAAAAATTGATGTTTGTGTGATTTGGATATATAATTACTCGTATAATTATCTTACACGTACGTTGTTTGTTATACATAGTGCCATGTTTTGGTATCCGTCCCCGTCGGCCCTCGTCCTTGTTATGATTCGGATGTGGTATATTCTGTTTTAAAACTATTTGTTGCATTTCGTGTTTATGACAAATTATGCCCATTAGGTTGACATAGATATTTGCATCTAGGAGGTATGTGAACCGGAAATTCCAACCGACCCTATTGTCGAGAGGTTAAATTTAGTTTAAAGAGAAAACGAGGATTTGAAAGAAAAATTGAAAAGAATTGAGGGGGAGAAGATGGAATTGGAGTTGCATGTTTCCAATGTCGTCGATGATCAAAAGATCAAGATGGAGAAAATGCGCTTGAAGATTAGAAAGATTAGAAAATAAGCCATTCATAGTGAGGCTTGGTATCATTATGCCGTTGGATCAATTGTTACCTTATTTGCGATCTTGATCGCATTTGTTGTTGCATTTAAATTCTTTAGCTAGAGAGTTATTTCTTTGTTGCATTTAAGTGTTGTCTGAACTTTATGTATGAACTTTTATTAATTTGTTCTTTTCGGTGTTGTGTAATGAAGACGAGCCGACAATGAATGTACGATGACCAATGCTCTCCCGAGTTCATTAGTGGTGTGCATACTTTTCTGCTTGCGGGTGAGGCAAACGAGCAGGCGGATGGTTTTATGCCTTGTCCATGTGCTGGCTGTAAGAATGATCACAATTACTCTACGTCAAGAACCATTCACGTCCACCTGTTTGAGTCCGGTTTCATGCCCCACTATAATGTTCGGACCAAGCACGGAGAAAGAGGGGTTATGATGAAAGACAATGAAGAAGAAGAGAACGACGACAGCTATCCTAGCCATGGGTTCCCTGAATAGGATGATATAACAATGGGGGAAGAAGCTGAGCCAGCAATGCGGGAAGAAGCGGAAGATGAGGCATCAGATGAGCACGCTGATGATCTAGGTCGGGCCATTGCCGATGCAAAGAGAAACTGCGAAAGTGACTTGGAGAAGAAGAAGTTGCAGCGCATGTTAGAGGATCACAAGAAATTGTTGTACCCAAATTGCGAAGCTGACAAGAAAAAGTTGGGCACCACACTGGAATTGCTGCAATGGAAGGCAGAGAATGGTGTATCTGACAAGGATTTGGAAAGTTGCTGGTAATGATAAAGAATATTCTTCCAAAGGACAACGAATTGCCCGAGAGTACGTACGCAGCAAAGAAGACTGTCTGCCCTCTAGGGTTAGAGGTGCAGAATATACATGCATGCCCTAATGACTGCATCCTCTACCGCGGTGATCAGTAGGAGGATTTGAATGCTTTCCCGGTACGCGGTGCATTGCGCTATAAGATCAGTCGCGATGACCCTCGTGATGTCGAGGGCGAGCGCCCCAGGAAGAAGATTCCTGCCAAGGTGATGTGGTATGCTCCTATAATACCACGGTTGAAACGTTTGTTCCAAAACAAAGAGCATGCCAAGGTGATGCGATGGCACAGAGAAGACCGTAAGAAAGACGGAAAGTTGAGAGTACCCGCTGACGGGTCGTAGTGGAGACAAATCGAGAGAAAGTACAGGAAGGAGTTTGCAGGTGATGCAAGGAACGTATGGTTTGGTCTAAGCGCAGATGGCATTAATCCTTTTGGGGAGCAGAGCAGCAACCATAGCACTTGGCCTGTGACTCTATGTTTGTATAACCTTCCTCCTTGGTTGTGCATGAAGCATTAGTTCATTATGATGCCAGTGCTCATCCAAGGCCCTAAGCAACTCGGCAACAGCATTGATGTGTACCTAAGGCCATTAGTTGAAGAACTCTTAGAGCTGTGGAATGGAACAGGTGTACGTGCATGGGATGAGCACATGGGGGAAGAATTTGACCTAAAGGCGTTGCTGTTCGTGACCATCAATGATTGGCCTGCTCTCAGTAACCTTTCAGGACAGGCAAACACGGGATGCCACGCATGCATGCACTGTTTGGATGATACCGACAGTATATATTTGGATAATTGTAGGAAGAATGTGTACCTGGGACATCGTCGATTTCTTCCGAGCAGGCATCCCGTAAGAAAGAAAGGCAAGCATTTCAAAGGTGAGGCAGATCACTGAATGAAGCCTCGCCACCGTACTGGTGCTGATGTACATGATATTGTCAAGGATTTGAAGGTAGTCTTTGGAAAGGGTCCTGGCGGACAACCTGTTCCGAATGACGCCTACGGACGCGCACCCATGTGGAAGGAGAAATCTATATTTTGGGACCTACCCTATTGGAAAGACGTAGAGGTTCGCTCCGTAATCGACGTGATGCACGTGGCGAAGAATCTTTGTGTGACCCTGCTTGGCTTCTTGGGTGTGTATGGGAAGACAAAAGATACACCTGAGGCACGGGAGGACCAGCAACATATGCACGGAAAATATGACATACATCAGGGTCATGCCAGCTACGCTCTTACCAAAGAAGAGAAGGAAATCTTCTTTGAATGCCTGCTTAGTATTAAGGTATCGTCTGGCTTCTCGTCGAATATAAAGGGAATAATAAATATGGCAGAGAAAAAGTTCCAGAACCTAAAGTCTCATGACCGCCACGTGATTATGACACAACTGCTTCCGGTTGCATTGAGGGGGCTTCTACTGGAAAACGTTCGATTAGCCATTGTGAAGCTATGTGCATTCGTGAATGCAATCTCTCAAAAGGTAATCGATCCAGAAATCATACCAAGTTTAGAGAATGATTTGGTGCAATGTCTTGTTAGTTTCGAGTTGGTGTTTCCACCATCCTTCTTCAACATCATGACGCATGCCCCAGTTCACCTATGCAAAGAGATTAACATTTTGGGTCCTGTGTTTCTACACAATATTTTCCCCTTTGAGAGGTTCATGGGAGTCTTAAAGAAATATGTTCATAAGCGTGCTAGGCCAGATGGAAGCGTCTACAAGGGCCATGAAAATGAGGAGGACATTGAGTTTTGTATTGACTTTATTCCTGACCTTAAGCCGATTGGTGTTCCTGAATCGCGGCATAAGGGCAGACTGGATGGAAAAGGCGCCCTAGGAGGGGATCAAATGATATGTATGGACGGACATTCTCTCACTGAAGCACACTACACAGTTCTATAGAATTCTGCCTTGGTGGCTCCGTATATGGACGAACACAAGAATTTTCTACGCTCCAAACACCCGGAGCGGTCTGATGACTGGATTACACGTGAACAAACGAGGACTTTCGCCGGCTGGTTCCAGACACGTACCATTCATAACGCCTCTATTGAATATGACCTGTACTCGTTGTCCCAATTACCATCTTCGAATATAATGACTTTCAAAGGGTACGAGATAAATGGGAATACATTTTACACGATCGCCCATGATAATAAGAGCACCAACCAAAAAAGTGGTGTCCGCTTTGATGCAGCAACCAAGACGGGAAAGGAAACATATTATGGTTACATAGAGGACATATGGGAACTTGACTATCGACGTGGTTTGAAGGTCCCTTTGTTTCGGTGCAAATGGGTCAATATGTCACGAGGCGGGGTAATGGAAGACCCGCAGTACAGAATGACAACAGTGGATCTCAACAATCTTCCGTATGCAGACGAACCATTCGTCCTAGCGAATGATGTGGCATAGGTTTTCTATGTGAAGGACATGTCTACCAAGCCGAGAAAAAGAAAAGATAAGGAAGCGAATGCATCATACGATGAGCCAAAGCTCCACATAGTTCTTTCTGGGAAGAGAAACATCGTGGGAGTGGATGACAAGATAGACATGTCAGAAGATTATGAAAAGTTTGATGCAATTGCTCCATTCACGGTGAATATTGACCCGAGTGTCGGTGTCAAAACCGGCAGATCTCGGGTAGGGGGTCCCGAACTGTGCCTCTGAGGCGGATGGTAACAGGAGGCAGGGGACATGATATTTACCCAGGTTCGGGCCCTCTTCATGGAGGTAATACCCTACGTCCTGCTTGATTGATATTGATGATATGAGTATTAATTACAGGAGTTGACCTACCACGAGATCGTAGAGGCTAAACCCTAGAAGCTACCCTATTGTATGATTGTGTGTATATCTATCGACTAGCCTGGCCCTGGTTTATATAATGCACCAGAGGCCTAGGATAACAAGAGTCCTAGCCGAATACGCCGGTGGGGGAGGAGTCCTTGTGTTGACCACCAAGTCTCGTGGAATCTTCCTTGTATGCGGCAGCTGTCCGAACTGGCCCATGAGTATACGGCCATGGGGGTCCTCGGCCCAATCTAACTAACCGGGAGACGACATGGTGAGTACCCCCTAGTCCAGGACACCGTTGGTAGCCCCCTGAACCGGTCTTCAAGTTGGGGACGCTCCTTGATTCTTCCGAACTGTTCTTGTCTTCGCTCACCGGTCTTGAAAACTGGTTCAACAAATCTTTCCATCTTCTATCTTGAGGATTGCCAAGCTAAATCTGAAGATCTCACACGTTGGGTATCTGAGGAGCCCTTTAAGTCTTCGGCCTTTATCAATGCCTTGTTATTTTTATGCCACACCTCAGGTTTGAAGTTGTTCCCGGGCGGCAGTGTCCTCTTGCGCCCGAGCTCCAACGCCGGACTGCATTCTAGGTATCTTTTGCAGCCGAGCACCAACGCCGGATCGCTTTCCGAGCCCCAACACCGGAATGTATCCGAGCTCCAACGCCGGACTATGTCCAAACTCCAAAGTCGGACTATATCCGAGATCCAACGCCGGACTATATCCGAGGTGTCATATCACCTTGGTTCAAAAAAGTCGAAGGAGTTTAGCCGAGCTTAATGTCGGAAATGCCCTCTATGGAGCCAGCCACTCGCGCCTGAGCTTTATGCCGGAATGCTTCTGAGGTGGTGCACCACCCCGATTGTGGGTCGATTTTTTGTCAATATTTTTTATTGGTGCAATTTATTCTCTGTAGAGATATATAACCAGTAGCCCTCAAGGTGTGTATCAGTCTAAAACCCCGTGATGCACCTGAAGGATGACGTAAGACCGCTGATCCCAGTAGCCGCTGAGACTCAGGTTGATTTGCAAAATCGGCCTGAGGATCAAGTCCTAGCTCGGCGGAATACTTCGGGACACAAAAAGCGGCGTGCTCAGTCCTCGAGACTCAGGTTGGGTGCGGCCAACCAACCTAAGGATTGAAATCTCCTCGAAAACTGTATTGCACTTAAAATTTTCTGCATTGAACCGGCAATGCAGTAGCCCCCGAGACACTTGTCGGGTGGCAACACCAGATCAGGGGATCGATGTGCCCCTTTAATATTTGTAAATAATAAGCCCGAAACCCAGTAGCACCCGAGCCTTAATGTGGGCATGGGTGGCCCAATTAAGGATCGATATCCATAGTAAAATCACAAATTATGTGTAATGACTCTATGTATCCAAGTACTTTACGTCATTAATGCTCGGATCCGCATTGTACAAAACTTTGTTGACCGACCATCGGCTTCCACCTCCTCGGCCAGTAGCCGAGGAGTGTTTGTCCTACTTTATAAAGCCTTTATGAGGGCAAAGATTTACGACAAACAAGGCAATATAGCCATACGGTTTTATAAACAAAGGTACGTAGAGATATATGTTATATTACTGTTTAACATAAGAAATGTTTTCCAAAGAAAATAGTCCCACTATCGGTTCCTTTCTTTGGGTTGTTATGCTAAGCATGATCATGAAACCTCAGCTCTAATGTAAGAGCAAAATATTGAGGATTTAGTTTGGGAGGCTAGTTACTAGCCCCCGGTAGTGTTCGACAACAGTCGAGGTCAAGCCGTAAACACTTCGGCCAATGTTACGAATGGCCCGTCATTTAACATAGCCATCGGATCGCTGACCAGTTTACGCTTATTGTGACAGTCAGTTTTCGGCTTTCTCCACAGAGGTGCTTAACCATGTGAGCTGGAAGCACAATCGCAGTGGTTCTCCCTTTGCACACCTAGCCGAACAAAGCGGGACCTAGGAGGCAAGCGCAGGAGCCGGGCAACCCAACTATTGACCGAAGACACAATTCGAAACCGACGCATATATAGCAATATCCGAGAATGTTTTTGCCGAATCTCTAAAGGTGTCCGGTGTTGCACTGCGAGACTTGTGCTGAAAACACACAAATAGTTTAAAAATGCCATAAGCTTGGAAAACAAAAAAACTTCAGTAAAAACTTGACGTTCTAACAAGATCAAGTGTTCAGTGCCAATCCGAAAATTGGAAAAAAAATTGTGCTTCTATCGTGCTTTAACATGACACATCCGATCTCAAGACTTCACGCGGGTCAGCCTATGGCTGCAAGCTCTTTATCCCAAAGGCGGAGTACTTCTCCGAGGTCAGTCTAGCAAACTAAACTCAAGCGGCTTTCAGAGAGAAGACAGGCTATCCGGCTATTGACCATAAACTCGAGCCGGAAAAGGAGCGGTAGAAAAAGACTTTGCAACGACCAAGAAGAACACACATTTACTATAAAATAGCTCATATAAATTTGAAGAGCCCCCAAGTGACTTGGGTAAAAGAATTTTATATATAATGATTGTATGTACCGAAGTACTTATATCATATCTATGTTCACCTGAACTTTAAACGTGTCTTAACCGACCGTTGGCTTCTCCCTCTTCGGCCAAGGGCCGAAAAGTGTCATGTACTCCACATGTCGAGAGTATCGACGGTGTTTCCGATGACCAGGCAATCAGGCCATAAGGCTGTAACAGACAAAGCGCGCTCAGGGAACTTATGCTATATTACTAACGAAGTGTAAGAAGCATCTTTGAAGAAAATAGTACCCCCACCGATACCTTTCTTCGGTGCTCATTATTACTATGAGACTTGTGCAATAGATTTTTTGTATTCATGAGTTCCGTCGTGTGCCGACCATGATTGAAAACAATAAGAGCGCTAGCTTTCGGCTTCACCCAGTCTAAGGTCAGAGCTCGGATGACCCGGTCGTGACAATTGCAGAGGTGCTCCCTTTACTCCCTAGCCGAATAATCGGGAACGTAGGGGTAAACACAGGAGCGAGGCAACCCAGCTTGCAAATCGCTTAGGTCAATATGGTGCATATTATGGCGTAATACACGAACAAGGAACGAAGCCGTACAAGTATAATCATATGCAAGAGTAAAAGCTCCATCAAGGGAGCCCCAAATAAACGGGGTATTTGAATATGCGCGTCACAAACAAAGTTTTCACAAGGAACTTTGTCACAAACAACTTTGTGCCGAAAAGTATATTGCTTGGTCGAACCGAACAAAATTTAAAACTGAAAGTTTTTGAGCATGAAAGAAACATAGCTGGTTAATGTGCTTGGTGTTGATGACGCGATTCGGGTTTGTGGCGGGACGAAGATGCCCATTGATCTGTGACAGATCCGACAAGGTTCGCAGTCCTCGGCATGGCCGAGGTCCCAGCCCTCAGGCCCGAGGTGTCCGAGCAAGGAGTTCGGCACACTGGAGTAGTGACCACTTAACACAGTCAAAATCGATTACCTGCACACATAAAACAGTGCGGTCCAGGAAATAATAATAATATATATAATCCTTGCATAATTGCTTTACGCAAAAATAATTTATTTAAAGAAATGTTGCCTGGCGCCGAAGCCAATGTCGATGCAGGGCGTCAGCGTGACGGAATGAAGGCGTGACAAAGCCTGAATTTGCAGGGCGGTCCGGGCTCCGGATGCGGCGTTCGCCGAACTATATACGGAAACTGACCGAACCACCACGCGCCCGTTTTTAATGTGGCCGCCATTTGATAGACCTGTGTACAGATGATGGAACAAACCAGAGTAATAATTCCTTAAGAAAAATAAACCCAACAAGCAAAAATTGTTAGGATTAACAGCACCTGGTTTATTTGTTGTAGCATTCCGAAGAAAAGCGACTCCCAAAATTGGGAATCGATCTGCACACCCATTGCCTGATGGGCGATAAAGCGATGACCTGGTGATGCTGTCAAAGGTTGTCTTGCAGATGAACGGTTGGATCTTCCAAAGGACTTCCTAACTGAGCTCTGGAGGCCACGCCCTAAACTCCTCCAGATTCCCGTCTGGATTTGACAGGGCTCCGGTATATCGTAGATTGTCAGAGATTCCTTCATCGGAACACAGCGAAATTTTCCATGGCTGTTGTAGACTCGATTCCGCACAATTCCACCGAAGTGATCATTAAAATGACACTCGAGGAGGCGGTGGCGGCGGATACGTGTTCGCTGTCCAGAAAAACAGCACAGTCGCCCGAGGGCAATGTTGATGTTGAGCCCCCGAGCTCCATGGACGATTCCTCCATGATCTTGATAGAGATCGGAGTTGGTGTTGATGAAGGCCCTCGTCCGAACATGATAATCGGAGGCAGGGCGCAGTCCTCGGTCAAGCCAAGGTGACCAGTCGAGCCGATGACGAAGATGTCGACGTCGCAGTTAATCTGCAGACGAGCCATCGATCATTTTGCCGATCACACAGCAGAACTCTCAATGAAAGTACCAATGTCGGTGTCAAAACCAGTAGATCTCGGGTAGGGGTCCCGAACTGTGCGTCTGGGGCGGATGGTAACAGGAGGCAGGGGACATGATGTTTACCCAGGTTTGGGCCCTCTTGATAGAGGTAATACCCTACTTCCTCCTTGATTTAAATTGATGATATGAGTATATTACAAGAGTTGATCTACCACGAGATCGTAGAGGCTAAACCTTAGAAGCTAGCCTATGGTATGATTGTGTGTATATCTATCGACTAGCCTGGCCCTGGTTTATATAATGCACCAGAGGCCTAGGATAACAAGAGTCCTAGCCGAATGCACCAGTGGGGGAGGAGTCCTTGTCTTGACCACCAAGTCTCGTCGAATCTTCCTTGTATGCGACAGCTGTCCGAACTGGCCCATGAGTATACGGCCATGGGGGTCCTCGGCCCAATCTAACTGATCGGCAGACGACGTGGTGAGTACCCCCTAGTCTAGGACACCTTCACCGAGCATCCAGTTAAATGATGAAGATTTTCCATGGTGACGGCGCAAACGGACACACGCGAAGAAAAAGTTTCACACCCAAAGATCTGGGATGTGATCGACTTCACTATCACCACTTTCTTCTGTGTTTCACACCTAGGAGGGAATCTCTGTAATAGTTAGGGTAGTTATGCGTTGTTGCATTTGAAACATGAAGAAATTTTATGTGCAAACAAATTCCTTCATGAATTTACTGATTTTTTCCAGCTAAATGACCCTGAAATTGAAAAAACACTTCAAATGAACTCAGAAAAGGTTGAAAGTTGGCATGGTATCATAATTTCACCCACATAGCCTGTGTAAACAAGTAGAGAGGGTTACCACAAAAACTGGATGCACTTCGTGTACAAAATGGACAATCTATTTCGAAGTATCAGGGTTTCAGACGAAAACTCATCTGTTACAAAGGATTTCATTTTTTTAAATAACCTAAAGCATTACCAAATTGAATATAATGATAAAACACACTAATATTAAACATAAGAAAAAAGAATCATTGAAAAATCTATTTTCACATTTAAGTCATTCACAAACTAGTGATTTACACAAATTTCAAATAATTCAAAATTTAAACTATTCAAATTCGAAAACCACTGGCACTAACAGAAAGTTTGTAATTTTTTGTACCTAAAGCAAAAATATTCACAAAGAAACTCTAAATACAGCAAAAACAACTCAAAAATAAATAAAACAAAAATAAATAAAGCAAAAAAATAGGAAAATAAAGAAGCCCGCCTACTGCGCCACAGCGGCCTGCATACGACTAGAAACCCAACGTGTTGTTGGGCCAGGATGCAGGCCGGCAAAGGCCCAATAGTATCACAGGGTAGCATAGAATAGGTAGGCCCGGTAGGCCTGCTTTGGAGAGGAGCTCAAGAGAGCTACCGCACTTGGGCTCATAAACCAGTGCGGACGCCCCTCGGCTAGCCAGGTGGGACTAAACTTGACGCACCACACCTGCGCTAGCGCACCCCCTTTAGTACCGGGTCGTGGCTCCAACCGGTACTAGGGGGTCTTTAGTACCGGTTTTAGCTACCACCTGGTACTAAGAGCATCTCCAGCCGTTCGGCCCCCAAGGGCATGAAAAAGCGCCGCTTGGGGGAGAGCCGACGTTTTTTTCGGCATGGGGGCGAGCATGTTCCCAGCCGCCGCCCCTAGGTCACCCCAGACGCCCCCACAGTTCATCCAAATTTTAACTAACACGGCCAAATTTGAACAAACACGGCCAAATTTCGGTGAAATTTAGCCGTTTTTTACACGAATAAAAGGGACGAAAAAAACCCTAAACTACGGCCGATGCTTCTCCTCATTGACACGGCCGTTGCTCGACACCTCGCCCCGGCGCGCTGCTTCACTCGAGCGGCGGGTCGTTGCTGCCCTCGACGTGCGTGAGGACGCCGCTAAGCATGCGGCCAGGGACGCCCCACCATAGGTGGCGGCCCTCGCTGTTGTTGCGGCCGTGCAGCATCGGCGCGTTGTTCGTGGAGATGAGCCGCTCCTCCTACCAGCGTTCGAAGTATGCCGCCCACGCCGCGTGGTTGTCGGCGGCGTACTCCGGGAGTGCCCCCTCCGCGGCTGTTAGGGACGCCCGCACACACTTGATCTCGGCGTGGAAATAGGGAGTCTCGGGGACGGGCAGTGGGGGGACAGGGCCCCGCCGGCGCTGAGCCTCCACCGTGACGGAAGCCGTACGTCGGGTGGCGCGGGGCATTTGGACTCGTGGAGGAGGTTTGCCTCCCACTCATTCAGCGAGAGGCGGCCGAAACCCTTGGCCGCCGCCGCGTCGTCGGGGTACCTCGCGCTCATGGTTGCCGGGGGGGAGAGAGGGGCTCGAACGATGGAGAGACGGGAGGAACTACGGCGACAAGGAGGGGGGGACTGCCGATGGATGGGTGCCTCACCGGCGCGGCCAGGGGCGCCTTATATAGCGGCTCAGGGGCGGTCGCGTGCGACACGTGTGGCGGAAGGTGGGGCGGCGTCGCCGCACTTCGCCCCCCGTGAATAAATGGCATGCTGGCATTGATTCCTCGTGGGAAAACCGAGACGATGAGGACGACCAGCCTTCGTCTCGCTGACGCACCGGTCCCGCCACTCTTTCGTGCCAAAACGTTCGAGCCGGCGCCGCCGGGTGCCCCCAGCGCGCCGGGTTCGGGTTGGGTGTGCCGGCGCCAATTTCGGCCCAATCCGATGAAAATCAGGCTCGTGGGGGCGCGACTGGGCAGATTTTTCGGCGCCGGCGCTAAAAACGGCCTTGGGGGCCTGTTGGGGGCGTGGCTGGAGATGCTCTGAAGGGGGTGTGCTTCCCGCCGCTTCGCCTGGCCAAAACAGACCTTTAGTACCTGTTGGTGGCTCCAACCGGTACTAAAGGGGGGTTCTATATAAGAAAACACTTCAAAAAAATTGAGTTTCTCATCTCTCCCTCTGCTTCTTCTCCTCTGCCTCGTCGCAGCCGCCCCTTGTCGCCGCCCTCGTCGCTGTCCGTCGCCGTTCGTCGCCGCCGCCCCTCGTCGCCGCCCCGGCCATCCCCGTCCTCGTCGTCGCCATCGTTGTGCCCCGCCCCGTCATCCCGCCGTCGTCCCCGCCCGGCCCGTACCCGTCCCCGTCGCCGCCACCCCGTCCCCATCCCCGTCGTCACCGCCCGTCGCCGTCCCCGTCACCGCCCCCCGTCGCCTTGCCTCGCCGTTGAGCTCCTGCCCCGGCCGCCATGTCCACACACACACATTATTTTTTAGTTTTTTAGTTATAAATTTTAGTTATAGAATTTTTTCTATTTTTTAGTCATAGAAATATTAGAAATGTTATAGAAATGTTAGTTATATAGAAACATTATAAATTTTTCTGTTTTTTAGTTATAGAAATATTAGAAATGTTATGGAAATGTTAGTTATATAGAATTTTAGTTATCACAATCCAATCATTTAAAAAATGTTACTTTTTGCGGGCATATAGTATTTGTTTTCGACGATGCCCGACCATCATCCTCGTCGTCGACCTGTTCGCGATGACGTCCGGCTGACCCATGTCCGGGACTGGGCTCCGCTGGGCTGGCACTGGGAGGTGCTACCTGTAGGGGGCGCCGCTTGATGAGGAACTCGTCCTCAGGTCCAGTCGTCGACCCTGATCTCCTTTGGTGGCGTTCGCGTGGGCCTCATTCGGTGTAGAGGGAGTCGGCCCCGCCGGAGGTGGTGCGTCGCCGTGTCAGGGAGGAGGACGAGCACGTCCATCACTACATGGCTGCTATGGACATCAGGTTCTCCAATACCTGGCAGGTTCTTTGGGCAGATGACCAGAGATATGATCCTGTGATGGTTCTTTCTCTTTGGGTGTGCACTGCCCTCGCCCCAGGAACCGCGAGTGGCCTAGATTCTTTTGTAGTATTCGATTTTTATTAGCTACCTAGCCAGTGATGTATTCGTTATATAATATTCGAGACGACGTATTCGAGATTATATATATTATTAGAGACAATGTACTCGAGATTATATATTATTCGATACGATGTATTCGAGATTATATATTATTCGAGACGATGTATTCAAGATTATATATTATTCGAGACGATGCATATTATGTACTATATGATTCAATTTTTCCTTATTGATTGCATCCATGCATTGTAATTTGAATACTAATTTGTTTTATATTTCTTCTAGATTAGTTAAATAAAAGCTATTGCAGACAATACCGACAGAGAGGGAGGAGAGGCCCTGTTCGAGATCATAGGCAGCCCTCGTAGGCCAGATGATCTGAATGAAGCAGATGACGGCTCCCAATATCTGAACAATACCGGGGAGGGTGATGATAAGATATTCGATCTCGACGACCGAGCTGAAGAAGTCATGAACTATAATTATGATTATGATGATGCAGACAATGTTTATGATGACGCAGACAATGTTGATCTTGAAATAACAATGACTACCGACGAGGTATATTTATATAAGCAGGCATCTGGTGAACATCACATGTTTTTTTATTTGAAGATATGTTAACGAATCGATCTTTCTTCTTTCAGCCCTCCGAATCGAGCAAATCTGCTTCTACAGACAGCAGGAAAAAGCGAGGTCCAGGCAAAAAATTGAAGGAGGGTGTAAAGTACAACATCGATGCCATCAAAGTTAATGGCGAACCCCTCATGCCTAAGAACATTGCGAACAAGTTCATTTGTCAGTGCGGAGTTCTTGTGAAGGACCAACTCCCGATCTCCATTCAAGAATGGAAAGAGCCAAAAACTAAACGTCCAGATGTTACTTGGGTAGACGGCAAAGCAAAAGAAAAGCTTTGGGAATCTCTGATGGAACATTTCACCCTACCAGATCATTGTACTGATGCAGATGTGCAGAAAGTCAAGGATGCTGCTCTAGGAAGATGGCAATTGCATTCAACACCCACAAGAAAACTGTATGGGGCAACTACGTCGCTGCAAAAAGGAAGACTCCAGAATTCAAGGGAACACTGGAGAAGCAAAGAGAACACTGGCCCGCTTTCATGAAATTCAAGGAATCATAATTATCTAAGGAACGGTCGAGAAAAACAAAGCCAATGCCGCAAAAAAGACGCAGTTCCATAGGCTGGGTCCAGGTGGCTACGTGGTGGCAATGCCTAAGTGGGATAAGTCTGAGCAAGAGACGGTGGATGCAGGGGTCACTCCAGTTACTAGGAGCTGGCCCCCTAGCTGCAGAACTTGGTTCTATGCGCATGGGGGGGCGTTGGACCCGAAGACATGCCTGGTTTAGAAGAAGGCAAGTCTAAAAGGAGCCGAACAAAAGTTACTTGACACAATAGAAGATGCTCGAAAGGGGGTGTTCACGCCCAACAGAGAGAAAGACGAGCTTACGCGCGCCCTGGGAAATCCTGAACACCCGGGAAGAACACGAGGCAAGGGCGCTATTCCCTGGTATGAGGGAATTTTGGAATGGAACGACGACTGCAGGTGCCGTGCAAGAAAGAAGATGGAGGAGGAGAAGAAGAGGAAGCTGGAGGAGGAGCAGAGGAAGCAGGAAGCAGAACGCCTTCAAGGCCTAGAAGCAAGGCACGCGGACTTGGCACTCAAATTCCAGCGGCAGCAGCAGATCGACTCACTTAGCAAGGAAAGGGTGTCTCAGCAGCGGCATCAGCTAGCGGATGATCCAGCATTGGATAGCACCGTCCCATCCATGCCGAGAAGCAGCGTTGGTTCCGCCCCGGGCGATGCACTGCTGGATACATACCCTGTGGATGACAGCATAGAGAACACTAACTGTGAGCTACACTTCAAAATTAAGAACATATCCATGAAGGTGGCGGACGCCGTTGCTTTTACAAATCCCCCCGAAGCAACCTTCCATTGCAACCCGATTCCAGCGGGCTATGCTCATGTATTGGTTGCTGAGGTGGTGGACCCATATTCGGGGCTAGAGCTTGACATTCCTGGAGGTGACGACGAGCACACACTGGGAGATGCCATACATCGTATCATCCTATGGAGAATGGATTGCATCATCTTTCGAAGGCCACTGACACCGCGTCAGCCGACTCCTCCTCGAAGTCCGCCACCGATTCAGCAGACTCCCGCTCCTCCAAGTCCACGAACGCATGAGCCGACTCCTCCTCGAAGTCCGCCATCGTGTCAACAGACTCCCGCTCCTCCAACTCCATGAACGCGTGAGCCGACTCCTCCTCGAAGTCCGCCACCGTGTCAGCAGACTCCCGCTCCTCCAAGTCCACCAATGCGTGAGCAGACTCCTGCTCCAAGTCAGCCACGTCAGCCGTCTCCGCCGCCTCAGCAATCACAGAAGAGAGCCACCGCAGCTATGGTGCGTAGCGGTATGAGTCGAGGTAGTACATGAGGTACAGGCGGAGGCAAGCGATATAAATATGGTCCAAGCCTTGCTCCTCTTCCTCAGAGGCCTTACTACATGACCGAGGAGCAAAACGTAGCCATAGTGCAGGTCCAACTGGACACCCATTTTGGACCGAAACCAGCACCGCCGCCAAGGGAGAAAGTGCTTGAGGAAGAGATTGACCACTTCATTCGTATGGCTAGACCACCAGCTCCCAAGCCTGTTGACTCAGACTATGAGCACCAAATCAGGAAGGCACATCCAGCACGACTACAAAAGAGCGAGCTCGAACTCGAGCCAACAAGCAGATGGCAAAAAATGCGGGACAACCATTCCCCAGCTGGGAGAACAGGCGGCGCAATTGATCCCCCCGCTTATTGTGCCAACAACACATGAGACTACGCGCGCCCTATATTATTATGGGCAAACCATTCCCCAGCTGGACAATCTGGTAATAACCAAGGAGCATATAAGCCAGGCTAAAATGCTCGGTATCAGTGTTGGGCAACTCCTCAACATCGAGCCCATGTCTCCGCTTAGAGAGGAGGAAATAAAACAGAAATATGTCCGTGGCCAACCTTTGGTCGAGCCCGAGCAGGTCAAGTCCCTCATGGTGAATGTCAAGGAGGAGCATTACTGCCATGAGAAAGCTCTAGCTGTTGAGTATACAGAACTGTTTCAATAATTCAATCAAGACGCACTCGACAAATCTATCGTTAGTTGCTATTGTCTTTAAGTGATTTCTTTCTGTAATTTAAGTCTCAAGCTAGATGTAGTGATCATTTTGATCAATCATTACCTGTAATTATCCTCACTATATTCTTTTCTGTGGTATTATGCAGGATGAAGATGTATGAAATGAAAAAATCTGGACGCTATGGCATTGGGTTCATTGACCCAAATACCGTTAATGAACACACATGGAAAATTCCAATTTATCAAGCAAGTTTAGAGGAAAGCATGCTAGAGATCTTCAAGCGCCTCAATACCAATGAAGATATACTACTTCCTTACAACTTCCTGTGAGTCACACTTTCTTATACTACAAATTCTGTTTTTGCTTAAAAGCTAGCTAGATGTTAATAATTAAGTGTATAGGGTTTAGGCTAGTTGATTAGTTTTGTGCACATGCCCGCTTAATTAAGACATGCAAACGTGTGCGCATGCAGTTACCACTGGATCTTGTTAGTCATTAAAGTTGATAAAGGAACAGTTGAAGTACTGGACTCACTACTTAAGGAAGAAAGTGACTTCGCCATCTTGAAGGGGATAGTCGACAGGTAATTTCAATCATTGTTAACTATATCTCGGCCTATTTAATTAGTTCGTCATTTCCTGATATCAACTATTTAATAACCCCTTTATTCATTTTCTTTTCTGGCGGGCAGGGCTTGGGCAAAGTTCATCAAGGTGACTCCAGGCAACTGAAAAAAATGATGTATTGGTGGCGACCCAAGGTAAGTAATTAAGTATTACTAGCTAGCTAGCTACCATCTCTTTAATTCTTGTTTCAATACCATTAATTAATTATCATGCTTGATTAATCATTATCTGATTAAATTACATTCTCGTAAAGGCCCTGAAGCTGGTGCCGTGGACTGATCTGTGTGCATACTACGTTTGCGAGAACATCCGCATGATGGCGTCCGAAAGGAGGAAATCCGATAGACAGGAATGGGTACGTTTGCTAGAACACTATTCACAATATTTACATCATTATCGATATGTAGTCACACAACTAATACACATGCATATTGATCTCCTTCTTAACAGTTCAAAGAGGTGCGTTAGAAGCTCCTACCAACGGAGCGCGTACTAGCACTTCAAGAGGAAATAGCGGGATTTTTGCTTGACCAGGTCATAGATCCCAAAGGAGAATACTATTACCCGCTACCGCCCCCATGAACCACTTGTCATCGTGCTCCGAAGGCATCAAGGCAACATGTAAGAGAAATTGTATATATATACATGTGTATGTGTGAATAATTAATGGTGGTTGTGAGACAGCACTATTATGATCACGATATTAGAATAGTTATTCTGATCACATCATGCCCTATATAGGAGTGATTAGGTGTTCCCGAGATCCAGAAACTAGACAAAAAAAGCTACGCGGTTCCCCCAACCTCTGCAAGGCTGGCCCGATTCTGTTCCGGACCCCGCGCGCAGAGTCGCCATTCCTGATCCAACGCGTCGCCGTCCCCTATCCCCGCACACCGCCGCCGTTCCAAAGCTCGCGCACACCGCCCGTTATTCCCGATCCAGCGCGCCGCTGTTCCCAAGCTCTCGCCTAGCCACCGCCGTTCCAGAGCTCGCGCGTAGCTGCCGCCGTTCCACAACTCGTCTGCCGCCGCCTACGCTCCCAAGCTCATGCGCCCCACCTCCCCGAGCTCGCGCGCTAATGGGATGCTCACCTCGCCGCATTCCACCGCTCGCATCTCTTGGACGACGCCCGCGATCCAACCTCCCTTCCCCAGCGAGCTGCCACACATCGCCATCGATCCCCATGGTGAACTACTCGGATACCTCGACCTGGACTTCCACCTTCCCCGTCGCTCCCTTCCCTTGGATCTTCGCAAGCAGCCCCGCCCTGCGCCACCGCCGAGGACCGACTAATTGACCTTCTCGCGAGGGCCAACTCGACCTTCCCAAGGAGGGCTCGTCCCTGGAACAGCCGTTCCCGTCCCATCCACCATCGTTCAACTCGCCTCTCCCTGCTCTCGCCCACAACCTCCAGCAATGTCCCCCGCCCCCCGCCATCACCGCTCATCTCCATATACGAGCCACGGCTTCCCCTGCACTCATGCCACCACCCAGGGCGCCTGAACTGTTATTCTGCTGGAGCAGCTCCTCCCGGTGTGTGTCTACCAAGACCTCAATCACGCGGAGGGGTCGTTCCATATGATTGTGGCGTCGGTCACGGTGCTCCGGCCGGAAATATGCATCCCTCGCTGTTGCTACTCGTGCGTGTGGCAGCTCGTGCACCCCACTGCCATGGCTGGTAGGGCTGTAGATGCCTCCGCTCTAAAAAATGTTTGCTCCTTATCTGATGCGAGCCATCACATCACTACATGGCGATGTTGACCTAAGCGCTGACAAGAACCGTGAAAAGATCAAACCATTGGCTGTGCAAAAACAGCTTTCTACATGCACAACTCATGTTTGTTGAAATGTCTTTGTGAGCCTAGACTCGTGTTCGTTTTCATAGAAGTTCAAAGATGACCAGCTCAGAAGGTCCTTAATTCTTTTTTACTACGAGCGTTCAAGTTAGGAAAAGCCAGAGACGTCCTCGACCTTTGTCGTTGAAAAACTCACATACAAAATCAATGCATTTTCACAACAACAACCATTTTGCACAAATTGGCTTTGCGTCTTTACAAGTATCGTATAAGTTCAAATACACCGACTGCCGAAGTTCGGAATTCTACTCACAATACACCTTAAAAAACCTAGTACTTTAAATTAAAAGAAAGGAGCGGTTCATGTTTACTAAAACCTCATATTTTAACCATTAACAAAAATAAAACCAAGAATTTCAAGTAAAAGTTGAAGCAGTTTAAAATTAAGATAAAAATGATATTTTTTTGTTCCTAAAAAAACACACAAGTTCAAATTAGAAAAACCAAGTGTTTCAATATTTACTAGAAAAAACTAGAAGCTCAACTTCAAAAAATGGAGTAGTTCAAAAAACTTAATGAAATTATTTTTTCATATTTCTAAAAAACTAGAAGTCCATATAAAAAAGGACCAGTTTGACGTTTATTATAAAAACTCATATTTTTTCGACTATTAAAGAATAAGACCAAAGAAGTTCGATGTAGTGGAAAACCAGGATTTTCTCTGTTTCTAAAGGAACCTAGAAGTTCAAATTAAAATGACGAAGCGCTTCGATGTTTATAACAAACTCGGATTTCTTCCATTACTAAAGAAAAAATCAAGAATTTCAATTAAAAATAACAGAGTAGTTCGATGTTTATACACTAAGAAAAAAATAAGCGTCACCAAAATCTTTCCATTTGTAGGAAAAATAAAAGTATGAAGTTCAGTTTAAAAAATGTTTGATGCTTATTCAGAACCCATATATTTTTTTCTAAAAATAAAACTAAGAAGTTCAAATTAAAATAACACAAAAGTTCAAGGTTTATGAAATCTTAGATTTTTTTTCTCATTACTGAAGAATAAAACGAGGAAGTTTAAATTAAAAATAAACGAACAACTAAAAAAAATACAATTTCCTCATTTTAAATAAAAACATAGTAATCGAAACTAAACTAACTAAGTGGTTTGGTGTTTATTAAAAATATCTTGGATATAACCGTTTAAGAAAATTCAAAATCCATTGTTAATAAAGGATCAACCATGAAGTTCAAATTGAAAAAATATTCAAATTCGATGTCTACATAAAATTCAAAAACAATTTTTTATTAAAAAATAAACAAAATGTGAAGTTCAAATTAAAATGTCGAAGTAGTTCAAAGTATATTAAAACTTAGGATTCGCAAGTTTAAATAAGAAAATCAATGTCATTTTTAGCGTTTTTAAAGACATAGAAGTTTAAACTGTTTATTCCAAAACCAAGAAGGTCAAATTAAAAAACCGAGCAGTTCAAAAAGTTTGTAGACATGGATTTGCCCCTTTTTTCTTTAAAAGATCTCGAAGTTCCATTTTATATAGGTGATTGGTTGGATGTTTATTACATAACAAGTACTTTCCGCGTTACTAACGAATAACACCAAGAAGTCCTAATTAAATCAATGAAGTTGTTTGATTTTTGTGAAAAATCTTAGATTTCCCCACGCTACTAAAGATTAAAACCAAGAAGTTAAATTTTGAAAAAAATGGAGCAGTACAATGTATATAAAAATCTTAGGTTTTCTCGTCACTAATGAATAAATCCAGAAGTTCAATTGGAAAAAGCGAGAATAGTTTGATATTTACTTGAAACAAAAAGATTTTTCCATTTACTAAAGAATAAAACCAATAAGTTCGGAGTTTAATTGTATAAAAAATCTTTATAATGGATTTTCCCAGTTTGTAAAAAAATCAGAGAAGTTCAAATTGAAAAGTGGAGCATTTCAAAAGATTGTGTAAAAACCGATTTTCCCCATTCTATAAAAACTATAAGTTCAAAAGAAAAAAAACGGCGTGGTATCATTGTTCATATAAAAAATAATTTTCCCCGTTACTAACCAATAAAACTAAGAAGTTCAAATTTTAAAGGTGGTGATGTTCGATGTTTATAAACAAATCAGATTTTCACATTATTGAAAAATAAAACCAAGAAGTTCAATATTTTAAAACAGAGAAGTTCAAAAAACTCATTTTTTCTCGTTACTAAAGAATAAAACTAAGAAGTTCAAATTAAAATAACAGAGAAGTTCAAGTACTGCCAGAAATGCATTTCAGGTGAGAAATAAAAGTATAGAAAAATAAAAGCTTAAACCATTTTTCGAAAGAAGTTCAAGTGCTCTGTCTAGAGAAGTTTAAAATTTCTTGCGAGAGAGGTTCACCATGTATTTCCATGTTCGATTTTTTCCGTATAAAAATCGAATACAATTCTTTACTCAAAATATAAAAAGGTGAAGTTCATATTGAAATAGCAAAGAAATTTGGAGTTTATTAAAACCTTGGATTTACCTGTTCAAAAAAACGCCATTTTTTGCACTTTTAAAAACAACTCATAAACAAAAAAAAATGGTTGCTAGAAGTTCAAGTGCTCTGCGAGGAAAAGTTCAGAAAACTCGATGGAACTTGTACGGTTTTATAAATTACTCTTAAACCATTCAAAATTAGAAAAAACTTAGTAGCGTATTTTCATAAGCTTTCCAACGCCATATCATTTGCCTCAATTGGATTAGCCGTTTAGAAATGACATCGAAAATACGAACTCAGTTGTTCGGTTTGCGAAATTTTACGATTTTCCAAATTACTATTTAACCAAATTAGAGAAAACTTTCAACATGTGGAAGGAGCGGATTTCCAGCAGCTTTCCAACGCCATATTATTTGCCTCATTCCGATAAATGATTTAGAAATGTGGTCGAAAATATGATTCACGTTTTTTGTGTGATGAAAAAACGGTTTTCAAAACTGCTCTTAAACTGCTTAGAATTTGCCAAAAATTCAACTTGGGTCATGAAACTGGTGTCCATAGCTTTCCAACAGTATATCGCAAGCCCCATTTGGGCAATGTTGGCGGAAGTTCAACCTAGCACTAGGAGAAGTTCAGGTTGAACAACTCAGGCAATAAAATTGCAACAGAGACATGTTTCATCACGACCCGAGAGCAAATCCGCCAATGAGCGAGATTCCTATTTAAAACGTGCATTTAGTTGCTCAAAACCGTTTCTAGATTACACTTACATCACATAGAACATGAGTAACCAAAAAAATTCGCACGGGGAGACACGGTTGAGAAGATAGCCCAAAGGCCAGGTTCCTACAGAGGGAAGTTCACACGTGTAACTCGGTCGGAGAAAGTTAAAAAATTTATTGTGAGAGCGGTTTGTACAAAAGAAATATCATTCATGTGACATTGACAACAGGAAGTTCAACGTCACCGAAGTTCAACGTGAAAACAACAGGAAGTTCAACTACTACACTGAATGAATTTCAGATGAAAAACTTCTAAAACCATCGCGAGTATGAAAAAATGATCAAGACGGGAAAGTTGCGTGTTTACAGCAGCTTTCCATCGGTATATCACCCGCTGAATTCCGGGAAAGTGGATGGAGAACTACGAGTAGTGGCTGGACATCTGCGAGCAAAAAAAGCACGTCAAAAACAGAGTGAAGTTCAAGCACACACGCTGAGAAGTTCAGGTTCTTCATGTGGTGCATATTTGAAGAATCTGTTTCGCGATAGAGGCAGAATGCATGATCTCGCCATTTTCGAAATTACTTGAAAATGGCCAGGAATCAGAGAAAACCATCAACGTGAAAAAGTTTCGAATTTTCCATAGCTTTTCAGCGGTATACTATTTGCCCCATTCCGATAAAGTTTGTAGAAATTACGGCAAAAATACGTTTTCGGCCATTTTTGAAACTGACTTAAAACCGTCAGGAATTAGGAGAAACAATACATACAAAAAAATTGTTAAGCTTTCCAACGCCGTATCTGTCAGGACCCCGATCCCAAGTCACATCGATCTAGCCGGTAACACCTCATATCACATTGCGGCCTCACGCACGGTATCCCACGGGTGTCACCTTACCATGGCCTGGGATCGTTTGCGCCTTTTGGCTCACGTATATGATAGTGTCGCTAGCATCCATATGACAGAGAACCCGGGCCGACATGGCTAGTCGTGGACCCAAAGCGGCACAGACCTATGGAGACAGGCATACATGAATCACATCGAACATGTCGGTCATCAGCGAGTGAATCCGGGCTGTAGCACTGGCTAACAGGACTCCGGGGAACCCGGGCTGTAGCAGGCTAGGCAGGACTCCGGATGTCACCACGTGACATTTCCCCGAAGGGACAGACATAGGGACGAAGTGAAACACATGCCGGCCAGTCAAGTGTCTAGAGCAGTAGTGCTGGGCTAGCAGGACTCCGGTGAACCGGGCTGTAGCGAACTACTATCGCTCAGGAAGCACTAGACTACATTTCCCCATATGAGAGGCTACCAAGGATAAACAACCAGATTGTCAGATCCCGCTCATACCGAGAATTTCAATCATACACACAATATGCCCGATATGAGTGCATACAACATGGCATCACAACAAAACTCTACAACTCAAGTACTTTATTTAAAGGCTCTAGAGAGCCATACATAACATGTTCATACAGGTAGGGGTCACATGACCCAACACTCAAGTCATACAAGAATACAAGCACATGCGGAAGCAAATAATCTGAGTACAGACACTAGAAAAAAAGAAAGCTTCTTGAAGCCTGTCTATCTACATAGGGCCCTCCATGGCCAGGATCACCACCTGGGTGGCTAGTCACTCGTCGACATCAAGGTCTACGTAGAACCCATCAGAGGGGGCGGTGTTGTCATCTGAAAACAGTAATTAAGCAAACATGAGTACAAAGGTACTCAGCAAGTCTTACATCAGAACCTAACATACATGCTTATTCTCAAGAAGGTCGTGGAGTTATAGCAGCAAGCCAGCTTTGACTCTTGGCTAAGATATCCTACGAGACTCCACTAGTAAAATAGTTTTTGCACGCGAGTCCACTACTCACCAACACAATACTCCACCGGGGATCCTCCCTCATCATCCTACAAGAGGGCCATCCTCGGTACTCACACTTATCTTGAGTCTTTTAGTAGTATCCATTAACTTGTCTATGAACTGTATAGGAAACCAAGTAGTCCTTTACCGCGGACACGGCTATTCGAATAGTTTTATACCCTACAGGGGTGTACCTCATCACACATGTTTCCACCACTTAGCGTCTGCACATGACATGTGCTCGGTAGACTTCAAGCGAAAACCGACGTGGGTGTAGGCCAAGACCTAACTAACTGCACAAGTCTCTAGTCCAGGTTTATAGCCTATTCAAGTTCCATCTGCACGGAAATCCGGCCGGGGTGTCCTCAACGGCCCCAAACGATGTGTACAGGGTCCCGAGACGCCAAACGGGAGCCCGACATACCCGGCCACAGTGTATCTACCGCATCATAGCCCACCCCTAGGGTCAGCGCTACGCACAGCCACCAACACATAACCTACAAACACCAGAAACTAGTTGCAACTCCTGGACAGAGGGAGAGAGGGGTCAGTAAGTCGAGCGGGGTCATATTTCAGGGCCCAATGTGTGGTAGTAGCTGAATCTTAAATCATGCATACAGATCTCAGTTCTTATGGATGGCTTCAATGAAACAACCCACCATGTACTCCTACATGGCCTCTCATCGATACCTTTACCAAAACATGTTCAACACATCCCTCACATTACCGACATAATCATTTCACTCTAGCCATCACCCAGATGAACCAGACCTGACACAACTCTAAGCATAGCAGGCATAGCAAGGTAGGAATCACATACATGGCTCAATCAACTCCTACACATGCTAGTGGGTTTCATCTAGTTACTTTGGCAATGACAGGTCATGCAAAGGATAAGGGTTCAACTACCATAGCACACAGCAGTTTGAATCGCGTTGTCTTAATGCAGTAAACAAGAGCAGAAGCGAGAACATGGGTCTGTATCGAAATGATCAATGGGTTGGTTGCCTGATTTAGTGGTAGTAGGGTACTACTCTTCAGACGGATACTCGGGGTTATCCTCGGAGGCAGAACCTACCACGAAAGACACACCGAACATAATCAACACATGACAATATGCAACAATATGATGCATGCTATGACATGGCAAAATGAATGTGTCTTGGCCCAATGCAAGCTAAAACAGAAAGGAATGAACCCATTTGAATCAAAGATTCAAATGATAGTTCATTTAACTTAGCCTAATTAGTGCATTATCTTATTTTGCTTCAACAGCAAGGTTATCTTGTTTTGTCATGCATGAAACCATTACAGATGGATAGATTGAATTTTTCTGATCATTTTTCATATATAAATCTTTGCATTTGGAGCTATGGTTGATTTTCTATGATTTTTAGAAGTTTTGGCTATTTTCTGGAATTTCCTATTAAAGAATAAATCCAGTAATTGAATTAATGCGTCAGCATGACATAGGTGTGATGTCAGCGGGTCAACTTGGTCGGCCAGGTCAAACCTGACTGGTGGGCCCTGTATGTCAGTATCTCAGCTAATTAACAGGATTAAGTTAACACTAACTACTGTCAGTGGGGCCTGGGCCCACATGTTAGTGACTAAACCAATTAAAAATAGTTATTATTAATCCCAAACTAATTAAAAGGCTGGCCCCACCTGTCATGGACTCAAGGGGGAGTCAACCTGGGCCCACACGGGGTCAAACAGGGTCAAACTCGCCGGCGTTTAGCCGCCAGCAAGGCCAGACGCGGTGGAGCAGCGCGGGTTTTGCACTCCGGCGACCAAGAAGACGGCGAAGACCATCTACGTGATGCGGGGAGTGAGCCGCGTCGAGTGGTGGCAGTGGGTGGAGCTGAGGTGGCCGGAAACGACGCCGGCGACGAGTTTGGCGGCGGCCGGAGCTCGGGTAGGTCGAGCTAGTCGCTAGGGGGCACGGAGAGGCGTGTGGTCTAGTGTGTTGAGCTCCTGGCGGTGCGGTAGGACTAGTGGATAGGGTGGCGCGGCCATTGGGTGGCCGGAGCCTCGTCATCGACGAGCTCCGCAGCCGTGCGTGCGGGTGAGCTACGTGCAGTCGCTATGGGGCTCGATAGAGGGAATGGAGAGGGTGGAGAGATGGTTGAGCTCACGGGGGTCACGTCGAGGCAGTCGGTGAGGTCAGGGACGAGCTGATGCGGCGGGGACGGCGAAGGGGATCTCCGGTGGCCGGAGTTGAAGAAGAGCTCGGTGCAGCGTCTCCGGGGCGAGCGAGCGCTCGGGGATGGGTTGGGGCGAAGCAGTGGATGACGGCGGAGCTCGTGGACACGATGGCGCGGCGTGAGGACGACGGAGGGCGCGGCTACGATGACGGTGCGGCAGCAGGGGCGTCGGCCGTGGTGGGGAACGGCGAGGGAGGGAGACAGGGGGGAATGGCGTGTCCAGGGCCTTTGATGCGCGACGTGGAGGCGTCCAGGCGTCCAGGGGCGCGGGTGGCAAGCAGGTGGCTCCGTGGCGAGCTCGGGCACGCCGGCATCACCTCCCTGTCTGCCTGGCAGGGAAGAAGCAGCTGGCTGGCGCGGGCCAGCATAGTGCTGGGACGCCAGGTGGGCCGGCTGGTGGGTTAGGTGGGCTGCGCCAGGTAATTTCCTCTCTCTCTCTCTCTTTCTATTTTTTATTTATTCTACTATTTCTGTATCTCCAGGGCTTTATTTAAAATGCCAGGGCATTTCCAGAAATCATAAAATTAATCATGGCTACTGCTTAGAATATATACAACAGCAAACATTTTAGTTTATGATTATTTGAGCATTTAAAATATTTTATAGCATTTAAATGCCCAAATGCAAATACTATAAGAATTAATCCAATGACCTTAAGATGTCCTAGAAAAATGTGCACCATTCTTGTCAAAGGTTTTAACCCAAAACAAAAAGGGTGGGCTTTTTAGAAGGGCATTTCAGGTTCATTGAAAAAGTTTTTAGTAAACCCTAGTTGTTCCAGGGGGGTGCTGGGGGTTCTGTCATCCCCATTTCAAATTTAAGAGAAATTTAAACATGATGCACACTCTAATGCTTGAACTAGCTAGGGTGTGACAACTCACCCCCACTCAAAAGAATCTCGTCCCGAGATTTAGGATCCTCCGGGAAGAAGGTGGGGTACTCGAGTCCAAGACGATCCTCCGTTTCCCAAGTGGCCTCTTTCTCGGAATGGTGTGACCATTGAACCTTGAGAAACTTGATATTATGACGTCGAGTGGTACGCTCGGCGTGATCAAGGATACGAACGGGATATTCCCTATATGAGAGGTTATCTTGTAGATCAAGCGTTTCGTGGTCCACTCCACGGATAGGGTCCGCGAAGCAACGCCTGAGTTGTGAAACGTGGAAGACATCGTGAACTCTGGAAAGATGCGAAGGTAGTTCCAATTGGTAGGCAACTTCTCCTCGTTTGGCAAGAATGCGAAAGGGTCCAATGTAGCGAGGAGCCAATTTGCCTTTGATATCGAAACGATGGGTTCCCTTTACGATCATATTGGCTCTTTTGACGAGATTGGGCTGTTTTCAATTTCTCACGAATAATGCGAACCTGCTCTTCTGCTTCCTGAATCATATCCGGGCCAAAGAGTTGTCTTTCCCCGGTTTCTGACCAGTTAAGAGGCGTTCGACATTTTCGTCCATAGAGAACTTCGAAAGGAGCCTTGCCCAAGCTAGCTTGATAACTATTGTTATAAGCAAACTCCGCGAATGGAAGGCATTTCTCCCAACCCATTCCGAACGAGATGACAAAAGCTCGGAGCATATCTTCCAGAATTTGATTGACTTGCTCTACTTGACCACTTGATTGAGGATGGAAGGCGGTGCTAAAAGAGAGACGAGTTCCCATAGCATTTTGAAAACTTTCCCAAAATCGAGAGGTGAAGAGACTCCCATGGTCTAAGTTAATTTCCAATGGAACACCATGAAGAGACACTATTCGGGAGATGTATAAGTCAGCTTGCTGGCTAGCGGTGATACTCTCACGAACAGGTAGAAAGTGGGCTACTTTGGAAAGACGGTCGATCACGACGAAGATGGCATTACTCCCTCTCTTGGTCCTGGGAAACCCAGTAATGAAATCCATACTGATTTTATCCCATTTCCACTCAGGAATAGCCAAAGGTTGAAGGGTGCCAGCAGGGCGTTGATGCTCTGCTTTAACACGACAACAGACGTCGCAGCTAGCAATGTATTGAGCAATTTCTCTCTTCATCCTAGTCCACCAAAACCTCTGGCGTAGGTCTTGATACATTTTGGTACTACCAGGATAAATGGTGAGAGGGGAGTCATGAGCTTCCTTGAGAATCAACTGGCGTAGATGTTGTTTCTTGGGAACCACCAAGCGGTTCAAGAAGAAGACAACACCTCGCTCATCCATGGAAAAACATTTAGCATCTCCGCTAGCAATGTTTTCCTTAATCCGGAATATGCCCTTATCACGCTTCTAGGCAGCTATGATTTGATCCATAAGGGTAGGTTTCGCCACCAGGGTGGAAAGAAATCCTTGAGGAACAATGTGAAGATTAAGCTTACGAAATTCCTCATGGAGAAGTGGTTGACTTTGTTGTAACATCAGGTTGTTACAATAGGACTTACGACTTAGCACATCAGCCATGACATTGGCTTTGCCCGGGGTGTAAGTTATTCCTAAGTTGTAATCCAAGATCAAGTCGACCCAACGTCTTTGCCTGAGATTCAAATCCGGTTGGGTGAAGATATATTTCAAACTTTGGTGATCGGTGAAGATCTCGCAACGATTACCGAGGAGGTAATGTCGCCAAGTTTTGAGTGCATGGACTACAGCTGCAAGCTCTAGATCATGTGTGGGATAGTTTTCCTCATGTGGGTGTAATTGCCGTGAGGCATAGGCAATTACTTGACGATCTTGCATGAGTATGCAGCCTAGTCCTTGTCGCGAGGCGTCGCAATAGATAATAAAGTCCTTGGAGAAATCTGGCGGTACCAGTACGGGAGCAGATGTCAGGCGTCTTTTCAGTTCCTGAAAGCTGAACTCGCACTGTGGGGTCCACTCGAACTTCTTATCTTTCTTGAGGAGTTCAGTTAGAGGTTTAGCAACCTTGGAGAAATTCTCGACGAAGCGGCGACAAGAGCTTGCTAAGCCAAGGAAGCTCCGAACTTGCTTGACCGTCTCAGGTGGAGTCCAATCAAGGACGGCTTTAACTCGCTCGGGATTGACAGCAATACCCTTACCAGAGATTACATGGCCTAGATAGGTCACTTCTGGCAACTAAAATTCACACTTGGAGAATTTGGCATAAAGGCGATGCTCTCAAAGTTTCGCCAATACTAGCCTTAGATGTTCCGCATGTTCCTCTTCATTCTTGGAGTAGATGAGTATGTCATTGAGGTATACTACGACGAATTTATCCAAATACTCCATGAAGACCGAGTTCATTAACCGAGAGAAGGTGGCTGGGGCATTCGTTAGACCGAAGGACATAACGGTGTACTCATATTGGCCAAAACGAGTAACAAAGGCGGTTTTGGGAATGTCCCCATTTCTGATTTTGATTTGATGGTAGCCCAACCTCAAATCCATCTTGGAAAAGACTGAGGATCCAGCGAGCTGATCATACAGATCGTTGATCCTGGGAAGTGGATACTTGTTCTTGATGGTGACCAAGTTGATAGGTCGGTAATCTACAACCATTCGATCCGTTCCATCCTTCTTCTTGACGAAGAGGACAGGGCAAGCCCAAGGAGAGGAACTAGGACGGATGAAACCCTTTTTCAAGGACTCATCGAGTTGGTTCTTAAGCTCGGCTAGTTCTAAGGGTGCCATCTTATAGGGTCTCCTAGAAATTGGAACGGTTCCTGGAACAAGGTCTATCACAAACTCGACATCCCTGTCAGGTGGAACACCTGGCAGTTCTTCTGGAAAGACATCCGAAAAGTCTCGGACTACCGGAACATCCTCAAGGTCTAGAAGGGGGTTGGCATTTAGTGAGTAAAGGTGGCGCTTGGCCACTCGAGTTAAGACATTGACTGTCTTGCCCGATGGGTGAGTAAGTTGAACGGTTCTAGTGGCACAATCAATCTTAGCATAATGAGCTGACATCCAGTCCATACCCATGATGATGTTTATGTCCGAGGACTTGAGAGCTATTAAGGATGCAAGGAAGACAAGTCTATCGACAAGAATTTAGTTCCCATGGCTTACTCTAGAAGTTTGCCATCTAGAGCCAGGGGTTTGAATTTCCATGGTAGAGGGCATGTCACAGAATGTCGTGTTATGCAATCAAGCATAGTTCTCGGATATGAATGAATGAGATGCTCCAGTATCGAAAAGAACAGATGCCGGATGGCAATTAACAAGGAGCGTACCAAGGACGATGTTAGGATCCTCATGAGCCTCCTCGGCTGAAACATAGTTGACTTGGCCACGTGCAGTGGTGACCGGCTTGGCGTAGAATGTCTTTCCCGCTGGCTTACCACGGCCAACAGACTTTCCAGACTGATTGGGGTTGTTCTGGGGACACTCTCGACTATAGTGACCCGGCTCTCCACACTTGAAACATGTCACCACATTGGGGCGTGGAGCAGCATTAGCAGCGGGGCCACCATAGGGCTTGGGTGGTGCAAACTACTGGTTGGAACGAGGCGCCTCAAAGGATGGCCTCAGAATGAACCTGGGCGGCAGTGCCGTGCTTGGAATCCACACCCGGCGCTTCTGAGATCCAGAGCTGGATGAAGAGCCAAAATCACGGGAGTGCTTGCATGAAGCGTCATAATCAGACTGGCCTGACTCAGCACTGATGGCTTTGTTGACCAACTTCTGAAAGGAGGTGCACTCGTGCAGACGAAGATCGCGGCGAAGCTCAGGGCTAAGTCCCTTGCGGAACCTTGCCTGCTTCTTAGCGTCGGTAGATACTTCTTCAGGAGCATAACGTGCCAGATTCCCAAATTCACGACTATATGCATCCACAGTCAGTCTTCCTTGGGTGAAATTGCAGAACTCTTCCCTCTTGCGATCTATGAGACCTTCCGGGATGTGATGCTCACGGAAAGCCTCATTGAATTCAGCCCAAGTAGTGATTTGGCCGACCGGGCGCATAGCTTCAAAATTTTCCCACCAAAGGCTAGCAGGGCCTTCGAGATGATAGGCAGCATAAGTAACCTTATCAGCTTCGGCTACGTTGGCAGAACGTAGCTTGTGGGTGATGCTGTGAAGCCGGTCATCCGCATCGAGGGGCTTGATGGAATGGTTAAACTTTGGTGGGTGCAACTTGATAAACTCATTTATTGACACCAAGTCATTTTGTGGATGGTGTGCAGTGTTCTGCTCAATCCGCTCCAGTAAGCGGTTAGTCTCACGCTTGTTTCTTTCCGCCTCCAGCATCACTTCGGCCAGAGAAGGCGGGTGAGGCAGATTTTCACCCCTAGCTGCACTGGCTTCCCCCTGCTCTGGGGCAGCAGGGTTGCTGCGGGTGTTGACCATCCTAGGAGAAAACAAGACAACAGTTTAGATAAGGATGGCTCAAACTTAGCAAGGAAGTGCAGAATGTAATGGATAACACGGAATGCAAAGATGTTCATCCGTGTGTCATGGTAATATAGAACTGCCATATATATACCAACGGTCATACACACCATACATAGTTTAGTACAAGCCCAGGCTATAGTACAACTATGATGAAAGACGTTACATCTCATCGGAGGCATTCCAAGCTCCTATACATTATTTGTCTACACCTCCGGAATTGATTACACACAAAGTCATATTCCACAAGTCACGCAGGACAGTGGAGATACAACTATTACAATACCAGTGATACTACTACTAACTCAGACAGCTCCGTAGTAGTCCTCATAGAAGTCACCATAGCCTAGAAGTTCAACGTGATCATCCGGGAACAGACGGTCCTGAGGAGCTTGTGCACCAAAGGGGCTAGGATGAGGTCTTGGACCAACAAACGGTGGCCTGCGGGGACCACGGGGAGGGGTGATGCCTCCCACATCACGCCAATCCACCATGTCTAGCAGAGCAGATCTCACAGGATACAGATCCCTTGTATCCATACATCCAGCTTGCACCGCAGGTGCAAACCGAGTCAATGTGGCCCAATGATCAGCACGGGTGTTGAAAAGCTCCAGTCTCAAGGCCCGATTCTCTCGGTCTTTATCCTCGAGCATCTCGGCAGTGGTACGAGTTAGGGAGTCCTCCTGAGTGGAGTCAGCATAGATAGCCTAGAGATACCCTTGCGCTCCCGGGAGTGAAGCTGGAAAATAACGGAAGTCGGTGTTCCGAAGCAGGCCAGTCCGGACTCGCATGACGGTCATCATGGAATAGGCAGCATCCTGCACAGCCATCTCAACAGTAACCCCGAGTCCATAGGAACAGTGGAGAGGCTCGGTAGATCCAGGGTAAGAAGGAAATATCCTGACAGTGCAGAAATATTGGCTTTGATTGAAGTCTCAGAATTGCTCTTTGACAGTGTATTCGGGATACCAATGGTAACCCATCTCGATCATTACCCGGACTAACATAGCAGTATGACCGGGCACATCGAGGCACCGGGTCAGGCGAACCACTTGGTTTTGAGCACGGGTGGCCATCTGAAAGCACAACCACAATGACAAGTCATTAGAATTTCTAGGGAAAATTGGACAGCATAACAACTGTAAATGCTCAGAAAAAGATTTGAGACATCCACAACAGTTTGCAATACCACTCAAGAACATCATATCAAGGTTCTGATTCAACTGGCAACATAATAAAAAATAGTAGAAACTATACTGAGGCTTGTAACAACAGTCCTATAAGCTACTACGGATTAGTAACACGTGAACCTGATAGAAGAAGAGAGCCTAGTCCTTAACCCACATTGAAAGAGAAGAGAATGACTCAGATCAGAGGGCATAAGGTAAAGGAGTAAAAGATCCTTACATTCCCTCCCACCATCAATTTCCCTACATATAACTAAAGTATTTCTAGACTCGACATCGACCAGTTTGGCTCAACGAACCTACAGGCAGTCCGGATCTGATGCCAACGCTGTCAGGACCCCGATTCCAAGTCACATCGATCTAGCCGGTAACACCTCATATCACATTGCGGCCTCACGCACGGTACCCACGGGTGTCGCCTTACCATGGCCCGGGACCATTTGCGCCTTTTGGCTCACGTATATGATAGTGTCGCTAGCATCCATATGACAGAGAACCCGGGCCGACATGGCTAGTCGTGAACCCAAAGCGGCACAGACCTATGGAGACAGGCATACATGAATCACATCGAACATGTCGGTCATCAGCGAGTGAATCCGGGCTGTAGCACTGGGCTAACAGGACTCCGGGGAACCCGGGCTGTAGCTGGCTAGGCAGGGCTCTGGATGTCACCGCGTGACATTTCCCCGAAGGGACAGACATAGGGACGAAGTGAAACACATGCTGGCCAATCAAGTGTCTAGAGCAGTAGTGCTGGGCTAGCAGGACTCCAGTGAACCGGGCTGTAGCGGACTACTATCGCTCAGGAAGCACTAGACTACATTTCCCCATATGAAAGGCTGCCAAGGATAAACAACTAGATTGTCGGATCCCGCTCATACCGAGCATTTCAATCATACACACAATATGCCCGATATGAGTGCATACAACATGGCATCGAAAAAAAACTCTACAACTCAAGTACTTTATTTAAAGGCTCCAGAGAGCCATACATAACATGTTCATACAGGTAGGGGTCACATGACCCAATACTCAAGTCATACAAGCATACAAGCACATGCGGAAGCAAATAGTCTGAGTACAAACACTAGAAAAAAAGAAAGCTTCTCGAAGCCTATCTATCTACATAGGGCCCTCCATGGCCAGGGTCACCACCTGGGTGGCTAGTCACTCGTCGACATCAAGGTCTACGTAGAACCCATCGGAGGGGGCGGTGTTGTCGTCTGAAAACAGTAATTAAGCAAACATGAGTACAAAGGTACTCAGCAAGTCTTACATCAGAACCTACCATACATGCTTATTCTCAAGAAGGTGGTGGAGTTATAGCAGCAAGCCAGCTTTGACTCTTGGCTAAGCTATCCTACGAGAATCCACTAGTAAAATAGTTTTCGCACACGAGTCCACTACTCACCAACACAATACTCCACCGGGGATCCTCCCTCATCATCCTACGAGAGGGCCATCCTCAGTACTCACACTTATCTTGAGTCTTTTAGTTGTATCCATGAACTTGTCTATGAAGTGTATAGGCAACCAAGTAGTCCTTTACCGCGGACACGGCTATTCGAATAGTTTTATACCCTGCAGGGGTGTACCTCATCACACATGTTTCCACCACTTAGCGTCTGCACACGACATGTGCTCGGTAGACTTCAAGCGAAAACCGACGTGGGTGTAGACCACAACCTGACTAACTGCACAAGTCTCTAGTCCAGGTTTATCGCCTATTCAGGTTCCATCCGCAAGGAAATCCGGCCGGGGTGTCCTCAACGGCCCCAAACGATGTTTACAGGGTCCCGAGAAGCCAAACGGGCGCCCGGCATACCCGGCCACAGTGTATCTACCGCATCATAGCCCACCCCTAGGGTCAGCGCTACGCACGGCCGCCAACACATAACCTACAAACACCAGAAACTAGTTGCAACTCCTGGACAGAGGGCGAGAGGGGTCAGTAAGTCGAGCGGGTTCATATTTCAGGGCCCAATTTGTGGTGGTAGCTGAATCTTAAATCACGCATACAGATCTCAGTTCTTATGGACGGCCTCAATGAAACAACCCACCATGTACTCCTACATGGCCTCTCATCGATACCTTTACCAAAACATGTTCAACACATCCCTCACATTACCGACATAATCATTTCACTCTAGCCCATCACCCAGATGAACCAGACCTGACACAACTCTAAGCATAACAGGCATAGCAAGGTAGGAATCACATACATGGCTCAATCAACTCCTACACATGCTAGTGGGTTTCATCTAGTTACTGTGGCAATGACAGGTCATGCAAAGGATAAGGGTTCAACTACCGTAGCACACAGCAGTTTGAATCGCGTTGTCTTAGTGCAGTAAACAAGAGCAGAAGCGAGAACATGGGTTTGTATCGGAATGATCAATGGGTTGCTTGCCTGATGTAGTGGTAGTAGGGTACTGCCCTTCAGACGGATACTCGGGGTTATCCTCGGAGGCAAAACCTACCACGAAAGACACACCGAACATAATCAACACATGATTGTTGGGGAACGTTGCAGAAAACAAAAATTTTCCTACGGTTTCACCGAGATCCATCTATGAGTTCATCTAGCAATGAGTGATTGGATTGCATCTACATACCTTTGTAGATCACGCGCGGAAGCGTTCAAAGAACGGGGATGAGGAAGTCGTACACGATGTGATCCAAATCACCGGAGATCCTAGCACTGAACGGACGGCACCTCCGCGTTCAACACACATACGATCAGCGTAACGTCTCCTCCTTCTTGATCCAGCAAGGGAGAGGAGAGGTTGAGGAAGATGGCTCCAGCAGCAGCATGACGGCGTGGTGGTGGTGGAGCTGCAGTACTCCGGCAGGGCTTCGCTAAGCTCTATGGAGGAGGAAGAGGTGTTGGAGAGGGAGAGGGAGGCACCAAAGGCGTGGTGTGAGAGGCCCTCCTTCCCTCATTATATATAGGGAGCCAAGAGGGGGGCACCGGACCTAGGAGATC
>NC_041392.1:35118103-35132669 GCF_002162155.2 Triticum dicoccoides
CTTCCCCTTTTGGGACTCTTCCCTTCTTGAACCCTAGGCGCATGGGCCTCTTGGGGCTGGTGCCCTTGCCCATGTAGGCCAAGGCGCACCCCTACAGCCCATGTGGCCCCCCCGGGGCAGGTGGCCCCACCCGGTGGACCCCCGGGACCCTTCCGGTGGTCCCAGTACAATACCGGTGGCCCCGAAACTTGTCCCGATGGCTGAAACAGCACTTCCTATATATAATTCTTTACCTACGGACCATTCCGGAACTCCTCGTGACGTCCGGGATCTCATCCGGGAGTCCGAACAACATTCGGGTTACTGCATATACATATCTTTACAACCCTAGCGTCACGGAACCTTAAGTGTGTAGACCCTACGGGTTCGGGAGACATGTAGAGATGACCGAGACTGCTCTTCGGTCAATAACCAACAGCGGGATCTGGATACCCATGTTGGCTCCCACATGCTCCACGATGATCTCATCGGATGAACCACGATGTCGAGGATTCACTCAACGACGTATACAATTCCCTTTGTCAATCGGTATGTTACTTGCCCGAGATTCGATCGTCGGTATCCCAATACCTCGTTCAATCTCGTTACCGGCAAGTCACTTTACTCGTACCGTAATGTGTGATCCCGTGACCAGACACTTGGTCACTTTGAGCTCATAATGATGATGCATTACCGAGTGGGCCCAGTGATACCTCTTCGTCATACGGAGTGACAAATCCCAGTCTTGATCCGTGTCAACCCAACAGACACTTTCGGAGGATACTTGACATTGGAAAAACTCTAGCAAACAAACTATACGATCTTATGCTATGTTTAGGATTGGGTCTTGTCCATCACATCATTCTCCTAATGATGTGATATCGTTATCAATGACATCCAATGTCCATAGCCAGGAAACCATGACTATCTGTTGATCAACGAGCTAGTCAACTAGAGGCTTACTAGGGACATGTTGGTGTCTATTATTCACACATGTATTACGATTTCCGGATAACACAATTATAGCATGAATAAAGACAATTATCATGAACAAGGAAATATAATAATAATGCTTTTATTATTGCCTCTAGGGCATATTTCCAACAGTCTCCCACTTGCACTAGAGTCAATAATCTAGTTACACTGTGATGAATCGAACACCCATGGAATTCTGATGTTGATCATGTTTTGCTCTAGGGAGAGGTTTAGTCAACGGATCTGCTATATTCAGGTCCGTATGTACTTTACAAATATCTATGTCTCCATCTTGAACATTTTCACGAATGGAGTTGAAGCGACGCTTGATGTGCCTTGTCTTCTTGTGAAACCTGGGCTCCTTTGCAAGTGCAATAGCTCCAGTGTTGTCACAGATGAGTTTGATTGGCCCCGACGCATTGGGTATGACTCCTAGGTCGGTGATGAACTCCTTCACCCAAATTGCTTCATGCGCTGCCTCCGAGGCTGCCATGTACTCCGCTTCACATGTAGATCCCGCCACGACGCTCTACTTGCAACTGCACCAGCTTACTGCCCCACCATTCAAAATATACACGTATCCGGTTTGTGACTTTGAGTCATCCAGATCTGTGTCGAAGCTAGCGTCGACGTAACCCTTTACGACGAGCTCTTCGTCACCTCCATAAACGAGAAACATTTCCTTAGTCCTTTCAGGTACTTCAGGATATTCTTGACCGCTGTCCAGTGTTCCTTGCCGGGATTACTTTGGTACCTTCCTACCAAACTTACGGCAAGGTTTACATCAGGTCTGGTACACAGCATGGCATACATAATAGAACCTATGGCTGAGGCATAGGGCATGACACTCATCTCTTCTATATCTTCTGCCGTGGTCGGACATTGAGCTGAGCTCAATTTCACACCTTGTAACACAGGTAAGAACCCCTTCTTAGAATGATCCATATTGAACTTCTTCAATATCTTATCAAGGTATGTGCTTTGTGAAAGACCTATGAGGCGTCTTGATCTATCTCTATAGATCTTGATGCCTAATATATATGCAGCTTCTCCAAGGTCCTTCATTGAAAAACTCTTATTCAAGTAGGCCTTAATGCTGTCCAAGAGTTCTATATCATTTCCCATCAAAAGTATGTCATCTACATACAATATGAGAAATGCTACAGAGCTCCCACTCACTTTCTTGTAAACGCGGGCTTCTCCATAAGTCTGTGTAAACCCAAACACTTTGATCATCTCATCAAAGCGAATGTTCCAACTCCGAGATGCTTGCACCAGCCCATAAATCGAGCGTTGGAGCTTGCACACCTTGTTAGCATTCTTAGGATCGACAAAACCTTCTGGCTGCATCATATACAATTCTTCCTTAAGGAAACCATTAAGGAATGCCGTTTTGACGTCCATTTGCCATATCTCATAATCATAGTATGCGGCAATTGCTAACATAATTCGGACGGACTTCAGCTTCGCTACAGGTGAGAAAGTCTCATCGTAGTCAACCCCTTGAACTTGTCGATAACCCTTAGCGACAAGCCGAGCTTTATGGATGGTCACATTACCATCCGCGTCTGTCTTCTTAAAGATCCATTTATTTTCTATGGCTCGCCGATCATTGGGCAAGTCAGTCAAAGTCCATACTTCGTTTTCATACATGGATCCTATCTCAGATTTCATGGCTTCCAGCCATTTATCGGAATCCGGACCCGCCATCGCTTCTTCATAGTTCGAGGGTTCACCGTTGTCTAACAACATGATTTCCAAGATAGGGTTACCGTACCACTCTGGTGCGGAACGTGTCCTTGTGGACCTACGAATTTCAGTAGGAGCTTGATCAGGAGTATCATCAATAACTTCCTCTCTAGTCGGTGCAGGCACCTCATGAACATTTTCTTGAGTTGCGCCATTCTGGTTCAAGAGGTAATACTTCATCAAGTTCTACTTTCCTCCCACTTACTTCTTTCGAGAGAAACTCTTTCTCTAGAAAGGATCCATTCTTGGCAACAAAGATCTTGCCTTCGGATCTGAGGTAGAAGGTATACCCAATAGTTTCTTTAGGGTATCCTATGAAGACGCATTTTTCCAACTTGGGTTCGCGCTTTTCAGGTTGAAGTTTCTTGACATAAGCATCGCATCCCCAAACTTTTAGAAACGACAGGTTAGGTTTCTTCCCAAACCATAATTCATACGGTGTCGTCTCAACGGATTTCGACGGAGCCCTATTTAAAGTGAATGCGGCAGTCTCTAAAGCATATCCCCAAAAAGACAGCGGTAAATCGGTAAGAGACATCATAGATCGCACCATATCTAATAGAGTGCGATTACGACGTTCAGACACACCATTACGCTGAGGTGTTCCAGGCGGCGTGAGTTGTGAAACTATTCCACATTTTCTTAAGTGTATGCCAAATTCATGACTCAAGTATTCTCCTCCACAATCTGATCGTGAAAACTTGATTTTTCTGTCACGTTGATTCCCAACCTCACTCTGAAATTCCTTGAACTTTTCAAAGGTTTCAGACTTGTGTTTCATTAAGTAGATATACCCATATCTACTCAAATCATCAGTGAGGGTGAGAACATAACGATAGCCACCGCGAGCCTCAACACTCATTGGACCGCACACATCAGTATGTATGATTTCCAATAAGTCGGTTGCTCGCTCCATTGTTCCTAAGAACGGAGTCTTGGTCATTTTACCCATGAGGCATGGTTCGCACGTGTCAAATGATTCATAATGAAGAGACTCTAAAAGTTCATCTGCATGGAGCTTCTTCATGCGTTTGACACCTATGTGACCAAGGCGGCAGTGCCACAAGTATGTGGGACTATCATTATCAACCTTACATCTTTTGGCATTCACACTATGAACATGTGTAGCATTACGCTCGAGATTCATTAAGAATAAACCATTCACCATCGGAGCATGACCATAAAACATATCTCTCATATAAATAGAACAACCATTATTCTCAGATTTAAATGAGTAGCCATCTCGAATCAAACGAGATCCCGATACAATGTTCATGCTCAAAGCTGGCACTAAATAACAATTATTAAGGTCTAAACCAATCCCGAAGGTAAATGTAGAGGTAGCGTGCCGACGGCGATCACATTGACCTTGGAACCATTCCCGACGCGCATCATCACCTCGTCCTTTGCCAGTCTCCGCTTATTCCGCAGCCCCTGCTTTGAGTTACAAATGTGAGCAACTGCACCGGTATCAAATACCCAGAAGCTACTACGAGTACTGGTAAGGTACACATCAATTACATGTATATCACATATACCTTTTGTTTTGCCGGCCTTCTTGTCCGCTAAGTATTTGGGGCAGTTCCGCTTCCAGTGACCACTTCCCTTGCAATAAAAGCACTCAGTCTCGGGCTTGGGTCCATTCCTTGGCTTCTTCCCGGCAGCTTGCTTGCCGGGCGTGGCAACTCCCTTGCCGTACTTCTTGAAGTTCTTTTTACCCTTGCCCTTCTTGAACTTAGTGGTTTTATTCACCATCAACACTTGATGTTCCTTCTTGACTTCTACCTCCGCTGATTTCAGCATTGAAAATAACTCAGGAATGGTCTTTTCCATCCCCTGCATGTTGAAGTTCATCACGAAGCTCTTGTAGCTTGATGGAAGCGACTGGAGGATTCTGTCGATGACCACATCATCCAGGAGATTAACTCCCAGCTGAGTCAAGCGGTTATGTAACCCAGACATAGTGAGTATGTGCTCACTGACAGAACTATTTTCCTCCATCTTACAGCTGAAGAATTTGTCGGAGACTTCATATCTCTCGACCCGGGCATGAGCTTGAAAAACCATTTTCAGCTCTTCAAACATCTCATATGCTCCATGTCTCTCAAAATGCTTTTGGAGCGCCGGCTCTAGGCTGTAAAGCATGCCGCACTGAACGAGGGAGTAGTCATCAACACGTGTCTGCCAAGCGTTCATAACGTCTTGGTTCTGTGGGACGGGAGCGTCACCTAGCGGTGCTTGTAGGACATACTCTTTCTTGGCAGCTATGAGGATGATCCTCAGGTTCCGGACCCAGTCTGTATAGTTGTTGCCATCGTCTTTCAGCTTGGTTTTCTCTAGGAACGCGTTGAAGTTGAGGACTACATTGGCCATTTGATCTACAAGACATATTGTAAATAATTTAGACTATGTTCATGATAATTAAGTTCATCTAATCAAATTCTTTAATGAACTCCCACTTAGATAGACATCCCTCCAGTCATCTAAGTATAACATGATCCGTGTTAACTAGGCCGTGTCTGATCATCACGTGAGACGGACTAGTCAACATCGGTGAACATCTTCATGTTGATCGTATCTTCTATACGACTCATGCTCGACCTTTCGGCCTTCTGTGTTCCGAGGCCATGTCTGTACATGCTAGGCTCGTCAAGTCAACCTAAGTGTTTGCATGTGTAAATCTGTCTTACACCTGTTGTATATGAACGTTTGAATCTAACACCCGATCATCACGTGGTGCTTCGAAACAACGAACTGTCGCAACGGTACACAGTTAGGGGAAACACTTTCTTGAAATTATTATGAGGGACCATCTTATTTACTACCGTCGTTCTAAGTAAACAAGATGTACAAAACATGATAAACATCACATGCAATCAAATAATAATAGTGACATGATATGGCCAATATCACATAGCTCCTTTGATCTCCATCTTGGGGCTCCATGATCATCTTGTCACCGGATTGACACCATGATCTCCATCATCATGATCTCCATCATCGTGTCTCCATGAAGTGGCTCGCCAACTATTACTTCTACTACTATGGCTAACGCGTTTAGCAATAAAGTAAAGTAATTTACATGGCGTTTCTCAATGACACGCAGGTCATACAAAAAATAAAGACAACTCCTATGGCTCCTGCCGGTTGTCATACTCATCGACATTCAAGTCGTGATTCCTATTACAATAGCATGAACATCTCATACATCACATATATATCATTCATCATTCATCACAACTTTGGGCATATCATATCACAAAGCACTTGCTGCAAAAACAAGTTAGACGTCCTCTAATTGTTGTTGCAAGTTTTACGTGGCTAATATAGGGTTCTAGCAAGAACGTTATCTTACCTACGTGAAAGCCACAACGTGATTTTTCAACTTCTATTTACCCTTCATAAGGACCCTTTTCATCGAATCCGCTCCAACTAAAGTGGGAGAGACAGACACCCGCCAGCCACCTTATGCATCTGGTGCATGTCAGTCGGTGGAACCGGTCTCACGTAAGCATACGTGTAAGGTTGGTCCGGGCCGCTTCATCCCACAATACCGTTGAAGCAAGATAAGACTAGTAGCGGCAAGAAAGTTGACAACAACTACGCCCACAACAAATTGTGTTCTACTCGCGCAAGAAGAACTACGCATAGACCTAGCTCATGATGCCACTGTTGGGGAACGTTGCAGAAAACAAAATATTTCCTAAGGTTTCACCAAGATCCATCTATGAGTTCATCTAGCAACGAGTGATTGGATTGCATCTACATACCTTTGTAGATCATGCGCGGAAGCGTTCAAAGAACGGGGATGAGGAAGTCGTACACGACGTGATCCAAATCACCGGAGAACCTAGCACCGAACGGACGGCACCTCCGCGTTCAACACACGTACGGTCAGCGTAACGTCTCCTCCTTCTTGATCCAGCAAGGGGAGAGGAGAGGTTGAGGAAGCTGGCTCCAGCAGCAGCACGACGGCGTGGTGGTGGTGGAGCTGCAGTACTCCGGCAGGGCTTCGCTAAGCTCTATGGAGGAGGAAGAGGTGTTGGAGAGGGAGAGGGAGGCACCAAAGGCGTGGTGTGAGAGGCCCTCCTTCCCTCACTATATATAGGGAGCCAAGGGGGGGGGCGCCGGCCCTAGGAGATCCAATCTCCTAGGGGGCGGCGGCCAAGGGAGGAGTCCCCTCCCCCCAAGGCACCTAGGGGGTGCCTTCCCCTTTTGGGACTCTTCCCTTCTTGAACCCTAGGCGCATGGGCCTCTTGGGGCTGGTGCCCTTGGCCCATGTAGGCCAAGGCGCACCCCCTACAGCCCATGTGGCCCCCCCGGGGCAGGTGGCCCCACCCGGTGGACCCCCGGGACCCTTCCGGTGGTCCCGGTACAATACCGGTGACCCCGAAACTTGTCCCGATGGCCGAAACAGCACTTCCTATATATAATTCTTTACCTCCGGACCATTCTGGAACTCCTCGTGACATCCGGGATCTCATCCGGGACTCTAAACAACATTCGGGTTACTGCATATACATATCTTTACAACCCTAGCATCACGGAACCTTAAGTGTGTAGACCCTACGGGTTCGGGAGACATGTAGACATGACCGAGACTGCTCTCCGGTCAATAACCAACAGCGGGATCTGGATACCATGTTGGCTCCCACATGCTCCACGATGATCTCATCGGATGAACCACGATGTCGAGGATTCACGCAACCCCGTATACAATTCCCTTTGTCAATCGGTATGTTACTTGCCCGAGATTTGATCGTCGGTATCCCAATACGTCGTTCAATCTCGTTACCGGCAAGTCACTTTACTCGTACCGTAATGCATGATCCCATGACCAGACACTTGGTCACTTTGAGCTCATAATGATGATGCATTACCGAGTGGGCCCAGTGATACCTCTCCGTCATACGGAGTGACAAATCCCAGTCTTGATCCGTGTCAACCCAACGGACACTTTCGGAGATACCCGTAGTATACCTTTATAGTCACCCAGTTATGTTGTGACGTTTGGTACACCCAAACCACTCCTACGGTATCCGGGAGTTACACGATCTCATGGTCTAAGGAAAGGATACTTGACATTGGAAAAACTCTAGCAAACGAACTATACGATCTTGTGCTATGTTTAGGATTGGGTCTTGTCCATCACATCATTCTCCTAATGATGTGATCTCGTTATCAATGACATCCAATGTCCATAGTCAGGAAACCATGACTATCTGTTGATCAACGAGCTAGTCAACTAGAGGCTTACTAGGGACATGTTGGTGTCTATTATTCACACATGTATTACGATTTCCGGATAACACAATTATAGCATGAATAAATACAATTCTCATTAACAAGGAAATATAATAATAATGCTTTTATTATTGCCTCTAGGGCATATTTCCAACAATGACAATATGCAACAATATGATGCATGCTATGACATGGCAAAATGAATGTGTCTTGGCCTAATGCAAGCTAAAACAGAAAGGAATGATCCCATTTGAATCAAAGATTCAAATGATAGTTCATTTAGCTTAGCCTAATTAGTGCATTGTCTTATTTTGCTTAAACAGCAAGGTTATCTTGTTTTGTCATGCATGAAACAATTACAGATGGATAGATTGAATTTTTTTGATCATTTTTCATATATAAATCTTTGCATTTGGAGCTATGGTTGATTTTCTATGATTTTTAGAAGTTTTGGCTATTTTCTGGAATTTCCTATTAAAGAATAAATCCAGTAATTGAATTAATGCGTCAGCATGACATAGGTGTGACATCAGTGGGTCAACTGGGTCGGCCAGGTCAAACCTGACTGGTGGGCCCTGTCTGTCAGTGTCTCAGCTAATTAACAGGATTAAGTTAACACTAACTACTGTCAGTGGGGCCTGGGCCCACATGTCAGTGACTAAACCAATTAAAATTAGTTAGTATTAATCCTAAACTAATTAACAGGCCGGCTCCACCTGTCACATACTCAGGGGGGAGTCAACCTGGGCCCACACGGGGTCAAACAGGGTCAAACTCGACGGCGTTTAGCCGCCAGCGAGGCCAGACGCGGCGGAGCAGTGCGGGTTTTGCACTCCGGCGACCAAGAGGACGGCGGAGACCATCTACGTGATGCGGGGAGTGAGCCGCGTCGAGTGGTGGCAGTGGGTGGAGCTGAGGTGGCCGGAAACGACGCCAGCGACGAGTTTGGCGGCGGCCGGAGCTCGGGTGAGGTCGAGATAGTCACTAGGGGGCACGGAGAGGCACGTGGTCTAGTGCGTTGAGCTCCTGGGGGTGCGGTAGGACTAGTGGATAGGGTGGCGCGGCCATTGGGTGGCCGGAGCCTCGTCGGCGACGAGCTCCGCGGCGGTGCGTGCGGGTGAGCTACGTGCAGTCGCTACGGGGCTCGAGAGACAGAGCGGAGAGGGTGGAGAGGTGGCTGAGCTCATGGGGGTCACGTCGAGGCAGTCGGCGAGGTCGGGGACGAGCTGATGCGGCGGGGACGGCAAAGGGGATCTCCGGTGGCCGGAGTTGAAGACGAGCTCGGTGCAGCGTCTCCGGGGCGAGCGAGCGCTCGGGGATGGGTTGGGGCGAAGTAGTGGACGACGGCGGAGCTCGTGGACACGATGGCGCAACGTGAGGACGACGGAGGGCGCGGCTATGACGACGGTGCGGCGGCAGGGGCGGCGGCCATGGTGGGGAACGGCGAGGGAGAGAGACAGGGGGGAATGGCGTGTCCAGGGGCTTCGGTGCGTGACGTGGAGGAGTCCAGGCGTCCAGGGGCGCAGGTGGCAAGCAGGTGGCGCCGTGGCGAGCTCGGGCACGCAGGTGTCACCTCCCTACCTGCCTGGCGGGGAAGAAGCAGCTGGCTGGCGCGGGCCAGCACAGTGCTGGGCTGCCAGGTGGGCCAGCTGGTGGGTTAGGTGGGCTGCGCCAGGTAAGTTCCTCTCTCTCTCTTTTTCTGTTTTTTATTTATTCTATTATTTTTGTATCTTCAAGGCTTTATTTAAAATTCCAGGGCATTTCCAAAAATCATAAAATTAATCATGGCTACTGCTTAGAATATATACAACAGCAAACATTTTAGTTTATGATTATTTGAGCATTTAAAATATTTTATAGCATTTAAATGCCCAAATGCAAATACTATAAGAATTAATCCAATGACCTTAAGATGTCCTAGAAAAATGTGCACCATTCTTGTCAAAGGTTTTAACCCAAAACAAAAAGGGTGGGCTTTTTAGAAGGGCATTTCATGTTCATTGAAAAAGTTTTTAGTAAACCCTAGTTGTTCCAGGGGGTGCTGGGGGTTCTATCATCCCCATTTCAAATTTTAGAGAAATATAAACATGATGCACACTCTAATGCTTGAACTAGCTAGGGTGTGACAGTATCATTTGATGCATTTGGATGTACGGTTAAAAATTAGCTCGAAAATACGAACTCGGTGGAACTTGTATCGTTTTCTAAATTACTTTTAAACCGTCCAAAATTAGAAAACACTTTTAACATGAAAAAGTAGCACATTTTCATAAGCTTTCCAACGCCATATTATTTGCCTCAATTGGATTAGCCGTTTATAAATGGCATCAAAAATACAAACTCGGGTGTTCGATTTGCGAAATTCTACGATTTTCCAAATTACTCTTTAACCGTAGGGAATTAGATAAAACTTTCAACATGTGGAAGGAGCGGTTTTGCAGCAGCTTTCCAACGCCATATTATGTGCCTCATTCCGATAAACGGTTTAGAAATGCAATCGAAAATACGATTCACGTTTTTTGTATGAAGAAAAAACGGTTTTCAAAACTACTCTTAAACCGCTTACATTTTGCCAAAAATTTAACTTGGGTCATGATACTGATGTCAATAGTTATCCAACGGTATATCGCAAGTCCCGTTTGGACACCTTTTAGCTGAAGTTCAACCTAGTACTCGGGGAAGGTCAGGCGCATTACTCGGGAAGTTCAGGTTGTGATCAGAATATTATTCTGATCCCGTGATCAGAATAGTGTTTATGTATAAGCGGTTCCACGAGAAAATCTATTTATTTATATGCATAACGTGTACAATATGTAGTATCGTAAAATACCAGCAAACAAAAAAGAATTAAATGGAAAACACAAAATTAAAGGAAAAATAAAAAATAAAACCAACCCCCCTCCAAACATTTAGTATCGGTTGGTGTTACCAACCGGTACTAATGGTCTACCCGCACCCGGTCCTGGCTCGTGCCACGTCGTGGATCTTTAGCGCCGGTTTGTGCCGAACCGGTACTAAAGGGGGGGCCTTTAGTCCCCACTCTTTAGTGTCGGTTGTAGAACCGACACTAAAGGCCCTTATGAACCGGCGCTAAAGCGCAATTCTGCACTAGTATAAAACTTTTTAGTCGATTTCTTTTGCTATTAGAGTTTCATTAAAGTTTTCTAGTTCATTATTTTTTCTATTAGAGTTTCACTAAAGTTTTTTAGTTCATTATTTTAGTTTATTATTTTTTCTATTAGAGTTTCATAAAAGTTTTCCAGATCATTCTTTTTTATATTAGTTCATTGTTTGAGCTAAATGACTCTGAAATTGAAAAGCACTTTAGATGAACTCTGAAGAGGTTGAAAATTGGCATGGTATCATCATTTCATCCACATAGCATGTGCTAAAAAGTTAAGAGGGTTACAGACAAAACTGGATGCACTTCGCGTACAAAATGGACAACCTCTTTCGAAGTATCAGGGTTTTGGACGGAAACTCATCTGTTACAAAGGCATTTCATTTTTTTGAACTTATTTGAACTCCAGACTTTTGTGTGTGTTCAAAATGAACCATTAAAAGCCACATCATCAATTTTCAACCCTTTCTTACTTCATTTGTTATTTTTCATGCATTTACTGATTTGGTTGAGCTAAATGACCCTAAAATTGAAAAGCATTTCAAATGAACTCTGAAAAGGTTTAAAGTTGGCATGGCATCATCAATTCACCCATATAGCATGTGCAAAAAAGTAGAGAGCGTTACGGCAAAAAATGGATGCACTTCGTGTACAAAACAGACAATCTCTTTCGAAGTATCGTGATTTCGGACGAAAACTCATATGTTACAAAGGGATTTCTTTTTTTTCAACTTATTTGAACTCCAGACTTTTGTGTGTTCCAAATGCACCATTCAAAGTCACATCATCAATTTTCAACCCTTTCTGGCTTCATTTGTTATTTTTCATGTATTTACTGATTTGGTTGAGCTAAATGACCCCGAAATTGAAAACCATTTCAAATGAACTCTAAAAAGGTTGAAAGTTGGCATGGCATCATCATTTCACCCACATAACATGTGCAAAAAAGTACAGAGGGTTACGGCAAAAACTGGATGCACTTCGTGTACAAAACGGACAAGCTCTTTCGAAGTATCAGGATTTCATACGGAAACTCGTCTGTTACATGGATATTCTAGATCAAAGGCATCATCATAATAGTTGTGGAGAGAAAAGTCTTCACTTTTTCTTTGCTTGTGTCCTTTGCTTATTGCGCCGTAACCATGGATAATCTTCATCATTTATCAGGGTGCTTGGTCAGCCTTGACTTTGAAGGGAGGAATTTCAATGAAACTTTTCATAATCTTCGGACATGTCTGTCTTGCCCTCCACTCCCACGATGTCTCTTTTTCCTGAAAGAACTATGTGGTACTTTGTCTCATCGTATGATGTGTTCGCTTCATTATATTTTCTTTTTCTCGGTTTGGTAGACATGTCCTTCACATAGAAAACATGTGCCACATCATTGGCTAGGACGAACGGTTCGTCAGTGTACCCAAGATTGTTCAGATCCACTGTTGTCATTCCGTATTGTGGGTCTACCTGTACCCCGCCTCATGACAGATTGACCCATTTGCACTTAAACAAAGGAACCTTAAAATCATGTCCATAGTCAAGTTCCCATATGTCCACTATGTAACCATAATATGTGTCCTTTCCCCTATTGGTTGCTGCATCAAAGCGAACACCGCTGTTTTGGTTGGTGCTCTTTTGATCTTGCGCGATCGTGTAAAATGTATTCCCATTTATCTCGTATCCTTTGTAAGTCAATACAGTCGAAGATGGTCCCCTGGACAACGAGTACAGCTCATCACAAACAGTGTTGTCACCTCCGAGACGTGTTTCCAACCAACTGACAAAAGTCCTGATGTGTTCACATGTAATCCAGTCGTCACACTGCTCCGGGTGTTTGGAGCACATACTGTTCTTGTGTTCATCGACATACGGGGTCACCAAGGTAGAGTTCTGTAGGACTATGTAGTGTGCTTGAGACCAAGAAAGCCCATCCCTGCATATTATTGAGTCCCCTCCAAGCGTGCCTTTTCCAATTAGTCTCCCCTCATACTGCAATATAGGGGGACCTATCTTCTTAAGCCAGGAATGAAGTCAGCACAAAACCCAATGACATCCTCTGTTTGATGGCCCATGGAGATGCTTCCTTCTGGCCTAGCGCGGTTACGAACATATTTCTTTAGGATGCCCATGAACCTCTCAAAGGGGAACATATTGTGTAGAAATACGGGGCCCAGAATGACAATCTCGTCAACTAGATGAACTCGGACGTGCGTTATGATATTAAAGAAGGATGGTGGGAACACCAGCTCGAAACTGACAAGACATTGCGCCACATCACTCCTTAGCCTTGGTATGATTTCTGGATCGATCACCTTCTGAGAGATTGCATTGAGGAATACACATAGCTTCACAATGGCTAATCTGACGTTTTCCGGTAGAAGCCCCATCAATGCAACCGGAAGCAGTTGCGTCATAATCACATGGCAGTCATGAGACTTTAGGTTCTGGAACTTTTTCTCTGGCATATTTATTATTCCCTTTATATTCGACGAGAAACCAGTCGGGACCTTCATACTGAGCAAGCATTCAAAGAAGATTTCCTTCCCTTCTTTGGTAAGAGCGTAGCTGGCAGGACCTTCACACTGCTTTGGAGGCATGCCGTCTTTTTCGTGCAAACGTTGCAGGTCCTCCCGTGCCTCTGGTGTATATTTTTTCTTCCCATACATGCCCAAGAAGCCTAGCAGGTTCACACAAAGGTTCTTCGTCACGTGCATCACGCCGATTGAAGAGAGGACCTCTAGCTCTTTCCAGTGGGGTAGGTCCCAAAATATAGATTTCTTCTTCCACATGGGTGCGCGTCCCTCAGCGTCATTCGGAACAGATAGTCCGTCGGGACCCTTTCCAAAGATCACGTGTAAATTATTGACCATAGCAAGTAAGTGATCACCGGTACGCATGGCGGGCTTCTTCCGATGATCTGCCTCGCCTTTCTTTAGACATTGATGGTTAGTCGGAAGAAATCGACGATGGCCTAGGTAGACATTCTTCCTGCATTTTCCAGGTATATACTTACGGTGTCAGCTAAACAGTGCGTGCATGCGTGGTAATGCGTGGTATCCCTTGTTTGTCTATTGTGAAAGGTTACTGAGAGCGGGCCAATCGTTGATGTTTACAAACAACAACGCGTGCAGGTTAAATTCCTGCTGTTTGTGCTCATCCCACACACGTACACCGTTTTCATTCCACAGCTATAAAAGTTCTTCAACTAATGGCCTTAGGTACACATCAATGTTGTTGCCGGGTAATACGTCTCCAACGTATATATATTTTTTGATTGCTCCATGCTATATCATCTACTATTTTGGACATTATTGGGACTAACCTATTAACCGGAGGCCCAGCCCAGAATTGTTGTTTTTTGCCTGTTTTAGAGTTTCAAAGAAAAGGAATATCAAACGGAGTCCAAACGGAATGATACCTTCGGGAACGTGATTTTCTCATCGAATACACTCAGGAGACTTGGACCCTACGTCAAGCCACGTAACAGGAGGCCACGAGGTAGGG
>NC_041392.1:35132858-35160134 GCF_002162155.2 Triticum dicoccoides
GGGCCCATGTTACTCCACCGACGTACTTCTTCCTCCTATATATACCCACGTACCCCCAAACGATCAGATATGGAGCCAAAACCCTAATTCCACCACCGTAACTTTCTGTATCCACGAGATCCCATCTTGGGGCCTGTTCCGGAGCTCCGCCGGAGGGGGCATCGATCACGGAGGGCTTCTACATCAACACCATAGCCTCTCCGATGAAGTGTGAGTAGTTTACTTCAGACCTACGGGTCCATAGTTAGTAGGTAGATAGCTTCTTCTCTCTTTTTGGATCTCAATACAATGGTCTCCCCCTCTCTTGTGGAGATCTATTCGATCTAATCTTCTTTTTGCGGTGTGTTTGTTGAGACCGATGAATTGTGGGTTTATGATCAAGTCTATCTATGACTAATATTTGAATCTTCTCTGAATTCTTTTATGTATGATTGGTTATCTTTGCAAGTCTCTTCGAATTACCAGTTTGGTTTGGCCAACTAGATTGATCTTTCATGCAATGGGAGAAGTGCTTAGCTTTGGGTTCAATCTTGCGGCCGGTGTCCTTTCCCGGTGACAGTAAGGGCAGCAAGGCACGTATTGTATTGTTTCCATCGAGGATAACAAGATGGGGTTTTCTTCATATTGCATGAGTCTATCCCTCTACATCATGTCATCTTGCTTAAGGCATTACTCTGTTTTTAACTTAATACTCTAGATGCATGCTGGATAGCGGTCGATGAGTGAAGTAATAGTAGTAGATGCAGGAAGGAGTTGGTCTACTTGTCTCGGACGTGATGCCTATATACATACCTAGATATTCTCATAACTAGCTATGCTCAATTCTGTCAATTTCTCAACAGTAATTTGTTCACCCACCGTAGAATACTTATGCTCTCGAGAGAAGCCACTAGTGAAACATATGGCCCCCGGGTCTATCTTTATCATATCAATCTCCTACCACTTAGTTATTTACTTTACTATTTACTTTGCCTTTATTTTACTTTGCATCTTTATCATAAAAATACCAAAAATATTATCTTATCATATCTATCAGATCTCACTCTCGTAAGTGGCCCTATAGGGATTGACAACCCCTATTTGCATTGGTTGCGAGGATTTATTTGTTTTGTGTAGGTGCGAGGGACTTGCGCGTAGCCTCCTACTGTATTGATACCTTGGTTCTCAAAAACTGAGGGAAATACTTACATTACTTTGCTGCATCATCCCTTCCTCTTCGAGGAAAACCAACGCAGTGCTAAAAGAGGTAGCATGAAGGATTTCTGGCGCCGTTGCCGGGGAGGTCTACGCAAAAGTCAACATACCAAGTACCCATCACATACCCTTATCTCCCGCATTACATTATTTGCCATTTGCCTCTCGTTTTCCTCTCCCCCCACTTCACCCTTGCCGATTTATTCGCCCTCTCTCTCTCTATCCTCTCTATCCCTCTCTATTTGCCTCTTTTTGTCCGCTTGCTTTTTGTTTGCTTGTGTGTTAGTTTGCTTGCTTATCGTTATGGCTAGTTCTTTACCTTCTACCTCTATGTCTGAAATTGAGGATACTATTGTCGATAATAATTTTGATGCTCCTACTAAAGAACCCACTATCTCACATATAAAAAGATTACGTGTTGGTAGTGGTAATATTATTGGAAAAGGAGTTATTCAAGATTTCTTTACTTGTGCCGGTGCTTTACCCTCTATGGTTAGTTCTATCCTTCATAGAACTAGTAGTCTTGCGGACGCTATTTCCATGCTTATAGTTGAACTTGAAAGGCAATTCGTGCACATGCATCCTTCCATACAAAGGATATTCCTAGAATTTTCTAATATTGAGCATTCTTCTGTTAAGCGTGCCGTTACTATCTTTTTGGCTCATGAGTTTCGATTCATAATAAAAGAAGCCAACGAAATCTTTGCGCATTATAGGGTGGACGCTTGCCGTCCTCCCATAGAGGCCATCCTCTTTGATCAAGAAGAAATAATGCGTTTTCAATCTCTAGACTATGTTGCTTTTAACAAAAATCATAGAAAAGGGGTGCCTACCAATGTTTTAGTTGATAGAATTTCTGAACTTAATGATGATTTGGCTATTCGAAATAATGAATTGGGATATTCTCTTGAATATAGGCTCACAAAGTTCTGTCAAAAGAATGCTTATAATGATGAATTGGTTGTGCAATATGAAGGACCGAAGGAGGATCCTATACCTCCCAAGGTTGATCTTGGAGACTTTTGTCCCAATAAATTTAGCCCTTTTGATTACTTGTGCTTTCCTCAAAGAAAACTTGCTGCTTAACATAGAGAATATGAAATGAGTTTTAATAATCTATCTTACTATTATGGCAATACCTAGATCTACTCTTGCTTGTTATGCCTAGCTAGGGGCGTTAAACGATGGCGCTTGTTGGGAGGCAACCCAAATTTATTTTTATTCCTTGATATTTGCTCCTATTTAGGAATAAATAAATTATCTAGCCTCTGTTTTGGTTGTGTTTTTTGTGTTTAATTAGTGTTTGTGTCAAGTAGAACCGTTGGGAAGACTTGGGGAAAGTCTTGTTGAACTTGCTCTAAAAAAACAGAAACTTTAGCGCTCATGAGAACTGCTGTCATTTTTATTTGGAAAGTGATATTTAGTTAATTATTTTTTCAGACGATTAATAGATAAATTCCTCACGTCCAGAAATTTATTTTAGAATTTTTGGGGTTCCAGATCTTACTACAGACTGTTCTATTTTTGACAGATTCTGTTTTTCGTGTGTTGTTTGCTTATTTTGATGAATCTATGGCTAGTAAAATAGTTTATAAACCATAGAGAAGTTAGAATACAGTAGGTATAACACCCATATAAATAAAAAATGAGTTCATTACAGTACCTTGAAGTGGTCTTTTGTTTTCTTTCGCTAACAGAGCTCGCGAGATTTTCTACTTTAAGTTTTGTGTTGTGAAGTTTTCAAGTTTTGGGTAAAGATTTGATAGATTATGGAACAAGGAGTGGCAAGAGCCTAATCTTGGGGATTCCCATGGCACCCCCAAGATAATATAAGGACACCTAAAAGCCAAAGCTTGGGGATGCCCCGGAAGGCATCCCCTCTTTCGTCTACTTCTATCGGTAACTTTACTTGGAGCTATATTTTTATTTACGACATGATATGTGTTTTTCTTGGAGAGTCTTGTATGATTAGAGTCTTTGCTTTTTAGTTTACCACAATCATCCTTGCTGTACACACCTTTTGAGAGAGCCATATATGATTTGGAATTTATTAGAATACTCTATGTGCTTCGCTTATATCTTTTGAGTTATATAATTTTGCTCTAGTGCTTCACTTATATCTTTTAGAGCACGGTGGTGGATTTGTTTTGTAGAAACTATTGATCTCTCATGCTTCACTTATATTATTTTGAGAGTCTTAATACCATGGTAATTTGCTTAAAATCCTAATATGCTTGGTATGCAAGATTAATAATAAAACTCTCTTATGAGTGTGTTGAATACTATGATAAGTTTGATACTTGATAATTGTTTTGAGATATGGAGATGGTGATATTAATGTCATGCTAGTTGAGTAGTTGTGAATTTGAGAAATACTTGTGTTGAAGTTTGTGATTCCCGTAGCATGCACGTATGGTGAACCGTTATGTGATGAAGTCGGAGCATGATTTATTTATTGATTGTCTTCCTTATGAGTGGCGGTCGGGGACGGGCGATGGTCTTTTCCTACCAATCTATCCCCCTAGGAGCATGTGTGTAATACTTTGCTTTGATAACTTGTAGATTTTTGCAATAAGTATATGAGTTCTTTATGACTAATGTTGAGTCCATGGATTATACGCACTCTCGCCCTTCCACCCTTGCTAGCCTCTCTAATACCGCGCACCTTTTCACCGGTATCATACACCTACCATATACCTTCCTCAAAACAGCCACCATACCTACCTATTATGGCATTTCCATAGCCATTCCGAGATATATTGCCATGCAACTTTCCACCGTTCCGTTTATGACACACTCCATCATTGTCATATTGCTTAGCATGATCATGTAGTTGACATCGTATTTGTGGCAAAGTCACCATTCATAATTCTTTCATACATGTCACTCATGCATCATTGCATATCCCGGTACACTACCGGAGGCATTCACATAGAGTCATATTTTGTTCTAAGTATCGAGTTGCAATTGTTGAGTTGTAAGAAAAATAAAAGTGTGATGATCATCATTATTAGAGCATTGTCCCAGTGAGGAAAGGATGATGGAGACTATGATCCCCCCACAAGTCGGGATGAGACTCCGGGCAAAAAATAAATAAAAGAGGCCAAAGAAGCCCAAATAAAAAAAGAGAAAGAAAAGAGGCCATAAAAAAGAGAAAAGGCCCAAATAAAAAAATGAGAGAAAAAGAGAGAAGGGACAATGTTACTATCCTTTTACCACACTTGTGCTTCAAAGTAGCACCATGATATTCACAGTAGAGAGTCTCTCATGTTATCACTTTCATATACTAGTGGGAATCTTACATTATAGAACTTGGCTTGTATATTCCAATGATGGGCTTCCTCAAATTGCCCTAGGTCTTCATGAGCAAGCAAGTTGGATGCACACCCACTTAGTTTATTTTTGAGCTTTCATATACTTATAGCTCTAGTGCATCCATTGCATGGCAATCCCTACTCACTCACATTTATAACTATTGATGGGAATCTCCATTGCCCGTTGATACGCCTAGTTGATGTGAGAGTATCTTCTCCTTTTTGTCTTCTCCACAACCACCACTCTATTCCACATATAGTGCTATATCCATGGCTCACGCTCATGTATTGTGTGAATTTTGAAAAAGTTTTGAGAATGTCAAAAGTATGAAACAATTGCTTGGCTTGTCATCGGGGTTGTGCATGATTTAAATATTTTGTGTGGGGAATATAGAGCATAGCCAGACTATATGATTTTGTAGGGATAACTTTCTTTAGCCATGTTATTTTGAGAAGACATAATTGCTTTGTTAGTATGCTTGAAGTATTATTATTTTCCATGTCAATATGAACTTTTGTCTTGAATCTTTCGGATCTGAATATTCATACCACAATTAAGAAGAATTACATTAAAATTATGCCAAGTAGCACACCGCATCAAAAATTCTGTTTTTATCATTTACCTACTCGAGGACGAGTAGGAATTAAGCTTGGGGATGCTTGATACGTCTCCAACGTATATATAATTTTTGATTGCTCCATGCTATATTATCTACTGTTTTGGACATTATTGGGCTTTATTATCCACTTTTATATTATTTTTGGGACTAACCTATTAACCGGAGGCCCAGCCCAGAATTGCTGTTTTTTTGCCTATTTTAGGGTTTCGAAGAAAAGGAATATCAAACGGAGTCCAAACGGAATGAAACCTTCATGAATGTGATTTTCTCATCGAATACAACTCAGGAGACTTGGACCCTACGTCAAGCCACGTAACAGGAGGCCACGAGGTAGGGGGCGCGCCTACCCCCCCCCCTGGCGCGCCCTCCACCCTCGTGGGCCCCATGTTGCTCCACCGACGTACTTCTTCCTCCTATATATACCCACGTACCCCCAAACGATCAGATACGGAGCCAAAACCCTAATTCCACCGCCGTAACTTTCTGTATCCACGAGACCCCATCTTGGGGCCTGTTCCGGAGCTCCGCCGGAGGGGGCATCAATCACGGAGGGCTTCTACATCAACACCATAGCCTCTCCGATGAAGTGTGAGTAGTTTACTTCATACCTACGGGTCCATAGTTAGTAGCTAGATGGCTTCTTCTCTCTTTTTGGATCTCAATACAATGTTCTCCCCCTCTCTTGTGGAGATCTATTCGATGTAATCTTATTTTTGCGGTGTGTTTGTTGAGACGGATGAATTGTTGGTTTATTATCAAGTCTATCTATGAATAATATTTGAATCTTCTCTGAATTCTTTTATGTATGATTTGTTATCTTTGCAAGTCTCTTTGAATTATCAGTTTGGTCTGGCCTACTAGATTGATCTTTCTTGCAATGGGAGAAGTGCTTAGCTTTGGGTTCAATCTTGCGGTGTCCTTTCCCGGTGACAGTAAGGGCAGCAAGGCACGTATTGTATTGTTGCCATCGAGGATAACAAGATGGGGTTTTCTTCATATTGCATGAGTCTATCCCTCTACATCATGTCATCTTGCTTAAGGCGTTAATCTGTTTTTAACTTAATACTCTAAATGCATGCTGGATAGTGGTCGATGAGTGGGGTAATAGTAGTAGATGCAGGCAGGAGTCAGTCTACTTGTCTCAGACGTGATGCCTATATACATGATCATACCTAGATATTCTCATAACTATGCTCAATTCTGTCAATTGCTCAACAGTAATTTGTTCACCCACCGTAGAATACTTATGCTCTCGAGAGAAGCCACTAGTGAAACCTATGGCCCCCGGGTCTATATTTATCATATCAATCTCCTACCACTTAGTTATTTACTTTGCTATTTACTTTGCCTTTATTTTACTTTGCATCTTTATAATAAAAATACCAAAAATATTATCTTATCATATCTATCAGATCTCACTCTCGTAAGTGGCCCTATAGGGACTGACAACCCCTATTTGCGTTGGTTGCGAGGATTTATTTGTTTTGTGCAGGTGCGAGGGACTCGCACGTAGCCTCCTACTGGATTGATACCTTGGTTCTCAAAAACTGAGGGAAATACTTACGCTACTTTGCTGCATCATCCGTTCCTCTTCGGGGAAAACCAACGCAGTGCTAAAAGAGGTAGCACCGGGTTGGTTAGGGCCTTGGATGAGAACTGGCATCATAATGAACTTCCGCTTCATGCACATCCAAGGAGGAAGGTTATACATACATAGAGTCACGGGCCAAGTACTGTGATTGCTGCTCTGCTCCCCGAAAGGATTAATGCCATCCGCGCTTAAACCAAACCATACGTTCCTTGGGTCACCGCCAAACTCAGCTCAGTACTTTCTCTCGATTTTTCTACACTGCGACCCGTCAGCGGGTGCTCTCAACTTCCCGTCTTTTTTACGGTCCTCTCTGTGCCATCGCATCAACTTGGCATGCTCTTTGTTTCTGAATAGACGTTTCAACTGTGGTATTATAGGAGCAGACCACATCACCTTCGAAGGAACCCTCTTCCTGGGGGGCTCGCTGTCAACATCACCAGGGTCATCTCGTCTGATTTTATACCGCAATGCACCGCATACCGGGAAGACGTTAAAATCCTCGTACGCATCGCGGTAGAGGTTGCAGTCATTAGTGCATGCATGTATCTTCAGCACCTCCAATCCTAGAGGGCATAAGACCTTCTTTGCTACGTACGTACTGTCGGGCAATTCATTATCTTAGGAAGCATCTTCTTCAATATTTTCAGTAGCTTCTCAAATCCTTTGTCAGACACAGCATTCTCTGCCTTCTACTGCAGCAATTCCAGTACGGTACCGAGCTTTGTGTTGCCATCTTCGCAATTGGGGTGCAACCCTTTTTGTGATCCTCTAACATGCGATCAAACTTCAGCTTCTCCTTTTGACTTTCGCACTGTGTCCTTGCATCAACAATGACCTGGCGGAGATCATCATCATCGGGCACATCGTCTGGTTCCTCTTGATCTTCAACAGCTTCCCCCGTTGCAGCATCACGGTATTCAGGGGGCACATAGTTGTCATCGTCCTCTTCTTCTTCGCTGTCTTCCATCATAACCCCTATTTCTCCGTGCTTCGTCCAAACATTATAGTGTGGCATGAAACCCTTATAAAGCGGGTGGGTGTGAAGGATTTTCTGGTCAGAGTAAGACTTTGTATTCCCACATATAGGGCATGAACAACACATAAAACCATTCTTCTTGTTTGCCTCAACCACTTCGAGAAAATTATGCAGGCCCTAAATGTAATCGGAGGTGTGTCTGTCACCGTACATCCATTGCCAGTTCATCTGCGTGCATTATATATAATGATGTGTATCAAAAGTAAGAAAATTAGACAAGTATCTATCTAAAGTAAGAATTGTTTTTCTTTCAGAAAGAAGATAAGAACAAGAGGCTCACCATGGTGGTGTCGGCGACGAGATCAGCGCGGGCGATCGGCGGCGGTGAAGACGGGGATGGGACGTGACGGACCGCTAAACCTATGCAAATCTTGGGGAAAATTGAGCTTGGAGGTCGAGCTTCGAGAGGAGAAAACTTAACTAGCATGGCTCGGGCATTTCACCGAACACCTCATGTGCATAGGAGGTGAGCTAGAGCATCCAAATGCCCTCCCCTCGCCGGCCAAAAAAAAACAGAGCACTGTGGAGTGCTCTGCTCGCCGGGGAGGGGGTATATACAGGCAACTCATTTGTCCCGGTTCATGGCTGGAACCAGGACTAAAGGCCCCCCTTCTGTCCCGATTCGAGCCACAAACCGGGACCAATGTATGTGGGCCAGGAACAATGCCCATTGGTCCCGGTTCATGCCAGGAACCGGGACAAATGGATCCAGACGAACCGGGACCAATGCCCACGAGGCCCCGGCCGGCCCCCTGGGCTCACGAACTGGGACGTATGCCCCCATGGGTCCTGATTCGTGACTGAACCGGGACTAATGGGCTGGCCAGGCCCCAACCAAAGCCCTGTTTTCTACTAGTGCCGTAATATGCTACACCAGAGAGAAAAATGTTCTAAATGCATTGTAGAATGATGTCGCTCCTCGAGTACTCTTAGATAGTGTCAGTGAAGTTCACGGCCATATCGCATCAGAAGCATCCTTTGTATATCCAGTGCTGCTAGGAGACATGAATGGTGGATTATGTAGAGACTTGGAGACCTCCATTAGGCTGCTAGATCCACATAGCAACGGTTGCTTCTCTCCTAATGTCTCCCATTCCCTCATGTTTCCAATACATCTTAGTTTTTCACCTATCTGATGTGCTAGCATGTTCGAATAGAAGACGTTGTAACAAGCATAGATGAATAACATTGTATTTTTTAGAGAATGGAAGCGAACAGATTCTTATAGTTGGTGCTACTTTTTTTCATGATGGAAGAGAGAGTGGTTGTTGCGGTTGCTATGAGGAACATTGTGCCGTGCAAAGTTCCAATTTATAGAGCCGTCGTCTCAGGCAAGGAGAAAATAAGGAGCGACCATGTACTTCTGCTATGTCACATGCCTAGAAGTTTGTCATTGCTCATAAAGGCATGATTCCGTTTTCAATCACTCATACTTCCTTTTTTTATAAAGCACACCTTATCTGTGACAGGGAGTACAAGTACACATGTGATGATGCCATTCAATAGTCTCCCATCTTTGTCGGCATTATCAAAAGTATGTGGCAAGTGGAAGATTCGTTGATTTCTCCAAATTTTCTACACATCTCTGATTTTTTTGTCTTCTTTTGAAATCAAATTTCGAGTTCTGTTATTTTTCTCTTTTCCAGGGAGATATTCGTAAAGTTTATTTACGTGTGATACATTTCATCTAACCAACTCACTTGAATGACATCAGTGATGCTAGATCTAAGACAGGCAACTGAATTGCGTGAAAAAAGTTATGATTTTACTCTATGAACAACTGATGCTAGGTAAGCAACTCCTACAAATCAATGGAGATCACTAATAATATACATCTCATTGTCCTTTCGACATTCAAAACACCATTGGAAGGTGCATAATCGAGCAAAAAAATAAAATAAAAAGTAAAACCTTGCATGTTCATCCACACATGATTTTGTGCGTGAAAATGGTCAGATCAATCATAAGAGTTTACCTGAAGTACAAAGCATCTCAAATATAGTAAAAATTACATCGAGATTCTGAGGCCACCGGAAGACCATTATTGTCGCCAGAACGAGCCATCGACACGCCGCCGTCGTGGCTCCCCTACCAGAGCCGGCTTGGTCTTGTCGATGACATCCGGGAAGTCTACGTGCACATACCCTAAGGACCAGTGCCTTGGAGCTGCAGTCGTCGCCGTTGAAAACTGGAGGCGCATAAAACCGATGGTTGAACTAGTCTCACTCATCAGAAAAATACAAAAATAACCTACAGCAAAGAGGATTCGAACCGAGGAGGCTAGATATATAGGAGCGTAAATTGCAACTTTGGCCCCATAATCACCCTGGCTAGCCAATTTTTTGTTAGATTTAAGTAAATGATTGTATTTTAAATCTATTTAGTATGACACTAATACACAAGAAAATTAATTATGGTATAAATCCATACTTCAAACATGTGAACCGGTGGTCCGGCCGGTAAAAACCTGAACCGGTGGCATCGCCGGTTCGATCACTGGTTCGGTTTTCCAAACTATGCTCTGATTCCCTCATGTTTCCAACACATCTTAGAGTAATTGTGACCTATCTAATGTGCTAGCATGTCCGAATAGAAGACGTTGTTGTAACGAGCATAGGCGAATAACGATGTAATTTTTATAGGATGGGAGCGGCCAATTTTTTAGAATTAGTGCAGAAGTTTTGCATTTCATGGCATGTAGTAGTTGCTGCTAGTTTTTTCTTCCTGATGGGAGAGAGAGTGGTTGTGGAGGTTTCTATGAGAAAAGTTATGCCTCGCAAAGTTGCAATTTATAGAGTCGTATCATGCAAGGAGACAACAAGGGGCGATCATGTACTTCTACTATGTCACATGCCTAGAAGATTGACGTTGCCTATAAAGGCATGAGTCTATCTTCAAACTGATACATCATTATTATTATAAAAGCATACCTTATTTGTACGACAGGATTATAGGTAGACATGTGATGATGCCATTGAATAGTCTCCCTTCCTTGTTGGCATTCTCAAAAGTGAGAAGCAAGTTCAGGATTAGTTGATTTCTCCAAATTTTCCACGCATCTCTGCATTTTTTGTCTTCTTTTAACATCAAATTTCTAGTTTTGTTCTTATCTTCTCTAGGGAGATATTCATAGAGGAAGGGAGGTTATGCACATCTTTACCTCAGGTGATGCATGATCCCAGGCGCGCCGCTGGCGCCGCGCTCTGCACGGGCATCCGCGTCTCCAAACCCGCCGTCGCTGACCTGCAGGGAAACTTGAGGTAAGCACGCGCCCGCAGCCACCCACCCATCGATCGATCTCTTGGACAGCCTAGCAAAACCTACTTGCGGAGGACCCCGGCGGCATAAGAGGACGACGAGGCGGCGATGGACGCCCGGCGGAGAGCGGATTTCACGGCGGACGCGGCGGCGTGGGCAGGCGATGCCATTTTTTGCTTTCTTCCTCTCTCTCGCTTGCAGCTTTCCGGGGTTGTTGGCGAATTTGTTCGGGTTTATTTTTCCTTTTCTATCGGTCCTGCTCGGTTTTGTTCATTCTGGGCCTAGGATCTTGTTATTTATTTTATGTTTTTAGAGCAAGGGCCTGGGCTCTCGTGTGAATTCTTGATTTATACTAGCAAAAGGGCCCGTACGGCAACTTGATTTTTTTTCATAATCTCCAATGGCCATGATCACATTTTGCTGTGTCACCGAGATACACTATCACTCTCAATTTCGTAAAATCATGAAAATTATTTTAAATACGTGCACATATTTGAAATCATGAACATTTTTTCAAATTCATTAACACTTTTACTAAATTTCAAACATTTTCTAAAATCTATAACAATAAACGAATTCGTTAACATTTTATACTATTTGTAAATATATTTTAATATTGTGAACACTTTTTAAAGAACTTTCTTCAATCGGCGGACATTTATAGAATAGGTGAACGTTTTTGTTGGAAATTGTTGAACAATTTTTTATTTCACGAACATTTTTTTATTCAACGAACATTTTCTTTGATTTAACGAACATTTTTGAAATGTATGATCATTTTTAAATCAGCAAACATTTTTGTGAATGAAAAATAATTTGTAAGTCACGAATAGCTTTTGAATTTTTAGGATATTTTCCCATTCATGATTATGTTTTGAATTGGCGACATTTTGTTCAGTTTCATTAACATTTTTTAATACACTACCTTTTCAAGAAATCATGATTTTTTTTTAATTTCCCGAACATTTGCTTGCAAAATTCCAATTTTTTTACAAAAGCAAACATTAGTTCACAAAATCACGAACTTTTTTTGTTTCATAAAATTTTTTTAATTCAAAGTGCGGAATCTGTTTATGTTTGGAATTTTTGCAAGTCCCAGATTACTTAAAGCATAAATGAAAAAAAATGAAATTTGAAAAATAGCCCGCCTGGACGTGGGCCAAAACAAACTGGAGCGAGGCTTCTTGTCCCAGTGCGCAGATCACAGTATAGGAGGTCCCTACTGTATGGGCCGGACCAGGCGGGGATTCCCATTTGAGAAACGTTTTTTTATCACTTATATGTTGTATTAGTGGGTAATATTTTGTAACTTTGGAGGCAATTTTGTGACTTACCGCTAGAAGCAATACCCCCTTTATTGTTGTAGTAAAATGGCCCGTGCGTTGCAAAGCCAACGGGAGACTTTTTCCCCATAATCTCCAATGTTGATGACCATATTTTTCTGCATCACAGAGATATACAATCACTCTCATTTTCATGAAATCATGAACAATTTTTAAAAATCTTCAAGATTTTTAAAACTCGTAAACTTATCTGAAATCGTAAACATTTTTAAAATGCAAGGACTTATTTTACAGGTTTTCAAACATAAAGATTTTCTGAATTAATGACAATATTATACTATTTGCAATCGTTTTTCTAAAATTGTGAATACTTATTGAAAACATTTTTCTTGAATAGGTGAACATTACTAGAATCCTTGAACATTATTTTGGAAATTGTGTCATGAAAAAGTTTTTGAAATTCACGAACAGTTTTTTGATTAAATGAGCGATTTTTGAAATGCATGATTTTTTTATTAGCATACACTATGAATCAATAAACTATGATGTAAGTCCCGAATAAATTTTTGAATCTTAGGATATATTTCAATTCATGGATAATTTTTGAATTGGCCATTTGTTTTCCAATTTCATTGACATTGTTAATCCGCTAACTTGTTTAAAAAATCATGGACATTTTTTTATATCCTTACCATTTGTTTTCAATATTGCGACTATTTTTAAAATATGTGACCATTTTTAAAACTTGCGAACATTTTTCTGAATCCGCAAATATTTATGAATTATTAAACATTTTATTTCAATATTCTCATTTTTTAATTTTTGGAATTGTTCTGAAGTCCCAAATTATTTAAAGCAGAAAAATGAAGACGTAAAGGAAAACGAAAATAAAAAAATGAAATTCAAAAAATAGTCCGCCTGGACATGGGTCGGCCCAAACAGGCGTTGCTTCTCTCCCGAATCCTGGTATCTCCAATTCCACCGTGTTCCTACATCTTAGACAGCGACATATTGATGTGCCGTCATGGTAGACAGAAAATATGATGGTAAGAGAAGAGGTGAATAGCAATGTGTTTTTTATGGGATGGAAGCGACCCGGTTATTGGCCTTACTACAGGAGTTTGGCCTTTAATGGCATGCAGTAGTTGGTGCCAGTTCTTTTTTTTTCCTTGAATGGTTGGCGCTAGTGCTACGTATGCCTAGCATAGTCACAACATATATAGCAAGGCCAAGAAAGGAGATAACAAGGAGGAGCCCACATACTTCTACTCATACTTATTTTTCACGCACGGCAGGCTTGGTCGCTCGGTTCAAGTCTGTCACACTCGGCCTCCTCTCGCGTCTCTCTGTTCGACCATGGTCGCACCTCAGGGTGAACGACACGAGCGGTACTTTCGGACCGGCTCATGGGCCGCTCGGTCCTGGCCAGCTCAGGCCTAGCCTGCTCAAAAATGGTGCGGTCCGGTCCCTGAAAACAGGACTGAAAAAGCTTTGGTTTGCTGCGGTTAAAGCTCGGTTCGACCGAGCGGACCGAAGAAGCTTCTGCAGGCAGCCGACGGCATGGCGGGGGCGCAAGCAAGAAATTGTCTATCTACGTCTGCCGCCGCAGGGCCGTCGTCCGCGCGGCCACTGGACTCTCAGGCCCCGGTAACCATGTCCATTGGACGCGCCCCACTCAGATCCGTCGTCTCCGCCAAAGAAATTGACGTGAGAGGTCATACATCACCGCATCGGCCATCATCCCCTTCATCTCCGTCCATCGACTGTCGTGCTAAATTTGTCGCTGATGAGCTCCCTCTGGTGATCTTCCTGGTTCCTTTAGCTCCCTTTGGTTCTTCCAAAGCCGTCGGATACCTCCACGACGAGCCGCGCTCCCTCCAGCATCCTCCCCACACCGCGATCCTCCGGCAGTATACTCTATGGTGGCCATTGGCCGGTCCGCTCGGTCCTACTCGGGCTTCGTCGCTGCCGGTCCGATCCTTGAAAACAGGACCACGACGCTGCTCGGCCCGGTCCAATCCGGACCGCCGATGACCGGTCCAAACAATAGCTCGGTCAGGGACCGGACTAGCCCAGACCGTGTCCATCCTGAGTCGCACCGCCAACGGCAGGCCGGCAGTGGCCAGCAATTGCAGTTCAAATTGAAGGTAGTGAGATCAGATCCCCACATATTCCACCTTTTGTGCATGTCCTGTCTTACCTAATAGTCTGCCTAGCACAATAATACCCTTTGCCCTAATTTTCTATTTTTCTTTTTCGTAATTTTGCATTGATCTAGTCTATGAATAATTATTTCTCAAAAAGAATTGATCATTAGATTCAGATAAAGATGCAGACACTTCAAGGCCCTCCGTTAGATGTGTGCAAACTTTATCAAATGTAGTTCCTGCAAATAACCTCTGAATCCTTACATGTTTTGTTTAATCTTTTTAGATGATGGAAATCAAAAGGAGACAGTCCGATTTATATGCTTCTTTTCGCTTGATGAGATGCATGTTTTAAGGAAGATAAATAGCTACAGTTGAAGCTATGAAGTTACTTTGGTGCTACTCTATTTCCAGTACATAAACAAGTGATCTTGTAAGTTTGTTCAAAGTTTTTTTTAATAATAAACAACTATATGTGATAATGGGTGTCATATTCCTATACAATTTGTCGTATTTAATTTACTCTTGTTATATAATAGACAGATAGTGTTACATAACACTTTACCCTTAATTAACTCATCGAGATCACTCGCATAGCCAGCCGTAGGAATATGACACCCCACCACCGGTGAATTTAAACACTATCTGAACAGAGTGTTAAATTTAGATAACACCATTTTATTACTGGCTACGCCACTGCTTATGATGAGTCAATGCTTGAACCCATTGACGAAATTTTCTGGCTCCGCCCCTGCTGCCTAGCAGAAACCTACCTGCGGAGGATCCCAGCAGTTTGGCCAGCGGAAGAGCGTGGAAGCGACAAACCGGCAAGGGGAGTCTGTCAGCTGGTCTAGCGACGGAGGCGGCGGCGTGGGGTGAGAATGCCATTTTTTCTTCTTCCTTCTTCTCTTGCTTGTGGCTTTTGGGGTTGTTGGAAAATTCGTTTGAGTTTCTTCTTCTTCTCTATAATAGATCATGTTCAGTTTTGTGGATCACCGTTGGATTTTGGGCTTGGGATATCTTGTAAGCATGCTTAATGCACATGCGGAATTATTACTTTTACTGGTAAAATTGATAGGTGGAAATTTGATTTCCCTGTACCACTTTCCAGATTTTTTATGTATGACGACCATGTTTCCTAAATTTCGACCTTAAACACATTGCTTACAAAACTGATTTTTTTTTTTTTTTTGCGAATGGCTTACAAAACTGATATACATACCTAGAACTTGTAAAATGGCCATAAGAAATATTATTCAAAGGTACGAGCCTGGAACTAAGTGAAGAACCGCATTGCTGAAGTGAAGGTCATAAACAAGTTCTCTTGTAGGAGAGACATGGCTTCACCGTACCAGCCATGCTACACAAGAGCGAGACTCGGCGAGAGCAGCCGAGTAATGGCTGTTAATGCACCAGAGAGTGGTTTAGCTCCTCAAGAATTGGTTGATATGAGTGAAGTTTATGCCCCTACCGTCTACAAAGACTTGATATACCTAGTACTATTAGGAGGCATGTCTGCTAGATTATGTAGATACAATCATAATATGCCTCGTTGCTGGATTCGCTAAGCAATGGTTGCTTGTCTCCCGATGTCTCCAATTCCACCGAGTTCCTAATACTTCTCAGACGGCCACCTATTTGATGTGCGGTCATGGTAGAGAGAAAATATGGTGGTAACGAGAAGAGGTGAATAACAATGTATTTTTTCATGGGATGGAAGCGACGAGAGTCTTGACCTCACTACAGGAGTTTGGCCTTTAATGGCATGCAGTAGTTAGTGCTAGCTTTTTTTTTTCTTGAATGGTTGGTGCTAGTGCTACGTGTGCCTAGCATAGTCACCACGTATATAGCAAGGCCAAGAAAGGAAACAACAAGTAGGAGCCCAGATATTTCTGCTATAACACATGCCTGGAAGATTGCCATTGCCCATACTTTAGTTACTCATACTTATGTTTCACGTACAACATGCCTTATCTTTAATAAAGGAGTACCAAGTGCGCCCATCATGACACCATCAATCAGTTTTCCTTCTTTCTCGGTAGGCATAGCAAGTGGAAGATCGCCTGCTTTCTCCTCACCAGTTTCATGTCTTTTATTTATAGACCAAATTTCTTGTTTTGCTCTTCTCATCTTCTCCAGTGACAGCTTCGCTATAATTTATTTATACTAGTAAGCATGCACGTGCAACGCACGTCCTGCCAATTCAATCCATTTTTCAAATTCCACCTCTATTTAATGTGTTCCCTTTTCTATAGTTTTTGTTCTTCTACACCTTTTTTTAATTCAAACAACTAAAGAACATAAACATGGAAATACGATGTGCTATTCCCGAAAGAAAATAAATGGAAATATGATACATATATACATAATGAATATGGATTATCTAGGATGATAAGTACAACATTTGGCTAAGTATCCACGAGACAATAACTTCATTATTTGAAGTGCATTGTTTGACCAGACTCACAAAAATGAAGAGCTTATTTGAACAGTGCGCAAAAAGGGCTCTTCAGATGTATTGTATCAAACAAGGAGTCCGCGACTCAAAAAGGAACAAAAATTCTGAGTGGTTTGGAAGCATTCTCAATAGTTCTCCTCTTTTTCCGCCTCGGAAGCATTCTTCATCCAGGCTCCCAAACGCTTCATCTCTCGATACAGAGCTTTGTCTATATATAAAGATTAAAGAGTCAAGGTACTAAACATGCATGACAGATATGTCCAGTCAGTAATAAAATTAGTTTCTAGCGTTCTTGGAGGATTTAAAGATAGGACACTACCGTCTTAAGCTAACCTTATGGAGACTTTTGTATATTTAATGCATACTTCCTTTCATTCTTAGACTGATCAAGTGAAAGTTGTGAGATAAAATATTTCTCCTGTGTAGACTCTTTAGCAACTATAACCTTCAAGGTGAACAATCAACATCTTTGCTTCTCAAAAGAGGCAGATAGTTGATTTGCTGCTGTACAAGGATGGTAATCTGAAACAATTATGCAGCACAAGATAAGTGCTAAGTCGACCATTGGTAGCGAATCTACCAGACTCGGGAGGATCAAATTATGTGATTTTACATGTGCATCATAGCCATCAAAGGAAAATAAAAGTCACCCAATGGAACCAAAATTTCACAAAGCTTAGTCAAGTTTTCCTATATTGCATATCCTCCCCCTGAAACAAAGAAAATAGTATTATAAGCTATGTAAAATACAACAAGGATAGCGGATGAATGAAACAAAAAAAATTGCATCCCACCAAACAACACTATGTTATGTAGTATTTACTATAAAAGGCCCTCTGCTCTAAATCCTGTGAGATATGGAGTGTGGTGGAAACATGCTGAACAACATGAATAGGGTCCAAAATTAGATGCATACATCTTGAAGCACACACTGGAATTTTCAAATTGCCATCCAACCGCCGGAAACTCTTTGTGTCAAGAGAATTATACAACAAGACATGAAAAGGAATTGTAGGTTCAGACTAAATAATTACTAACCTTGGATTGTAGGTTCAGACCAAATAACCAAATAACTGACACAAAAATATCAGTGGAATTAACTACAGTATACTCAACTACTATATAAAGAGATTTCAGATGCAGAACAACTACATAGTGCCCAGATTTGGTATCTTATCAATTGGTCCAAGTTTTTCATGTGGCAGCGCATCTCATTTTTACTCTCGGTGCAACAGCAAAACAGAAGAATTTAATTTAATGCCCAGTCACAAAGTGTAAGCCTGATTTAAAAGAATACCAAAAATAAGAGGAAGGACAATTACTGCAATTTTTATACTTCAAAGTACCACAAATACACCTCAAACTCGGGTTGGTAGAACAATAAGATGAAACTAATGCTATCCTAGATTTGATGCTTGTACAAGTTCAGTTAAAAGTGGTTTAACAAGTGTACAGCCTACCAAACTGAACTTATTTTTATTGCCTAGTAGATTAACCAAAACATGGGGAATTTCACACCAACCGACGTACTAATATACAACAAAAATAGTAGAAGAAAACAATGCAAGGACAGAACTTGGCTTCCCCCAGTTAACTCGTTGCAGTTTCAGTGGGTGGTGGCTTCCACTGTAACTCTGAACCTCTATTACTCTTTGGGGCAACCCCAAATATTTCACAACTGTTAAGTCAATAGTATGTATATCTTTTCAGCTAGCTTGTTATTTCTCGATGTTACAATACATTTATGTTGCATCCTATCCGCGTGAATGCTATGGTGCATAGTGAAGGTAGGCATAGATGTACAACAATGCCATGCCTAACAATATCCACCCCAGTTTCTGATTTCATTTTTGTGCTCTAACTTATCCTTGGGGATAAAGGAAAATTTTGTGACTGGGAAAATGCGCTACTAAGAACTATCTGATCAAACTACTTGCCAAGAATTTAATCCTCAGCAAGATGAGAATTAGAGCAAAGAGTAACAATTTATAAATGTAGTATTCCAAAGAATGTATAATAAAAAGAGAAGTGCGCTATATTTAGTTAGCTCAGAATGTTCTCATCAAGTTGTGATTCTGAACTTCTGATAGTGAACTCAGCAGACAAGTAAAAAGAGTAAGCAAGTAAGTACCAGATACGAAGCGAATGAACGACAATCTACCCATCTTGGACTTTGCTTGTCAGGACAATGATCATGAAGAGGTAGAAAATCTCATTGCAGAGCATGATGAAAAACTTGAGGGACAGCTTGAAACGCCCATACCTAGGGAATAAAAACTTATTAAAATGTTAAAAGTAAGGCTTCCCAACTCTAATTATAATCCATTTCAGTAAATCTTGACCTTGCGGGATGGTATATCTAACTTGGAAGATACTCCACAAGCTGAAACGTTCTTCTTCTCGCTGTCACTTGACAATGTCAGTTAGACATTCACTTGTCTAAAGATCACATGCTAATCATGTAGCAATCCTGAATGTGCAACATGCAACACACCATGTTGTTCTCTAACTCCATGAAAAACAGGAAAGGATCTTGTACCCCGATATTATCCTCATATGATTATACTGACCAGTAGTCACTTATTTCTACCAAACTTGCAATATTGCATGTTATGGTAGCAAAACCAGTAATAATATTCCCACATATAACACAAATACATGAAAGAGCTTTATTTTCTCATACATTATTCTGCTTGACCAAATACAAAAAAAAACAGGAATTTTGTATCCACTCAAAGTTTACCTAGAGCACATAGAGAATGTCATTTTACTCTTAATGACACTTTAAATGATTGATGATAAATGGTACTACAAACATGTTTACAACAGAATAGAGCTTATCATGATGTCATGTGAAGTGTTTTTCTTCACTTCCTCCGTTCTCTTGTCAGTACAAGTTTCAAGATCCGTCATGAAAGAGATACAAGGCAGACCTGTTTCCACTGCTTCTAGAGGTATCTCTTGTTGTGTCATACGTTTTTCTTCTCCCTATTTTCTCTTATTAATTGGGTGGACCATTAGGAGAAGCGGTGAGAAATTTGATCGGAATGAATAGAAGATCAAGGAAAGCTACAACAATGAATAAATCAATTTGAAAGATTGGAAGGAGCAGAAGGAGGGATTTCACATCCTCACCAAAATTACTGTCGAATTCATGAACAACATCATGTGCTTCCCGGTAGTTATAATCCTATGCTTCATGTGAGAAAGAATACCATTAACCTGAAGGAGAAGTCCAGCCCCTGAATGACCACCCAAAAAAGACCTTCAGAAATATGGATCAGACCAGGAGCACATTGGTTCCTCTATTGGACAGTAATGTCATCAGCACATTTAGATCTGCACCAAGTCATTTCCATTCTTCTCAAAATATCACTATAACAAACTAATGAATTAAGCGTAAGAACTTTTTTTTCCAACTAAATAGCACATACTAATGAAAATATGAACACAATTCTGTTATTTATCCATCATTTCTCAACTTTGAAAAACAAAATCAAATCAGACAACAGTATTGCAACAATTGGAGACAACACAACATGCGAAATAAGGGTAGAGAGATGCGTGAGTAGTCTGGCCCACACCAAATGGCAGCCTTTCTCACTTCTCTGGTGTCGCTAAGCGCACACTATCATACTGATAATTACTGAAGCAGCATGTAAACGTAGATTACAAGTAAATTCCTATTTAACAGAGTATAGTGTGAACCACATTACTTCATAGCCATTGTGAAATGAGCAAGCGAAAAGAGCATTTGACTACGTTAACCCCGCTATGGACAGCTAGGTCTTGCATATTGGCCTTTCTTATTTTGTTTCCAAAACCGGAATATGCGAGTAAACTTTATAACCTCTTCCGTTCATGAAGTTCTGCTCTTAAATAAAAATCGTCCAGGAGTGTATATGTGAAAGCAAATAAGATTGCTAATACATACTATTGCAAGAAGAAAGAACATAAGTGTGCATATACAGGACAAAAGAAGAAAATGTTTAACGTCGGGGCTATCATATTAACATACCAGCTTCATCAACTGTTATTTCTAATTGGGTAAATTTGGTACCGAACTTTTATAAACCAGCCGTTCGTACCTCAAAATTAAGCATCCCTCTATTTATCACTCTCCCGTGATTCAAATTCTGTAAAGACCATCATCTCTTCATCTGACAAGATTTCTCAAAAGATGTGACTATAACTCAAGAAATGAGAAGATTTGTTAAGTAGTGCAGATTGTACTACCAAGCAAGCAAAAAAAAGAGTTTGATGTTCAGATTGTTTCAGTACATTCAGGCAACCCCTCTTAAGCTTGCCTAAAAAACCTTTTTAAGCTTGGTACAAACAAATGCATTGATTTTGAAAGAGCAAACCTTTCTGCATCAAAGATGATTTTTTTCAGGTGCGACAGGGAACACTTGCTAGTGTCCAACACAACCTATGTCAGGTCTGCACAACACACCTATCCAGGGAACACAGAAGTAACATGTAAAATGAATGCACGACCAAACTGGGAACAGCTCCACGCGTGTTGTTGCCGTGGCCGCACACAACTCCATTGACTCGACGCCATCAACCCACGGGGATCCCTGCAAGTAGAACCATAAGAAGAGTATTGTTCTCTGAAATATGTGCATCCGACGAAAATTAGTAGGGTCAAACAACTGCTTGTAAAATCCCTAGGACCCGAAAACAAAAACCACATCGCCCGGCCAGCGGCGGTGTATCCCTCGTCGTTGAGCGCTAGCCGACAATCAGGTATGCGGGAGGGGAGGCGGCGAGTCCAGCGCCCCGGCGTCTTCCCACGTCGCGAAAGATCAATTGGCTTGATCTAGGCTGCATCCGCTCTGCTCTCACCGGCAACAACAAGTTATATTAAGGCCGTTTCGCTCGAGAGAAGGAAAAAATGACACTGACCATGCTGGTAGCCGTTCCACCTGGAGGAGGGCGAGGTGCGACGACGACAGTAGCAGGAAGGAGGGATGGCGGTGGCACATGGGGGCAGGGAGTGAGAGCGCAGCGGTGGGGAGGCGTCGAGGGCTCGAGGCAGGTCGGGGATGTGACGCCCCGAGACCGATGTGCCATGTGTCTTCCAGTTATTCGCTGTTGTTGCCTTGTCATTTGCTTGCGTGTTGCATCTTGCCATGTCATCATCCGCATTGCATCATCATGTTTTCAAAACTTGCATCCGTCTCGGTCTCCTCGTTACGTCTGTTGTCCGTTCTGAGCCCAGACACACTTGCACGCGCCCGCGGCATGTCCGAAATATTATTTTATAAGTGGCCGGAAAATGTTCTCGGAATGGGATGAAAGTTGACATGCGGTCTTATTATAGTGTAGATAGACCGCCTGTCAAGTTTCATCGCATTCGGAGTTCGTTTGATAGCCCAACCGTTAAACTATAGCGGCATATAGCCGATCTAACGTCGGAGGGTTTCGGTCTCCGGAAACAGTCGCCGGGCCTCCCTCTCTTCTCTTCTCTCAGCTCGAGACCGTCTACACAGCTCACTACCTACTGCCAGGTCCAACCTAACCTCTCTCGTCAGCCCGCAGCCCCCCTCGCGCGCGTTCGAAAGTTGTACCGAACCCGACCCGGGGAGTCGTCACCGTTGTGTCCGGATCATCCCCAAACGTCTACAAAACATCTCCGTTTTCCTATTCGGACTCCCTAACTATTTTTTTTGCGATCGTCCGATTGCGATCGTAGGGACGTGATAGCCCCTACCCAATTCCTAACTGCTATTTATAGCAGATGAAACCCTACCTAAACTAGCCAACCCTAATTTCTAGGGATCCTCCCCTATCCAATCCTCGCCGCCGCCATCTTCCCCTTGTTTTCAGCGCCACCAAATCAACTCTGCAGCCGGCACAGCTGTTGGGGAACGTAGCAGAAATTCAAAATTTTCCTACGTGTCATCAAGATCTATCTATGGAGAGACTAGCAACGAGGGGAAGGAGAGTGCATCTACATACCCTTGTAGATCGCTAAGCGGAAGCATTCAAGAGAACGGGGTTGATGCATTCGTACTCGTCGTGATCCAGATCACCGATGATCCTAGTGCCGAACGGACAGCACCTCCGTGTTCAACACACGTACAGCCCGGTGACGTCTCCCATGCCTTGATCCAGGAAGGAGAGAGGGAGAGGTTGAGGAAGTCTCCATCCAGCAGCAACACAATGGCGTGGTGGTGATGGAGGAGCGTGGCTATCCTGCAAGGCTTCGCCAAGCACCATGAGATATGAGGAGAAAGAGAGGGAGGGTTGCACCAACAGGGAGAGATCTAATCGCGTGTATTGGGCAGCCCCTAGGCCTCATATATATAGGGGAAGGGGAGGAGGGTGCGCCCCCTCTAGGGTTCCCACCCCTAGAGGGGAGGCAGCCCTAGATGGGTCTTGGGGTGGCGGCCAAGAGGGGGAGGAGAGGGAGGCGCAGGGAGCATGGGCCTTAGGGCCCATCTGTCCTTAGGGTTTGCCCCCTCTCCCCTCTAGGCGCATGGGCCATGGTGGGAGGCGCCCTAGCCCACCTAGGGGCTGGTGCCTTCTCACACTTGGCCCATGTATGCCTCTGGGCCCCATGCCCCCCCCCCCGGTGGATCCCCGGACCCCTCCGGTGTTCCCGGTACATTACCGATAAACCCCGAAACTTTTCCGGTGACCAAAACAGGACTTCCCGTATATAAATCTTTACCTCCGGACCATTCCAGAACTCCTCGTGACGTCCGGGATCTCATCCGGGACACCGAACAACATTCGGTAACCACATACAAACTTCCTTTATAACCCTAGCGTCATCGAACCTTAAGTGTGTAGACCCTACGGGTTCGGGAGACATGCAGACATGACCGAGACGTTCTCCGGTCAATAACCAACAGCGGGATCTGGATACCCATGTTGGCTCCCACATGTTCCACGACGATCTCATCAGATGAACCACGATGTCAAGGACTTAATCAATCCCGTATACAATTCCCTTTGTCTATCGGTACGATACTTGCCCGAGATTCGATCGTCGGTATCCCGATACCTTGTTCAATCTCGTTACCGACAAGTCTCTTTACTCGTTCTGTAACACATCATCCCGTGATCAACTCCTTGGTCACATTGTGCACATTATGATGATGTCCTACCGAGTGGGCCCAGAGATACCTCTCCGTCACACGGAGTGACGAATCCCAGTCTCGACTCGCGCCAACCCAACAGACACTTTCGGAGATACCCGTCGTGCACCTTTATAGTCACCCAGTTACATTGTGACGTTTGGCACACCCAAAGTATTCCTACGGTATCCGGGAGTTGCACAATCTCATGGTCTAAGGAAATGATACTTGACATTAGAAAAGCTTTAGCATACGAACTACATGATCTTTGTGCTAGGCTTAGGATTGGGTCTTGTCCATCACATCATTCTCCTAATGATGTGATCCCGTTATCAACGACATCCAATGTCCATGGTCAGGAAACCGTAACCATCTATTGATCAACGAGCTAGTCAACTAGAGGCTTACTAGGGACATGGTGTTGTCTATGTATCCACCCATGTATCTGAGTTTTCTATCAATACAATTCTAGCATGGATAATAAACGATTATCATGAACAAGGAAATATAATAATAATCAATTTATTATTGCCTCTAGGGAATATTTCCAACAACAGCTCCTCCCGATCCAAAAATCCATCCCTACCAATCCGGCCCACATATGTTTTTTTTCCTTCTCTGGTTTTAGTATTTTTCGAGTGTATGCATAATTACAGAAATGCCATTATTCTTGCATTGTTCACATCTAATAAACCGTGCATCTTTTGTAAATAACTTATACATGTTAAATGCTTAGAATTTTGTCTGGTTTCATAATATGCTGCTGTCATCCATGCTTAAAATGTTTAAAATGCGGTTTGATTAAATTTGCCCCTATACCATGTTAAAATGCTTTATTTCATAACTAAATAACCGTAGCTCGGATTTAAATAAAATTTATATGTAAATGGGGTAGAAAAATGCATAGTTTATCATGGTGGCATCACTTTGCATGTTTAACAACTCTAAAATATGGTTTAGGGCAGAACAGTACCAAATCTATAATATGCTCATGGGGTTTTACGGGAATTGTTGTTCGTTGCTTCTGGCCTCATTTAAACTTGACTAGATAGGTAGTTTTACTTTGCTTCACCCTCTTGACATGCTAACAAATTTAATCTTGTTGGGTACATAAACAAGAGAGAACTAAATAAGTCATGTGGTGTTTTCTTCAATATACAACTCCGTTGCATAATGAGCTCCACTTAATTTGTAGGATTGTTTGTGCGCTTTGCCATGCCATGCTTCATTAAATCGGACATGCATCATACTCAATTGTGCATCATGCCATGATTATGTGATGGTTGTTTACTATGTTGTTTGCTTCTTTCCGGTGTTGCTTCTTAGGGTTGGTTCCGATAACGTCGCGTTTGTGAGGATTCGTTCGTCTACGTCCGTTTGTCTTCTTCATGGACTCGTTCTTCTTCCTTGCGGGATCTCAGGCAAGATGACCATACCCTCGAAATCACTTCTATCTTTGCTTGCTAGTTGCTCGCTCTTTTGCTATGCCTATACTGCGATACCTACCACTTGCTTATCATGCCTCCCATATTGTTGAACCAAGCCTCTAACCCACCTTGTTCTAGCAAACCGTTGTTTGACTATGTTACCGCTTTGCTCAGCCCCTCTTATAGCGTTGTTAGTTGCAGGTGAAGATTGAAGGTTGTTCCTTGTTGGAACATGGAGATGTTGTTCCTTGCTGGAACATGTTTACTTGTTGGGATATCACAATATCTCTTATTTAATTAATGCATCTATATACTTGGTAAAGGGTGGAAGGCTCGGCCTTATGCCTGGTGTTTTGTTCCACTCTTGCCGCCCTAGTTTCCGTCATATCGGTGTTATGTTTCCGGATTTTGCGTTCCTTACGCGGTTGGGTTATAATGGGAACCCCTTGATAGTTCGCCTTGAATAAAACTCCTCCAGCAAGGCCCAACCTTGGTTTTACCATTCGCCACCTAGCCTTTTTCCCTTGGGAGTCGCACATCCCGAGGGTCATCTTTATTTTAACCCCCCCCCCCGGCCAGTGCTTGTCTAAGTGTTGGTCCGAACTAGAGTCCTTTGCAGCGCCACCTCGGGGAAACTTGAGGGCTGGTTTTAGTTGTACGGAGCGCTCATCCGGTGTTGCCCTGAGAACGAGATATGTGCAGCTCCTATCAGGATGTCGGCGCATCGGGCGGTCTTGCTGGTCTTGTTTTACCTGTCGAAATGTCTTGTAACCGGGATTCCGAGCCTGATCGTGTCTTCCCGCTAGAAGGAATATCCTTCGTTGACTGTGAGAGCTTGTGATGGGCTAAGTTGGGACACCCCTGCAAGGATATGAACTTTCGAAAGCCGTGCCCGCGGTTATGGGCAGATGGGAATTTGTTAATGTCCGGTTGTAGAAAACCTGAAGTTGACCTTAATTAAAATACATCAACCGCGTGTGTTGCCGTGATGGTCTCTTCTCGGCGGGGTCCGGGAAGTGAACACGGTGTTGGAGTAATGTTTGACGTAGGTTGTTCTAGGATCACTTCTTGATCATAGTTATTCGATCGTGCCTTTGCTCTCTCTTATCGCTCTCATTTGCGTATGTTAGCCACCATATATGCTAGTCGCTTGCTGCAGCTCCACCTCATACCTTTTACCCTTCCTATAAGCTTAAATAGTCTTGATCGCGAGGGTGTGAGATTGCTGAGTCCCAGTGACTCACAGATACTTCCAAAACCAGCTTGCAGGTGCCGAGGATACCGTGCAGATGATGCAATCAAGCTCAAGGAGGAGCTCGATGAAGACCTTGTCCTTTGTGTTGTTTCGTTCTAGTGGATCAGTAGTGGAGCCCAGTTGGGGTCGATCGAGGATCTGTGTAGCATTTAGGGTAGTGTTCTTTTATTTTGGTTCTGTAGTCGGACCTTGATTGTATTTGGTTGATGTAATGCTTTATTCATGTATTTGTGTGAAGTGGCGATTGTAAGCCAACTATGTATCTCTTTTCCCTTATTGTATTAAATGGGTTGTTTTCGAAGATTACCTCACTTGCGACATTGCTTTCAATGTGGTTATGCCTCTAAGTCGTGCTTCGACACGTGGGAGATATAGCCGCATCGAGGGCGTTACAGGGGAGGAGCAGTTGACGTCCGAGTGGATTGTGGGATTGGCTTCAATGTTGTCGATGGTGGAGGGGAGTGGAGGCATGATTGGGGATGGTGGAGGGGAGTGGAGGCGGCTCAGCTGGGCGCGGCAGCCCGTGTGGACGGGGCGGACCGGGTGGCGCGCCGGCGGCCCTGGGCGGTTCGGCTGGGCGCGGCGTCCCGTGGACGGGGCGGGGA
>NC_041392.1:35160515-35169533 GCF_002162155.2 Triticum dicoccoides
GGCGGCGCGTGGGCGTGGCGGCCCGAGCGCCTGGAGCGTGGGCGTGGCGGTCCGACGGCCGTGCAGACGGTGGCTGGTGGGGGAGGATGTGGGGGACGAGGTGGGGGCGATGGCAAAAACTGCCCGAGGGCGTGGTCGCGGGAGGGTTCGGAAATGTTTTTTTATTTTACGGAACGTGTTTTTGTGGATGGTAACCCAATGACATGGTGGGTAATTAAAGCATAAAATGCGTTTGGTGTTTTGGAAGGATGTAGACCATTAGATCGCAGATTTGGATGGATAGGATGATTTGGTTTTCCGCCCTCTCATGCTTTTATAGTGGTAGTAGATACGGAACATATTGTACCCAGTCACTTGAATGCCACCCGTGATGGCTAGATCTGAGATGAAAACCAAGTTACGTGAATAACACTGATTCTAGGTAAGCAGTTCCCACACATTTGTGAAGATCACCAATAATCTATTTCTTGTTATCATTTTGACAATCAAAACATCATTGGAAGGTACAGAGCGAAGCAAAGAAAGTACAGAAACAAAAACCTCTCATGTTCATTCACACATGGATTTTTCTTGTTAAGTTTGTAATCATTAAACACATGACACACACCCACACATGAGCATGTGCATCACACAGCCACTTCACACAGTCACACAAGCACATGTACACATCCGATAAGCACAATAGAATTGATGGAGACTGGGAATAAAATCTTCAATCTCGCTATAATCTTGGTGAATCTTGATGGTTGCATATTTCCGGCACCTAATTAGTTAATGTTGAATGTAAACAATAGCTGCTTTTTCTGGTTACTGTGTCACAAACAATCAACATATTTCCATATTATGTTATTTGAACAATTGGCACATCGCTCTTCTAGTGTTTTTTATATGGACATGGGTGACTCAAGATATTATTATTTTTAGTGCAAAAGCCTTTTTGGTGATCTTACACGCAGCCCTTTTGGTGATCCCACATCTTAACATGGCACAAGATGGTTGTTCATGACCACAAAGGTTGTTCACCATGCAACCCTTTTGTGGAGCAGATGGTTGTTCTCGACCGCAAAGGTTCTCTGTGTGGAGCAGATGGTTGTTAACGACCTCTAGGCTTACTGTGTGGAGCAGATGGTTGTTCTCGACTGGAAAGATTCTCCAACACGCAGCCCTTTTGGTGATCCTACACCTTAATATGGCACAAGATGTGCGGCTCTTTTCGCCCAACGAGTTGGCTATCCGGGCTAGGCTGAAGACACAGGCTGTGGGCTTTGCGGTCCTTGAGCGTGCAAGAAAAAAACAATGCGCGAGACATTCCAACCTTCGTGACGGTAACGCCAACACCAAATTATTCCGCTGATGGGTCAGCGCTAGAGGACGCAAGAACCACTTCCATCGAATCAAGCACAATCATGGATGGGTAACTGACCATGAATGTAAGGAGGAGATCATTCGTGATCACTTCTCGGAGGTCATGGGTAATGGTGTCATGGCGGCCAACGACCTAAATTAGGAGGAGGTTGGCCTCGAGGCCCCCGACTTGAGTAACCTAGCTGTCATGGCGCCCAACGACCTAAATTGGGAGGAGCTTGGCCTCGAGGCCCCCGACTTGAGTAACCTAGCTGATCCAATATCCATGGATGAGGTGTGCGAGTCCGCGAACCTATAAAATCTCCACCCCGGCTGTCCATTTGGCCAGAGCACAGACAGAGAAGGGAATTAGCACCCAATCTAACAAAGCAGTCTTGATCTCTCGATCCGGTGAGCAGCGGGAGAGATCGAAGTGAGGGAGCTGTGTAGGTGCCTGATCAAAGCTAGCAGGATCCATGGCCATGGAGAGGTTCTTGACTATGCTTGTCTTCTGCGAGGCGCCCATCGACGGGTACAGTACGTCTGTGATGACAACCGGCTCGGTCAGCAAGCTGGTCTCCGGTGGCACGTCCAAACCGGCGTCTCACAAGGTGGACGAGGAGGAGAAAAAGCAGGGATACTCCGAAGGGTCGACGTTGCAGCGGCATGCTTGGTTCCAGCTAGCCTTCGACGGCCTCAACTGCTTCGACACCGTCATGATGCACTGAGCATGCCTTTTCTTTTTACCTGTATAGGACTTGGATCAGTTAGATTGTTTTCACGTACGTAGTAGTAATCATTTTTTCATCTGATTGCACTGTTTCACTAGTAGTACATATGCATAAGCTTCAATACAAATGAAAACAATTTTAATTGGATATATATTTGTCTAGTTGGGGTGTATGACAACTCAAAAAAAAGTTTGGGGTATATATATTTTATTTGTTTGTGCTTCGCACAGAAAACATATGGATCGTTCCGTGACTCTATTTGGGTTACTACGATGTAAACTAAAACATGCGGTCGGTAACACGTTTCGAATCTTCTTCAAGTTTTGTTTCCAATTCGAAGAGAGTCTCAATTTTGGATGTGGACAACCTCTATTTCAATTTGGTAGGAATTATACTTGATTAGTGCATAAGCTTCAAATACAAAAGTAATGAAATTTAAATAAGCATATATAAATATTTTTAATTAGGGATAGTGGACATGTATCACTTGGTAGTCATGAAAAGAAATATCTATCACTAGTAGAAAAGTGGGCAACGGTCCAGGCCGGCTTAGCCCATTAGTCCCGGTTCAGTCCAGAACCGGGACCAATGGGGGCATTGGACCCAGTTCATGAGCCCAGGGGGCCGGCCGGGCCACGTTGGGGACGAACCGGGACCAATGGGCCTCGCGCCTGGCCCACCACCATTGGTCCCGGTTGGTGGCTTGAACCGGGACCAAAGGCTCCACTTTGGTCCCGGTTCAAGCCACCAACCGGGACCAATGAGGTGCCTATATATACCCCCTCGCGTAAGAGCAGAGCACACTGCTCTGTTTTTTTCTGGCCGAGGGGGAGAGGGCTTGGTGGTGCTCTAACTCACCTCCTATGCGCACAAGGTGTTCGATGGAATGCCCGAGCCACACTACTTAAGCTTTCTCCTCTCCAAGCTCGACCTCCAAGCTCCATTTTCCTTAATATTTATCTAGGTTTAGCGGTCCGTCACGCCCCGTCCCGTCTTCACCGCCGTCGATCACCCGTGCCGAGCTCATCGCCGGCACCATCGTGGTGAGCCTCTTGTTCTTATCTTCTTTCTGAAAGGAAAAATATTCTTACTTGTATGTTTACATAGATACTTGTATTATTTTCTTACTTTTATTATTGCATCTTATATAGTGCGATGGTTTTGGTATCCGCCCCCGTCGGCCCTCGTCCTGTCTATGATTCGGATGTGGTATATATATTATCTTTATAACTATTGGTTCATTTATTGTTTATGAAAATTATGCCGACCAATGTGACATAGATTTTATTTATGTAGGATGTATGTGAATCGGAAATTCCAACCGACCCTATTGTCGAGAGGTTAAATTTAGTTGGAGAAGAAAACAATTTGTTGAAGGAAAAAAATTGAGGAGGAGAAGATGATATTGGAGTTGCATGTTACGGATGTCGTCGATGATCACAAGATCAAGATGGACGCAATGCGCTTGAAGATTAGAAAGATTAGAAAATATGTCATTCATACCGAGGCTTGGTATCATTATGCCGTTGGATCAATTGTTACCTTGGTTGCGATTATGATCGCATTTGTTTTCGCATTGAAATGTTTTACATAGTTTCAATGTATGGTTTAATTAATTAGATGCTCTAGAGAGCTATATGTTGTTAGATGAGAACTATGTATGTACTTTGGTTTTAATGTGATGATGAACTTCTATTAATTTGGACACTTAATTATATATAATGCACGCAGATGAACCGGCAATGGATGTACGGTGACAGACACACCTCCGAGTACATTTAGGGCGTGCATGAGTTTCTCGATGCGGCTGAGGCAAACAAGCAGAATGGTTTTATGTGTTGTCCATCCACTGAATGTGGGAATACAAGGTCTTACTCAAACCGGAAAATCCTTCACTCCCACCTGCTTTACAAGGGTTTTATGCCACACTATAATGTTTGGACGAGGCACGGAGAAATAGGGGTTATGATGGAAGACGGCGAAGAAGAAGAGTACGATGATAATTATGTGCCCCCTGAATACAGTGATGCTACAACGGGGGGAGCTGGTGAAGATCAAGAGGAACCGGACGATGTTCCCAATGATGCTGCAACGGGTGAAGCTGCTGAAGATCAAGAGGAACCAGGCGATGTGCCCGATGATGATGATCTCCGCCGGGTCATTGTCGATGCAAGGACGCAATGCGAAAGTCAAAAGGAGAAGCTGAAGTTCGATCACATGTTAGAGGATCACAAAAAAGGGTTGTACCCCAATTGCAAAGATGGCAACACAAAGCTCGGTACCGTACTAGAATTACTGCAGTGGAAGGCAGAGAATGCTGTAGCTGACAAAGGATTTGAGAAGCTACTAAAAATATTGAAGAAGAAGCTTCCAAAGGATAACGAATTGCCCGACAGTACATATGCAACAAAGAAGGTCGTATGCCCTCTAGGATTGGAGGTGGAGAAGATACATGCATGCCCTAATGACTGCATCCTCTACCGCGGTGCATACAAGGATCTGAACGCATGCCCGGTATGCGGTGCATTGCGGTATAAGATCAGACGAGATGACCCTGGTGATGTTGACGGCGAGCCCCCCACGAAGAGGGTTCCTGCGAAGGTGATGTGGTATGCTCCTATAATACCACGGTTGAAATGTCTGTTCAGAAACGGAGAGCATGCCAAGTTGATGCAATGACACAGTGAGGATCGGAAGAAAGACGGGAAGTTGAGAGCACCCGCTGACGGGTCGCAGTGGAGAAAAATCGAGAGAAAGTACTGGGATGATTTTGCAAAGGACCCAAGGAATGTATGGTTTGCATTAAGCGCGGATGACATTAATCCTTTCAGGAAGCAGAGCAGCAATCACAGCACCTGGCCCGTGACTCTATGTATGTATAACCTTCCTTCTTGAATGTGCATGAAGCGGAAGTTCATTATGATGTCAGTTCTCATCCAAGGCCCTAAGCAACCCAGCAACGACATTGATGTGTACCTAAGGCCATTAGTTGAAGAACTTTTACAGCTATGGAATGGAAATGGTGTACGTACGTGGGATGAGCACAGATAGGAGGAATTTAACCTAAAGGCGTTGCTGTTCATGACCATCAACGATTGACCCACTCTCAGTAACCTTTCAGGACAGACAAACAAAGGATACCACGCATGCACACACTGTTTAGATGACACTGAAAGTATATACCTGGACAAATGCAGGAAGAATGTGTACCTGGGCCATCGTCGATTACTTCCGACCAACCATCAATGTCGAAAGAAAGGCAAGCATTTCAAAGGCGAGGCAAATCACCGAAAGAAGCCCGCCATGCGTATCGGTGATCACGTACTTGCTATGGTCAATGATTTACACGTAATCTTTGGAAAGGATCCCGACGGACTAGCTATTCCGAATGACGCTGAGGGACACACGCACCCATGTGGAAGAAGAAATCTATATTTTGGGGCCTACCCTACTGGAAAGACCTAGAGGTCCGCTCTTCAATCGACGTGATGCACGTGACGAAGAACCTTTGCGTGAACCTGCTAGGCTTCTTGGGCATGTATGGGAAGACAAAAGATACACCTGAGGCACGGGAGGACCTGCAATGTTTGCACGAAAAAGATGGCATGCCTCCCAAGCAGTATAAAGGTCCTGCTAGCTACGCTCTTACGAAAGAAGAGAAAGAAATTTTCTTTGAATGCATGCTCAGTATGAAGGTCATGACTGGCTTCTCGTCGAATATAAAGGGAATAATAAATATGCCAGAGAAAAAGTTTCAAAACCTAAAGTCTCATGACTGCCACGTGATTATAACGCAACTGCTTCCGGTTGCATTGAGGGGGCTTCTATAGGAAAACGTCTGATTAGCCATTGTGAAGCTATGTGCATTCCTCAATGCAATCTCTCAGAAGGTGATCGATCCAGAAATCATACCAAGGCTAAGGAGTGATGTGGCGCAATGTCTTGTCAGTTTCGAGCTGGTGTTCCCACCATTCTTCTTCAATATCATGACGCACGTCCTAGTTCATCTAGTCGACAAGATTGTCATCCTGGGGCCCGTATTTCTACACAATATGTTCCCCTTTAAGAGGTTCATGGGAGTCCTAAAGAAATATGTCTGTAACTGCGCTAGGCCAGAAGGAAGCATCTCCATGGGCCATCAAACAGAGGATGTTATCGGGTTTTGTGTTGACTTCATTCCTGGCCTTAAGAAGACAGGTCTCCCTAAATCGCGGTATGAGGGGAGACTGACTGGAAAAGGCACTCTTGGAAGTGACTCAATAATATGCAGGGATGGATATTCTTGGTCTCAAGCACACTACACGGTTCTACAGAACTCTACCTTCGTGACCCCGTATGTCGATGAACACAAGAACAGTTTGCGCTCCAAACACCCGGAGCAGTGCGACAACTGGATTACATGTGAACACATCAGGACTTTCAGCAGCTGGTTGGAAACACGTCTCAGAGGTGACAACACTGTTTGTGATGAGCTGTACTTGTTGTCCAGGGGACCATCTTTGACTGTATTGACTTACAAAGGATACGAGATAAATGGGAATACATTTTACACGATCGCCCAAGATCAAAAGAGCACCAACCAAAACAGCGGTGTCCGCTTTGATGCAGCAACCGAGAGCGGAAAGGACACATATTATGGTTACATAGTGGACATATGAGAACTTGACTACGGACATGATTTTAAGGTCCCTTTGTTTAAGTGCAAATGGGTCAATCTGTCAGGCGGCGGGGTACAGGTAGACCCACAGTATGGAATGACAACAGTGGATCTGAAAAATCTTGGGTACATTGACGAACCATTCGTCCTAGCCAATGATGTGGCACAGGTTATCTATGTGAAGGACATGTCTACCAAACCGAGAAAAAGAAAAGATAAGGAAGCGAATACATCATACGATGAGCTAAAGCGCCACATAGTTCTTTCAGGAAAAAGGGATATCCTGAGAGTGGAGGGCAAGACAGACATGTGTGAAGATTATGAAAAGTTTCATGAAATTCCTCCCTTCAATGTCAAGGCTGACCCAAGCATCCTGATAAACGATGAAGATTATCCATGGTTACGGCGCAATAAACAAATGACACAAGCGAAGAAAAAGTGAAGACTTTCTCCCGCAACGATTATGATGATACCATGCCAACTTTGTAACACACGAGTATGCTATGCCAATTTTTTCAGAGTTCATTTGAAAACTATGAATTTAGGTTGAATTTTCTCTATAGGTGCATCTATGTTCATTTTTTTAGTAAAGTTAATCACAAACTTGTGATTCACACAAATTACAAAGAATTCAAATTTTAACTATTCAAATTTGAAAACTAATGGCACTAACATAAATTTTATAATTTTTCTAAAACTAATGGCACTAACAGAAAGTTTATAATTTTGCTGACCTAAAAGCAAAAAAGAATTAAAAAATAAAGCAAAAAACAAAAGAAAATAAATAATACAGAAAACAAAACAAAAAACTGAAAAAAATAAAAATAGCAACAATAAGTATTTTGTTGTAAGTAGAAACAAAATAAAATAAATAAAGCAACAAAGAAAACAAAAAAACTAAAAAAGTGTTTTCAAATTTGAAAACTAATGGAACTAACAGAAAGTTTATAATTTTTCTAAAACTAAAAGCAAAAAGAATTAAAAAATAAAGCAAAAAACAAAAGAAAATAAATAATGCAGAAAACAAAACAAAAAAACTGGGAAAAATAGGCACTACAAGCAAAAAAACAAAAAAAAAGTGTTTTGAAATTTGAAAACTAATGGCACTAACAGAAAGTTTATAATTTTTGTGACCTAAAAGAAAAAAGAATTCACTAAAAAACTATAATTATTTTGTTCTAAGTAAAAATGAAAAAATAAATAGCAAAATGCCTATAATATTTGTTATGACTAACTAAAATTACCAAATTGAGTATAATGATAAAACACAGTAATACTAAATAGCAGGAAAAAGAATGACTCAAAAATCAATGTTTATAGTAAAGTTATTCATAAACTAATGATTCACACAAATTTAAAAAAAATCAACTTTAAACTATTCAAATTGTAAAACTAATGGCACTAACAGAAAGTTTATAATTTTTGTGACCAAAAAAAATCTCTAAAAAACTATAAGTATTTAGTTCTAAGTAGAAATGAAAAAATAAATAGTAAAAAAAATGCCACCTACTTGGCCACCACGGCCTGAATACGACTAGAAGCCCATCCATGGGCCAGGATTCAGGTCCGCAGAAGGTCCAGCAGGCCCACAGGCATAGCGGTATGAGATTAGGCCCAAAGGCCTGCAGTTCTGAGGAGTTCGATGGAGAGGGCGGGGCAGCGCTTATAAACAGGTGCGGCTGCTTCTCAGCTAGCAAGGTGGGACTAAACATCCCACCGCACCGCGGCTTTTGCAGGCGCAGGCCTTTGGTCCCGTTGGTGGCACCAACGGGATTAAAGGGGGCATTGGTCACGGTTCGTGGCACAAACCGTGACCAATGCCCCCTTTAATCCCGGTTGGTGCCACCAACCGGGACCAAAGGTCGCCGCTTCCCGCCCTTTGGGCTACTGAAAAGAGGCCTTTGGTCTTGGTTGGTAGCACCAACCGGGACTAAAGGTGGCATTGGTCCCGGTTGGTGCCACGAACCGGGACCAATGCTCTTGGTATATGACCAGGACTTGTGAAAATTTCAGTTTCTCATCGACCATTTGCCGCCGAGACGCCGAGCTCATCGACGCCGCCAGGCTGCCCTGACGCCGTCCGCCGCCCCTGCAGTCGCCCCCGACCGCGCCATCGCCGTCGCCCGTGCCCTCGGCCGCCACCCCTGCAGTCACCCCCGGCCCGCCCGTCGTCGTCGCCCTGCCCCGCCCGTCGCCGCCGCCCCGCTCCGCCCGTCGCCGTCGCCCCGGCCCGCCCGTCGTCGTCGCCCTGCCCCTCCGTTGGTCCGGCCCCCCTGTTTTATTTAG
>NC_041392.1:35170218-35175003 GCF_002162155.2 Triticum dicoccoides
CACTACATCCACGTCCCACAAGTGATGCGGGCTTCGACGCCCACGTCACTTGTGGGACGTGGATGTAGTGTCCGACACCGACGGCCACATGTATCTCACACCCACGATACTTGCTATTTAGGGTTTCCTCTACCGCTCGGCGATCCTCAACGACCCTCGTTCCCGATAAAAAAAAGAGGAAGAAGAAAAAAAAGAGGAGAAGAAAGAATATAGGAGTAAGAACTCCTCTATTCTTTCTTCTCCTCTTTGTTTTCTTCTTCCTCTTCTTTTTTTATCCTTGAAGCGTTGTCGAGGCCACTCCAAACCCTAGAGAAGCAGCGTTGAGGCCACCCAAAACCCTAGAGAAGCAGCGTCGAGGCTACTAATTAATATTAGTTCTACGTTTTCCATTAATATATCCATCTGTCATGTTTGAATAATAATTGCCATGTTGTAAATATTTGTAGAAACTATGGACACCACCCGAGACGAAGTACAAGAAGAGTTGTTGGGGGACATAATCACACGAGGAAGTGATGCCGTCTGCTCGTTGTTTCTCAACGACACCGATGGTCTGGAAGTAGCTGGCTATGATTATGATGGCTCCGGTGACCTAATTCCGGTGCAAGAAGGAGACCGTGAGGATGGCTCCGGTGACACAATGTCGGTGCAATAAGGAGACCGTGATGACGTCTCCGGTGACCGAACCGAGTCCGGCCAGGTATATATATTAGTTAAGCTTCTGCTGACTAGCTAATTGATGCATTCATTGTTTTGGTATGTACACATATTAATTAAGTTTTTGCTCTTTTTTCTAGCCCTCCGGATCGAGCACAACTTAGGTAAAGAGACGAGGCCCGGAGAGAAAGTTGAGCTTGGATGAAAAGTTTGAGATCATAGCAATCGCGCCCGACGGCAACCGATTGAACCCCTCCGGACAAAGAGCGCATTTGTTGCTCAGTGCGGGGTTTTGGTTAGGGACAAGATCCCGATCAGCATCCAGCAATGGTTAAAGCCGGCTACAGAAGACCCTGAGGTGTCTTATGTCAATGATATGCAGAAAAAATGATCTTTGGACTGAGCTGAAGTCAAATTTCACCCTATCGCCAGAGGATGATCCGGAGAAGCCAGTTAAAAAGCAATTAATCAAGTCTTTTGCTCTTAAAAGGATGGCAGAACTATTCAAGAGGTGGAAGAAAGAGCTGAATAAGTTTGTCGAAAATAAAGAGACACCAGAATTCAAGGGCAGATATGAGAAGATCAGAGATCACTGGCCCGCATTTGTGGCCCACAAGACATCGGAAAAGAGTAAGAAGATGTCGGCGACAAACAAGCAAAATGTTGCGAAGAAGAAGCATCACCATCGCACGGGGTCAGGTGGCTACCTCGCGGCCTGGCCTAAGCGGGCCAAGATTGAGAATGATCTGGTTGATAAAGGGATCGAACCAGAGACAATTAACTGGCCAGACCGTTGCAGGACTTGGTTCTTCGGGGCTGGCGGAACCTTGGACCCTGTATTAGGGAAGTGCATTTGGACGGACGAGCAAATGGAAATACCAGTCAAGAGGCTTAAGCACTATATTGAAGCAGCGCAGCAAGGGACGTTTGTTCTAGACAAAGAGAACGACGAGCTCACAATGGCCCTCGGGAATCCTGAGCACCCTGGACGGACACGAGGCACGCCAGGCTCCATTCCGTGGAAGGTTGGGTTTCCGGACACAGGCGGTTACAAATGCCATGAGAGGAGGAAGAAAGTGGAGCAGACCCAACTGCAGGCGCTGCACGCTAGGGTACAAGCGATAGAGGAACGAGAAGCAAATCGCAGCAAACGAACTGCCGAAGCTTCCCCCGAAGCTACCCCGCCATCTCAGCAGAGAAGCAGCGTGGCTTCCACTGAGCTGCTTCAGCCGGAGCATGTCTTGACGGCTCCTGCCAGCTATCCCGTGGATGCTATCATGGATTCTCAAAATTGCCACCTTATGACGCAATGGATTAATATGAAGGTCAAGGCGGCTGTTGGCTCTGTTTTTCCTACTGAACCCGACGCAACTTTTCACTGCCGGCCGATTCCAGAAGGATATGCTAGGGTGATGGTGGATGAAATAACGGAGGGATATGAGGACCTCCAGCTTGACCACCCTACCGGTGAAGGGGAGACTCGACTAGGTTCTGTTCTGAAGACTCCATGCCTATGGCGGAAGGAGCTCATCAACCTTCCGAACTGGACGCCTCCGCCTCCTCCTCCTCCTCTCGCGAGTCAGGGCACTCCGCCTCCTCCACCGCCTCCTCCTCCGGTGAGTGACGATCAGGGCACTCGGCCGGCTCCTTCTCCGGCGCGTGGCGGCACTCCACCTCCTTCTGCACCTGCGTCGGCGCACCCGAGCAGCCAGCCTCCTCCTTCTCCGCCTCGTCAGCAAGGGCGGAAGAGACCTGCCGCTGCTCCGGCTACTCCGGCGTGTCGTAGTCCTTTTCCTCCGCCTCGTAAGCAAGTAAAGAAGACATCCGCTCCGTCTGCTCTGCCGGCGTCTAGCAGTACAGCCAGAGGCGGGAGGACATACATATTCGGTCCTTCTCTGAAGGCTCCAGAGAAGTTACCATACGAGAGGAGGAGAACGCCAAGATCGCACGAGAAGAAGTGAGGAACTTCTTTGAAGGGGTGAAAGCAAAGAAACATCCACCTCCGGAGGAGAAGGTAGATCCGGTGAAAGCGAAGCGCACTCTGGCTGCCCTGACAAAACCACCCAAGTCTCCACCGAAAGGAAACTATGAGCGCATTATTGGAAAGGAATTTGCCGAAGCGGAGCGGTCGGGAAGTACTGTCAGTGATCAAAGGCTGAAAGAACGACGAGCTGGGAAACAAATTGCCCAGCTCGGCGAACAAGCGAAGCAATCGTGCCCCCCGCTCAAGGTGCCTAGCGACATCATCGCTAATGATCCGAGGATGGTGCCTGGTTATAGCAATCTTGGAGATTACCTTCCCGACAATGTACATTATGAGTTCATGGAGGTGCAGATAGAAAGATACGAGTACGGGAAGCCTCTCGTCAAAGATGAAAGATCTCTATCAACGATGATGCGAAGATGGCATGATTGGTACTTGAAAATCTGCAGAGAGTCTGGGGGAGGAGTACTTTGTATGTGAGAGTTAAAAAGGAGCATGACCTCGTTGGAATTGATCTGTTGCCTGTTCCATTTGAGGAGTTCTTTCAGTTTTTCAATCAATTGGCCCTCGATAAAGCAACGGTCACCTGCTACTGTTTGTAAGTAGTACTACTTCTGTCATTAAGTCTCTCTATATAGCTCAGCTCTTTCATTGCATGTATTTATAATTATCCTCACTACATTATGTAGATTGAAAATCGTCGAATTGAAGAAAAGACAAATCGGTGATATTGGGTTCATTAACACAAATATCATAGATGCAACCCAGGTTAAATTTCATGCCGCAGATACCGAGGCCAACTTGCTACGATCATTGGTAATAAATGAAAACAAAGATATAATACTCTTTCCTTACAACTTCAAGTGAGTGTTACTGTCTTGTGCATATTCGGTTTCTCTTATATATTAGTCAAGGTTATAGTAATGTAATTGATGAGTTATGCATGCGTGTGCAGTTTCCACTATATTCTCCTAGAGATTAAGCTTGAGCAGGGACTAGTAACCGTCTTGGACTCAAGACGAAAAGATCCCCAGGACTATGCGGACATGACTCAAATGCTCGAGAAGTAAGTTAAATCGATCATTATCCACCATATCAGCAACTTTGTTCATTTCCTGATATATCAAGTAATTGTTTTCTTTGTCTGGCAGGGTTTGGAAAAAATTCACCAAAAAAGCTCCGGGACTCCCGAAGAAGCTGCAATTTAGACACCCAAAAGTAAGTACTATCACTAGTAGAAAAAGGGCGCGGCCACGTGGAGCTCCACCTTTAGTCCCGGTTGGTGTTACCAACCGGGACTAAAGGAAATTTTATGATTTTTTTTTTGAAAATTTTTTTGAATTTTTTTTATTTTCAAATTTCTGAATTATTTTAACCTCTAGTCTGTAATCACCACCCCTCATCATTTCTCAATTTATCCTCTAATCACCCCTCATCATTCCAAATCATCTAACTTCCCGAACGGTCACCCATCCTCCCACTCCCCCAGCCTGAGCACGCTTAACTTCCGGGTTCTATTCTCCCTCGTTCCAAGTCTGCACTTGTTGTTTTCCTGACAATACTAAGATGTCAATCCTATTAACCTTCAGGAATTTTGCTTGAGCATGAAGTGACACATTTCATAGTTTTATTTTGAAACTATTGTTTTAAAAAACAATAATTATTTAGTAACACTAATATTTCTTGAATAATTAGTTTGACCATTGTTTGACCATAGTTTGACCACAGTTTGACCAGATTTGACCAAAATTGAAATAACTGAAATAATTATTTAGTAACACTAATATTCTAGAATAATTAGTTTGACCATTGTTTGACCACAGTTTGCCCATTGTTTGAATTTTTTTCGATTTTTTTCACTCTAGATCTTAAAAGCCCCGTAACTTTTTTTCTATTAGGTTTTTGAGGATTTTGAAAATGTTAAACGGGGTTTCCATTTGGATGTAACTTTTCGAGTAGATGATTTTTCATATAAAAAACTTTTTCATCTGAGTTAGTATGCAAAAGTTATGCCCATTTTTACAAATTTCAGAGAGATTTTGCAAATAAAGTCAAAATTCACATTTGCAAATTTTCCCAACAACTAGACCACATATCACATGGGAAACTTATTTTCTTTTACTTTTTTGACATTTCTATCATTT
>NC_041392.1:35175375-35214915 GCF_002162155.2 Triticum dicoccoides
AAGGTCTCATCCCCATTAATCCCGGTTCGTGCCTCAAACCGGGACTAAAGGTCTAATCTTTAGTCCCGGTTTGAGGCACGAACCGGGACCAATGGTTGTGGGCCAGGAGCGAGGCCCATTGGTCCCGGTTCATCCCACCAACCGGGACCAAAAGGTCTAGATGAACCGGGACCAATGGCCCACATGGCCCGGCCGGCCCCCTGGGCTCACGAACCGGGACCAATGCCCCCATTGGTCCCGGTTCTGGACTGAACCGGGAGTAATGGGGTTACCCGGCCTGGACCAAAGCCCCCTTTTCTACTAGTGTATAGTAGCATGTTCCGCGCATCTCCTATTGATTCAAGCGCTAGTTTCATCAATACCATTTGGCATTCTTGCTTATCAGTTTGATTGACCTCAATTTCTTGTAAAGTGGTTGTGGCAGGAATAAGGGAATGATTTCTGTGGATACTACGTTTGCGAGTCCATCTGCCACACGACCTGTGAGCGGGGCTACTCTGACGAACAATATGAAGTGCGTAAATAACAACATTCACAATTTTATTTTATTACCATCATTTTTGTTGAGTTTCATTCATTCATATGTATATGTATTGACCCCCTTCTTCAAATTAGATGTTTCGGAAGCGGGATGAACTCCTAGCACCAGCTCGCATGTGAGCAATTCAAGAGGAATTGGCGGCATTCTTTCTTGACCACGTGATCGCTGAAGACGGAGAATACTATGTGTACCATGAGTCCGTATGTTAGAAGATTATATTTGTAAGAGATAATTATTATATATATGTAGCCGATAGTGTCGGATAGATATACGAGAACTTGTTGTTCGACCAATCTCTCGGAGAAGGAGAGGTGCTCGATATCACTTCTCTCTGTATGCATAATGTTCATGACGATCTTCTGTTTCCTTCATTTGCTTACTAGCTAGCTAACGTGTCTAGTCCTCTCTATACGTATGTATAGTATGTAGCGTCGACCAAGCACGGACATAAGAGAGGACACTTCTCTCTATTAATTATAGCTAGCTAACACAATATATGAAACACCTAAATTAACCCCCCAAAACCCCCAACCCCCCCCCCTTTCAAAAAAAACAAAAACCCCAGCCACAGAAATGCTGACGCGTGGATGCCTATTGGTCCCGGTTGGTGCCACCAACCGGGACCAAAGGCCCTCCTGCCTGGGCTCCGCGCACAGGCCACGTGGAGGCCCATCTGTCCCGGTTCTGGATTGAACCGGGACTAAAGAGACAGGGCATTAGTACCGACCCTTTAGTCCCGGTTCAGGAACCGGGACAAAAGACCCTTACGAACCGGGACAATAGGCCCTTTTTCTACTAGTGTATAGACATTCGACCAAAGAAAAACACCACAAAAAAATCAACAAGTAAATAAATACTACACCAACCTTAGCTGGTGTGAATAATGGTTTCTTGAAATATAAGTCTATTCATAAGAGCAGATGGAATATCGCGTAATTTTCCTACACTTCTATATGTGCTCCTTAATTTTAGTTGTTAGATTATTCATAAGGATGCAAAAGACAAGATAATGCGTGATGAAGTGAAAAAAAATTAACAAACATATGTGAATCAGAGACATCGGGAGAGATGCAACTGAAAGTAGAATCATCTGATACTGGCACTGAAAGACAACTGGTGTGTGCATGGAGGAGCTAGGAGAGAAAATAATCGCTGTTTGTTAGGCTAGAGGGGATGGAGGTGGTTTGGTGTCGGGGAGCTGCTGGAGATTCAAAAGAAGGCCAGAGGCATATGTGAACATCGTTGGGAGAGCAGGAAGAGGGCGCCAGCAGCCTGTGACTTTTTATTTTTCCTGTATAGGACTTCGAACAGTTAGAATGTTGACATGTACGCAATTGTAATATTTTGTTCATTTGATTGTACTTTCTTGACTAGTATATTGCACATGCATAAGCTTCAATACAAACCAAAGGAATTTTAAGTGGATGTGCAAAGTGTATAGACATCATTTTCAGTCAATCTCTCTGATTACGCGCGCGCGCGCACACACACACACGCACGCACACACACACACACAATACTTCGAGTGATTTGACTTCCGATGATGCAACAACCTCCTTATATATGCCCCCAATGCAAATTGGTCTTGATAGCCATTGCCTTCATTCAACACTTGTGTGCCATCCCAACATCATATCCTCCTACTAATCCAACATGATCACTTTGATCCATTCATTTTAATCTAATCCGTGTTTCTTCCACAACCTATTCATTGCTACTGTATAAAAATTTATATAATAGTGTATAAATATAAAGACATGAAATACGCACGAATTGTAGTGGCGCGGGGCAACCACCGGCGCTGCTGCTATTTAGCAGGAGCGTTGGTCCAACCCACGCGCTACTGCTAACACAAGTAGACCCGCGCTACTACTACCAGTTAGCTGTAGCGCCCTAGCAGTAACTCCTAGCGCATAACCACGTGCTACTACTACGGTTTTCCCTAGCAGTGTTAAATCTACTATGCAAGCATGCATAACCTGAGAGAGATTTCTTTCCTTCTATGATCATTTATGCATATTAGCTTGTTGATGTGTTTGATCTTAGCTTTATTGTTATCCGTTAATATGGCCCCAAAGTAATATGATATGTGGTTTGTTTATATATATGGTGAGTGGGAGATGAGAATGCTGCAATCCTGACCTAGTGGCTTGGGGAGGTAACATTGATTTTACAGGAATCTGGCACAATTTTTTAACATTGATGCTTTGCCAGGTCTCGAGGTAGCTATTAACAAATGTGTTTCGTTGAACTTAACTTTCAATTTCTTTTGCATGATTTTCCCGGAATATGTTTGTATGGCATTCTACATACATGTTCCTTTTACAAGTGAAAATCTAATATTTTTATTCTTTGCAAAATGAATGGCCATGGAACTATTTGCCACTTTTCCGTTGACCCTGAGTCACTAAGCTGAATATTTCTTTTGGGTGTGATTATCGAATAGAACTAGGGTTGTCATTATGTTTCTCGGTGTCCCACCATGAAAGTTAGTCAAACCACTAATGTCATGAAAGATAATATGACCGGCTAACCATCTTTGACTCCATCCGTATTAAATGGGCAATGACGTACTCCCTCCGTCCTTCAAAGAGTGTACTTCCAACATTGTTGGAGGGTCAAACTATCTCAAAGATTGATCGAGTTTGTGCAAAAATATATCAATGTTTATGAAACCAAATAAGTATATGATAACAATATATTTTATCATGAATCTAACGCTACTAATTTGATGGCATAAATGTTGCAGTATTATTGTATAAATACGGTCAAACATAAAAAAGTTTGATTTTCCAACTAAATTGGAAATACACTCTTTAAATGACAGAGGGAGCACCCATTTGGTTTTCCATGTCTTGGCAAGATAGACTGTTATGACTTATGAGAAGTATCAATATAAATGCATTTGGCCAATAATGCGAGATGGTAATAATTAGTTCTAGAAAAATACAACACAACTATGTAAGGGTGTACGACAGAATGAAAAACTGGACATTTTTAAATATGACATGCTCTTGTTTTTTACTTTCATGTAATTTTCATGAAAAAAATGAAATTTTCTGTACCCACGTAAAGAAAATCAAAATTCAGTTTTAAGCACTGAACTTTGTTTTTACAGGGGCTGAAAAACTGATCCTTTTTATATATTTGCAAGATGCATTGTCTCCGAATTATTATACTAGAATTTACTCGCTAAAGAGGCAAACACAAATCTGTGCAATTATTTGAGTCTTATTTCTCATTTTAACACTTTTCACCTTGGAGCACATGCTCTTTGATGTCACTCTGAATTAACCCTATATATAACTCTATCCTCGCCCGAGACGATAGCAAAGTTTAGTAATTCGCCCACACCTTACATTGAGCTGCTCCTTTTATCTGACATCTTAGAACACAAATAGGTCACAAATAGATAACAGAGAAGATGGAGACAAACCAATTGAAGAGATGCTTCGACACGTGAGAATCGGAGGCATTGGGAGAGAAGCAGTCTTAGCAAATTGAATTTAGTGGCCTTCGCAGTCGGTACCGTCTTTATCAGTCGTAGGAGACATGTCTTATGATACTATTGGGCTGGCTGGGGCGAGATGTTGTACAAGAAATTTCTAAAGTTGTAACCTTTCAGCTGGCCGCTCATCCTAATTGTGAGAAGTTGTACAAGTTGAGTACAATTTTGACTGCGGTGAGAGCTTGGACCTTACAGTTGGGCAAATAAGCCACAGCGACCGCGTCGGGTGCGTGTGCGTGCGCGCGGCTCGTCGGGTGCGGTCCGGGCCGCGTCGGCTCCGTGACAAGCGTGCGTGTGTGTGTGCGTGGGTAGTGTTTTGATGCGCGTGTACATGTACAGGTGACGCGCCGTAGTAGGGGTAGTCTGTTGGTGACCTGGTCCGGGTGAGCATAGCGATCAGGGTGGGCTCGCCGCAGAGCGTGCATATGGGCGTACGTGGTTGACATGGCCAGAGCGGGCCAGATCGTGGGCTCGCCCAGGTGGGAGCATGGGGATCGTCTCCAACGCTGGTCTGGGTATATAAAACCTGTGTCGTGGTCGTTGGAACGGGAAGTGGTGTGGCTCGAGTTGTTGCTTGAGGAAAAAAATTGCCGTTGTCGTGGCGGGCGTTCGTGCGCCGGGAAGCCCCACCGTGTCCACTGTACCTCCTTTTTCTTCCTTTCTTCTTTGGTGTGCGCTAGTGAAAGGAGAGCAGAGAGTGAGGGAGAGGACTCCGACGAGCTAAGGCAAGGCTCGGCCCCAACATTTACCACAGGCTCTTGCATTATTAGCATCAACCTGGTTGTTTTCTCATTTCTTTATTGTTGTTGTTTGTCAAGTTGCCATATGTCTTGTTACTAGTCCTTGTAAGCATGGAGCATCTCTGATCTTACCTGTGTGAATCAGGAGAATATGTGTGATGATGTCACCGGGCTGTGCAGGGACATCCATGTCTTCAATCGCGCCATCGTTGACGTGCAAGGAATAGCCGATCTCTCGGAACGCCATATAGTTGAGGATCCTACCAACTTGCACACATATAGAAGATCCCGGGTGCAGCAGTGACGAACGGGGAACGTCGCTAGTGAGGAACATCGATCTCGCCGGAGAGGCTGTGGCACAGACCCACAATGTTCTTAATTTTTTTCCCTTTATCTATTTCTCTCACAGCTTTTGGATCATTGGCGATTTCCTTTTTGTCCTTTTTTGTAGTATTTCCTTTGGTTCATCGTTTCTTTTGAAAAATGATTGAAATGCGGATGCTTATCATAATATATTTTACCTTGATGACTCTGGTCTAACAACAGATGCGATGTGACGAGGTTGCATAAAGTAAAAAAAAGTATACCCTGCTCATAGAGGAAAGTTGAAAATCTTCCATAATAATTTCCTGATTTATGTAAGGTGTCCATAAATTCGAACATTCAGCCACAGTTTTTGTGGAATAAGTTGTTCATGTTACAATTTATAAACTCAACACTACATAAAGTGTTTCTACATTGTTTTACCTAAACACGTGCATCACTACATATGAGCATGATGAGGCACCAAGATACGGTGAAGATTGTAAAGATGTCCCTTTCTGGAAGTGTTACCATCACAATTAGGAAATGCTCATGGACTCAAATTGGAACCACCCAGAAACCAAGGTCCAGATGTAGTGCAGACTCTCTTTGGCCCCCTCATGATAAAAACAACCATGTAGGTATGTTTGAGCACATATCGTTTTGAAAAGTGACAAGTGTTCAAATACTAGTTCATTACTTTTCGGGGTATGTGTAATGGAATATTATAGAGTCGCAGAGGATTGTGTATATTGGATCTGCCTAGCAAAGTAGCAATCGCTTCTCTCCGGGTGTCTCCAATTCACATGTGTTTCTGTTATATCTGAGATTGCCACTTATGTGATGTGCTAGCATGTTAAATAGAAGGGAACAAATGGTGATAAAATTGAATAAGGTAGATTGTCTTGCTAACACAATGAAAACGAGAACTATATATAGGCTTATAACATCACTCACCCAATTAAAGGTTGCTGTAGAATTTAACTAGTTTGTTCACGTGGAGAATGTACTTTTTTCATAGTGCAATTTATTAACCTTATGGTCGATAAGGGCATTTCTAACTGATCCCTTATAACCTCTTTGAGGAGTAAAAATGTGGTTTTACTCCTCTAACCGACACCTAGCCAATCCCTTATTAGGGGCGGATCCAGGATTTGAGCAGGGGGGAGGGAGGATACTGTATATGACGGCAAATCAGACTTGAAGGTGTCCTTTGCATTCCACATCTAGAAATTCGTATTGCTACTGTAGTATATTGCTAGGAGCTTTCATATCAACCGAACTGATTTCAACTACTATATCCTATAGTTCCTCCACCTTCTTAGTAAAATTTGCATTTAACACGGTAGAGTGGCCCTTCTATCTATTCATTCTTTAAATATAAACAATTATAAACTTAAATTGAAGTATCATATGATCTTTCTATTTTTTCCTTGTGCAATTTTGCATTTGCATATGAGGATTAGTTATGTGGAAGTTCCTAACAACTACTAGAATGTAATTTGTACTTCTGTAGTCAATTAACAAAATTACGAACTTGCAATTCATATAAATCTAAGTGTGATATACCATACCTTAGATCTTGGCATCATTACATGGGTTGCTGTGACATCTACCTCCACGGTTGCATTTGCATTTTTCAGTTGTAGAGTTAGAGTTCGTAGCAATTGGCTTGAAAAAATTACTTAGCGGTGGTGTCTTCCTCTTCATGACCTATATGCAGTTCTAAGTAAATATGTAATCTGCAATTGATCTTACAAGTGAGAAAATATACTAACTACTAACACATGATTAATTCATATGTTCAATCAAACTGTCAAGTGGCAACTGCAGTACTATGAACCTGTAGACAATAATACATTAGTAGTTTAGTACCTCCTTCCCTGATTTTTGAAAGAAAACCTCCTTCCCTGATCACGGGATCATGTTAGGAATTGGGAATTGGGTGTAGGCTTGTGGCGGTGCCGTCCGGCTGCCTGTACTCGATTGATGCGCGGCCAGTGGCAGTTTCGCGAGTTACCACGCGAAGACGTGAGGAACACAGTGGGGCGACGTCCCGCGGCCGGCATCAATGAAGCCCTAGCGGTGGGGAGGAAAGAGTCCAGGAAGCAAGTCGCCTCAACGCGTAAGGGCATCTCCAGCCGCGCCTCCAACAAGGCCCCCCAGGCCACTTTTTCGGCGCCGGCGCCGAAAAAACGGCCCAGTCGCGCCCCCAGGACGCCGAAAATCGCCGGTTTGGACATTTTTTCCGCCCGACGGTCACAGACCGAACCCGGCGCGCTGGGGAGCAGTTGGGGGCTCCGGCGCTAGGGAAAAGCACGCCTGGCCCACACCGACAGGGGAAAAGTCAAGGTTTTCTTCCCCCGACTCGCCTCACACCCCACGCGCCCTCGGCCACCACTAGCTATATCCCGGCGACAGCCGCCGCCCTACTCCGCTAGATAGCCATTCCCCGCCGGAAAATAGCAGCGCTTCGCCGCGGCAGCCCCTCCCACAGCAGCTGGGCGTTTCCGGCCGCGGAGGCGCGGTTTAACGGCGGGTACACACCCACCGAACGCAAGGTGTTCGGCGTTTTGCCTGCCTCGGCGATGGACTCGGATGAGGAGGAAGAGCTCGTCGCGCTGCTGGAGGAGGAAGCCTCAGCCGACGTCCAGGAAGAAGAGCATCTCATGGTGCTCGCCACCCTCGGTCAGCTGTTGGCGAGCAATGAAAAGCCGCGGCGAGGTGGCTCGGCACCGAGGCGGATGAAAGCAAAGAACCGGCATCGTCTCCAAGGCTACTGCATGCTCTACTCCGACTACTTCGCCGATGCTCCACTTCATGGCGAGAGAACATTTCGGCGCCGTTATCGGATGAGCCGAAAACTCTTCCTCAGGATTGTGAATTCCATCTGGGAGTTCGACAACTACTTCAAATGCAAGATGAATTGCACTGGCGCTCTTGGATTCACCTCCATCCAGAAGTGCACGACAGCGATGAGGATGCTTGCATATGGAGCTCCCAGTGATTCACTCGACGACTATGGGCGCATGGCCGAGTCCACCAGCATAGAGTGTTTCTACAAGTTCTGTCGGGCAGTGGTGGCAGTATTTGGGCCACAATACTTGAGAACACCCAATGCGGAAGACACTGCTCGGATCCTAGCCCAGAATGCAGCAAGAGGATTTCCTGGGATGCTTGGAAGCATCGACTGCATGCATTGGAAACGGAAGAATTGCCCATTTGGTTGGCAGGGGATGTACAAAGGCGCCAAAGGCGGTTGCAGTGTGGTGCTTGAGGCGGTAGCCACACAGGACCTTTGGATTTGGCACTCCTTTTTTGGTATGCCAGGAACTCACAATGACATCAACGTGCTGCAGTGCTCTCCTGTTTTTGCCAAGCTCGTTGAGGGCCATTCTCCTCCGGTGAACTTCGAGATCAATGGGCACCAATACAACAAGGGGTACTACCTAGCAGATGGCATCTATCCGAGATGGTCGACATTTGCGAAGACGATCTCAAACCCTGCGGCAGGAGGCAAGAACGCCTGGTTTGCGAAAGTTCAGGAGGCTTGCAGGAAGGATGTCGAGCGGGCATTTGGTGTGCTCCAATCTCGATTCGTTGTTGTTCGGTACCCCGATCAGACCTGGTCCAAAGATCAAATGTGGGAGATTATGACTTGCTGTGTCATCTTGCACAACATGATCATCGAGAGCGAGTAAGAAGACCCAGTGTTTGACACTGAACCATACTACAGGAAGGGTCCTCTAGCCGAAGTTGATCAACAGCTACCGGCAACTTGGACTGCCTATCTCAGTATGCGTCAGGAGATCCGAGACCCACAGGTGCATCATCAACTGCAGAAAGATCTGATTGAGCACCTATAGAGGCTCAAGGGGGACGCCGTGTGATGAAATACGAGTTTTTATTTGTTGAACTATATAATTTGTATTGAACTATTTGTTGTTGTACTATTTTGTTGAAGTATTTGATTTTTCTGTGATGAAATATGTGATAAGAAATAATTGTGTTGATAATTGAACGCCGAGACACGGCGAAACCACGCTGAATATGGGCCTATTCTCGCCCATATGGGCCCTTTATTCGCCGAAATTGGGCTGCAAAGTGGGTCAATTTCGGCGCCTGGGGGCGACGACTGGGCGCAAAACCGCTCCCAGCGCCGATTGTATCGCCGGCTCGCCCCCAGGTGGCGATTTTTATGCGTCCTGGAGGGGGCCAATGGCTGGAGATGCCCTAAATGCGTGTGTGTTGATTGATCGCCGTCGATCGATTACCTAGTACGTTTCTTTTTTGAGTAGAATTACCTAGTACGTGACCCGATGGTGGATGCGTACCAGCGTACATACGTGCTGAGAACGTGTAGGCTTGGCATTATTGCGTTTTGGGCTTCCCTATTAGAAATATTCTTGTCATGATGTATCATGTTTTGTTTTGTCGTTCGGCATGTAGCTTATGGAGTAGCTTATCAGGGCAAAGCTTCAGTTGTGCGCACGAAGGAGGCGAGATGCCGCGGGGCCGTGCGATGCGGCGAGAGCAACGAGATGCCGACGGTGCCGTGTGAAACGGCGATGCCATGAGAAGTGGCATGGCGTGACAGTGTTGGAGCATGACAAGCTATATGCCAAGCCGGTTGAGCCGGATAGTCCGATAGTCATAGGTGCATGTCGTTTGCTTGGGCTAATTAGTGGCCGGGTCGCTAGAGTGATTCTAGGAGAGGAAGACCAGCTGGTTAGCCGTTGGTACCAAGGTTAGTGCATGAGTTAGTTAGTGCATGTGCAAGTGTTGGCCGAGTCAAGTGTGATGGCCGGTGTGAGTGCATGCGTGCATGGAGGTAGTGGGCATGAGTCGTGCCTAGAGACTTGGAGTTAGTGGTCAGATGTGGCTGTCGAGTGGTGCGTGATGGTTAGCTCTCTGTGTATATATAAGTTCAGTTTTGCTAAAGCACATCTAGATGTGCCATAAGTATTGCACATCTAAGTTCAATGTCATTGATTTTACATCGAGATTCGTGTGCATATTTTCTTTTTCTTTGTTCTTTTCCTCTTTATACTTGATTCACTCACTTAAATATGCAATAACTAGAGCACATCTAGATGTGCCTTAGACACACCCATATAAGTTCAGCCAATGAATGAGAAAAGTGAAGCTGTGAGGGCTAGAGAAAAGATGTAGCCCCTCATGTACCAAGGAGAAAGGCCTCTTTGCAAAGCCAGTTGGATTTCTTTCTGGGTGTGTGCGTGTGTGTTGTATTGAGAGAGAGAGAGAGAGAGAGAGAGAGAGTTGTGCGAGGCAGCTCGAGGAAGAAGAAGAAGCGGCGCTGCGGGAGACGGCGCCAACATTCACAGGGGTGGGGGGGTCTGCCTCAGTCTCTGTCCCTTATCCTTATAAGAGAGTGAATTTTTTTACTCCGGCCGTAACTTTCCCCCTAAATATAGTCCACCATTCAGCACTCGAATAAAAACTGCGGCTCTCCTCCACAGCCTCCCCCTTTTCCTCCCGCGCCGCATCTGTGCCAGCGCCGCCCTTCCCACCCCCCACCGGTACATGCTTGCTGCTACGGACACTCCGTAGGCTCCACCACTGTCCTCTACCACTTCAATTTTTGCCTCTTCGTCCTATCGCCGACGAAGAACTGGTGGACCTGCGGCTGCTCCCGCCGCTGCCGGATTTGGCGTATCTGGTCATCGATGGTTGCGCCTTGCCATGGATTGGCCGGGAAGTAGACTGGAGAGCCCAGAAAACGCCTCTGGGCCACATGCAGGTACCGGCTCCTCTCTAGCCACTCGAATCTCTCTTATTGGCGGCTCGCCGACAAAGGAATGCCCGACCGTCACCCGGGCTTGGTGCTGGCCGAGCGGCTCGTCGACCAGCCATTGCCAGTAATACAGTGCGACGACTGCCCGCGGCAGGTGGTGCACCGAGTTTCTACCGCACCACAACATCCCATATGGGTGTTTTCTAAGTGCACAAATGATGGGGTATATGCTTGTTTTCATTCGGTTGTTCACCCGATTCGGTGCAATTTCAGTAGCTCATCGTTTGGTCAAATTTGTGTGTAGGATGTGTGGAAGTTTAGGTATTGGGAAGAAGAATATATCGATCTATTGATAGCACGAAAACTGATTGATGTTCGTGCACCCGTTGCTAGAATCGAAGATAGAGATGAGACTAGAGATAAGATTAGATGCGAAGCAACATCTACTTCTTTAGAATCGAAGAAGAAAGAAATGTTCGAGCTCGAGAAGGCACAAATCAACAATGGAGGCATCGAGAAGATACTCCTCCATCCGATAATCTGCTATTTTTAGGGAATGATTTAGAAATGCCCTAAGTAACTAGTCATCTTAACCCGTCAATTCAGAGAATACTCTAGTCAATTCAACACGAGTTTTTCTCATATGGGCAATTTAGTCTAGGTGTTGAAACATTCTGCACCCAAGAACTGCATGAACAATGTAGGAGAACGTATCCAGTGCACCGAGCTATCTGGTGCACCAGATGCCCCGATAGCTCGTGGGCCACTTGATGCAGAAGGAAGGGACCTGATCCATCTACAAGTGAGTCTGCTGGTACATTTGCAAACCAGACCCTGAGGTGCAGCTAAATCTAGCGAATCGATTGCCCCAACCCAGTTCGTCTCTCTCCCTTCGCCTTCCTGTACCACCAGACCAGGCTGAGCTAGGTTATAGAAAATGGGGAATCACCTCTCTCTCTCTCTCTCTCTCTCTCTCTCTCTCTCTCTCTCTCTCTCTCTCTCTCTCTCTCTTCCTAATATATATTTTTCGCAGAAGCATAAGGAATTCTTGCTCTGTACTATAGCAAGTTCATAAAAAATTCTTTCGCCATACTTTAGCAAGTGGAAACATCTGCAGCAGTTCAAGAATCTTGCGTGTATTTGCTTCTTCCTTTAGCCATGTGTCAAGTTCATATTCTATTCTTAAAGTTCCATCACCACTGTTTCCCCCATTCACTGAATCAGTTGTTGGGAGATACTGTGACTAATGTTGTTTCAGTTGACTTAAATGCATGATGTTGTTGATTGAAAATAGGAATTGTGTGATTGTTTGAGGATGCATGAGCTACCAGTATACTTGTATAATCTTATCCTCTATCACAATAGTCTGCCTCCTTTGGTTTGGAGGAATTCCATAGGAATTCTAGAGGATAGGATTCTTATAGGATTTTTTCCTTTAAAGCCCTTTGGTTTATAGGAATAGATTCCTATTCCTACATAGGATTGGTTCCTATCCTTCACATTTCATAGGAAAATAAAAATGAGCCTAGACTCAATGAAAAAATTTCTTTGGTGTCAACCAAATGACATCTCATTTCCTATTCCTACTCATAGGATTTGGGATACATGTCATCTCATTTCCAACAAAATTTCTATTCCTACGATAATCCTATCCTATGAACCAAAAGAAGCCTGAATGTAAATGAAACAAATGATGTGCTCGCTGTTCTGATTCTTGGTTTGTATAAATTTAAATAGGAGGTGCACTTATGAAGTCCAATTTGAAATTTGTGAAAGCAGTACTAGTTGTTTCTGATCCAGATTTTATTTTGCTGCAATCCTCCAAAAAGTAACACCTTTGATATGTGCAGCTCCTGAATAACTAACTATCGTGTGATAAGGACCACGAAAAGCTTCTTTTAATCATGAATCAACAAGGGTTTTAGGAGTAGGAAGTAAGAACCAAGATCTATGAAACATAATCTTACGTTTTTTTTACAAATACTACTGAAAGTTTCAGCAATACAGACATGAATCTTGTCCAATATATTGTTTTGTTTATATTTTTGTATGTACATCTGAAACCTGATGTTGTTCATGTTTTTCAGGTCCCGGCTGAATGTTCAGCTACATGCTCATCTGTAGAAAAAAAATTGCTTGTTGTCCAAGCTAGTGTTCAAGTTGAATATATTCCTCCTTCTGCAAGTTGTGGTATCTCTTTCAGATGATCAGAAGAGATGCGTGTGGTGGTTTACTTATCATACTCTAAGTGCTTCAGTACACAGTGGGACATGTTCAAATAAATGTATGTGTGGAGGAACAATTGCAGACACAGGAGTTCAACAACGTCGACGTAGAGCAAGAACACTTCTGTTTTAATTAGAAGGATTTTTTGGAACATGGCAGATTAGTTAGTCTTAAGCTCTCGTAAACATGATTTTTCTTCCTGACGTGTTGAGTGATAGAGGAAAGGTAGAGAAGCGAGCGACCGGAACAAAAATTATCTTACTCAATCTACAAGGGATGTTTTGCAAATGGCCAAGGAAGAGTGATGAGTTGGCTTCAGGAGAATGCATCACTGATTTCATCAAACTACAAGGGTTGTTTTGCAAATGTGTCAGCAGGCTCCCTCATAGATGGATCAGGTCCCTTCCTTCTGCATCTAGTGGCCCACGAGCTATTGGAGCATCTGGTGCACCAGATCGCTCGGTGCACAGGATACATTCTCAACGATGTAGACAGGAAGCAGAGCGCCGGCCATCGCTCTCGCATAGTCGGCCCTTTCTGGCAGTCAGCCTCGTGCGTGGTGCTTTTCCCCACCCTTGCTTGTAGCCGGCTACGTGCGTGCTCTCGCTGTCTGTGGTGCAAGTGATGTATAGGCGCTCTGTGTTAGCTAGCTTCGTTGAGTCATTATCTCACAACAAAAGAGAATGATCGATTATGAACAAATCGGAAATTTCTCGGCTGGCGTGGATTCTGCCTTCAGTCTGCGACCACGGCTGGCGTGGATTCCGCGCTCGCGCATGCCGGTCGCAGCCGGACTGACCACTCCATCTGATTAACGCCCACGGCACGGTCGCCATCAATCCTTTCGAGTCCGACTCTTGCATGCGCACAGGCCTGTGCCTTGGTCCTGTAAAATCTCCGCCTCGGCGTTCCCTTCGACCAGAGCACAAACGGAAGTTTTGCCATCTGATCGAGCAAGCACTCTTTTTTTAACATCAGTACAAATGCAAGCGCTCATACATACGTGCATACACTCGCCCTTATGGGCGTACACACGACACCCTACTTCTATGAGCACCTTCGAAAAACTGAGGCAACATGCCATCTTGAAATTTACGAAGTCATCATAGGCGTCTTGTTGTCGACGGGAACGTTTCCTCTCACTGGAAACGCATCGCCGGAAATCGTGAGATAAATCCGGAAATAATGCGAGCATCAGGACATGAACCCTGGTGGGCTGGGATATCACTGTCCCTCTAACCATCCAACCACAGGTTGGTTCGCTCGAGCAAGCACTCTTGATGTCTCGATTTCACGGCGGTGGCACGGGCCGACGATGCCACTTTTCTTTTTCTTCCTTCTTCTCTTTCACTTGCGTCCTCTGGGGTTGTCGGCGAATTCGTTCAAGTTTAATTTATTTTTCTTGGCCCTGTTCGGTTTCGTCTATCGCCATTGGATTCTGGGTTTGGACTAGCGATGGCAATGCGTAGGGTAGAGCAATACCATATTCATATCTTTTTTTTTTACCATCCCATATTCATATCTGTGTAGTCAAAGGATACAAAATCTTACTCGTATATATCCGTATTCATGGGTATGAAACTTTACCATACACGTATATGCGGGTATTAAACTTTACCCGTACCCATACCTGACGGGTAACCATACCGATTGGTTACCCAATGGGTAAATCAAATAGTACACACATTATTCATATTTTTACATTCATTGATAGCAAATTTGACAAAAAAAATTTAACGGAGATGAGGGGATTTTGTGTGATGATGTGAGGCTTAATTATGGAAGTAGTTGGGTCACCCAACTCCTTTGATGCTACCGATCCTTATGCATATGTTGGAGCTCGATGAGTAAAGTCCACATGTCAGTATAAACGAATAGGGTATAAGTATATTCATGGGTACAAGGCTATACATATACTGACCCACGATTGAACGGGTAGGATATGGATACTACCTGTGGGTATAAAATTGTGCACATACCCTATCATACGGGTACGGTATCCGCGGGATAACTATACCTATGGTTAAAATTGCCGTCCTTAGCTTGGACATATTGTGTGAGCAAGCTTTAAGAGAGCTGCACAATTACCATGAGAAAAAAGGCTGCATGATAATAATATTTTTTATTATATCTGGAGGGTTGCATGTTTTTCTATTTTTTAAGAAAAATTTCTCATCTATTCATTTTCAATCACAACAGTACAACCAACATTATAATTATAAATAATATATCTAGCATAGAACTTCTAGCAATGACTACAAGCACTGAAACGAATCGCATGCATGCCGCCGTCATCGCCCCTCTCTCGCCGAAACCGGGCAGAACTCATTGTAGTAGACAGTCGGGAAGTCATCGTGATAAGGCCCTATAGGACCAAGACACTAGATCCGCAATCGCCACGATGAAGACTAGTGTAGATCGGAAGAATCCAAGCTCAAGACATACAAACGTAGACGAATAACAACCAGATCCAGGAAGATCCACCAAAGGCAGATCCGCAAGAGACACACCTCCACATGCTCCTCGATGGTACTAGACCCACCACCAGGATGGGCGCTAAGCAGGGAGAACCTTATTCCATTTTCAAGGAGGCGCCGTCGTCTCGCCTTCCTGAGCAGGTCACAAACCTTAACAAAACTAAAAATGTTGGGGAACGTTGCAGAAAACAAAAAATTTCCTACGGTTCCACCAAGATCCATCTATGAGTCCATCTAGCAACGAGTGATCGGATCCATCTACATACCTTTGTAGATCGCGAGCGGAAGCGTTCAAAGAACGGGGATGAGGGAGTCGTACTCGACGTGATCCAAATCACCGGAGATCCTAGCGCCGAACGGACGGCACCTCCGCGTTCAACACACGTACGGTCAGCGTGACGTCTCCTTCTTCTTGATCCAGCAAGGGGGAAGGAGAGGTTGAGGAAGATGGCTCCAGCAGCAGCACGACGGCGTGGTGGTGATGGAGTGTAGTACTCCGGCAGGGCTTCGCCAAACTCTATGGAGGAGGAGGAGGTGTTGGAGAGGGAGAGGGGGGCACCAAAGGCAAAGGTAAGAGGTCCTCCATCCCCCCCACTATATATAGGGGGGCCTAGGGGGGCGCCGGCCCTAGGAGATGCAATCTCCTAGGGGGGCGGCGGCCAAGGGGTGGGGGGCTTGCCCCCCAAGCAAGGGGGCGGCGGCCAAGGGGTGGGGGGCTTGCCCCCCAAGCAAGGGGGCGCCCCCCCTTTAGGGTTTTCCCCACCCTAGGCGCATGGGCCCTAGGGGAAGTGGCGCCCCATCCCACTTTGGGCTGGATCCCTTCCCACTTCGGGCTAGATCCCTTCCCACTTCAGCCCATGGGACCCTCCGGGATAGGTGGCCCCACCCGGTGGACCCCCGGGACCCTTCCGGTGGTCCCGGTACAATACCGGCGACCCCGAAACTTGTCCTGATGGCCGAAATAGCACTTCCTATATATAATTCTTTACCTCCGGACCATTCCGGAACTCCTCGTGACGTCCGGGATCTCATCCGGGACTCCGAAAAACATTCGGGTTACTGCATATACATATCCCTACAACCCTAGCGTCACCGAACCTTAAGTGTGTAAACCCTACGGGTTTAGGAGACATGTAGACATGACCGAGATTGCTCTCCGGTCAATAACCAACAGCGGGATCTAGATACCCATGTTGGCTCCCACATGCTCCTCGATGATCTCATCGGATGAACCACGATGTCGAGGATTCAAGCAACCCCGTATACAATTCCCTTTGTCAATCGGTATGCTACTTGCCCGAGATTCGATCGTCAGTATCCCAATACCTTGTTCAATCTCGTTACCGGCAAGTCACTTTAATTGTACCGTAATTCATGATCCCGTGACCAGACACTTGGTCAGTTTGAGCTCATAATGATGATGCATTACCGAGTGGGCCCAGTGATACCTCTCCGTCATACGGAGTGACAAATCCCAGTCTTGATCCGTGTCAACCCAACAGACACTTTTGGAGATACCCGTAGTATACCTTTATAGTCACCCAGTTACATTGTGACATTTGGTACACCCAAAGCACTCCTACGGTATCCGGGAGTTACACGATCTCATGGTCTAAGGAAAGGATACTTGACATTGGAAAAACTCTAGAAAATGAACTATACGATCTTATGCTATGTTTAGGATTGGGTCTTGTCCATCACATCATTCTCCTAATGATGTGATCTCGTTATCAATGACATCCAATGTCCATAGTCAGGAAACCATGACTATCTGTTGATCAACGAGCTAGTCAACTAGAGGCTTACTAGGGACATGTTGGTGTCTATTATTCACACATGTATTACGATTTCCGGATAACACAATTATAGCATGAATAAAGACAATTATCATGAACAAGGAAATATAATAATAATGCTTTTATTATTGCCTCTAGGGCATATTTCCAATAGTCTCCCACTTGCACTAGAGTCAATAATCTAGTTACATTATGATGAATCGAACACCCATGGAATTCTGGTGTTGATCATGTTTTGCTCTAGGGAGAGGTTTAGTCAACGGATCTGCTACATTCAGGTCCGTATGTACTTTACAAATATCTATGTCTCCATCTTGAACATTTTCACGAATGGAGTTGAAGCGACGCTTGATGTGCCTGGTCTTCTTGTGAAACCTGGGCTCCTTGGCAAGTGCAATAGCTCCAGTGTTGTCACAGAAGAGTTTGATTGGCCCCGACGCATTGGGTATGACTCCTAGGTCGGTGATGAACTCCTTCACCCAAATTGCTTCATGCGCTGCCTCCGAGGCTGCCATGTACTCCGCTTCACATGTAGATCCCGCCACGATGCTCTGCTTGCAACTGCACCAGCTTACTGCCCCACCATTCAAAATATACACGTATCCGGTTTGTGACTTGGAGTCATCCAGATCTGTGTCGAAGCTAGCGTCAACGTAACCCTTTACAACGAGCTCTTCGTCACCTCATAAACGAGAAACATTTCCTTAGTCCTTTTCAGGTACTTCCGGATATTCTTGACCGCTGTCCAGTGTTCCTTGCCGGGATTACTTTGGTACCTTCCTACCAAACTTACGGCAAGGTTTACATCAGGTCTAGTACACAGCATGGCATACATAATAGAACCTATGGCTGAGGCATAGGGGATGACACTCATCTCTTCCATATCTTCTGCCGTGGTTGGACATTGAGCTGAGCTCAATTTCACACCTTGTAACAAAGGCAAGAACCCCTTCTTAGACTGATCCATATTGAATTTCTTCAATATCTTATCAAGGTATGTGCTTTGTGAAAGACCTATGAGGCGTCTTGATCAATCTCTATAGATCCTGATGCCTAATATATATGCAGCTTCTCCAAGGTCCTTCATTGAAAAACTCTTATTCAAGTAGGCCTTAATGCTGTCCAAGAGTTCTATATCATTTCCCATCAAAAGTATGTCATCTACATATAATATGAGAAATGCTACAGAGCTCCCACTCACTTTCTTGTAAACGCAGGCTTCTCCATAAGTCTGCGTAAACCCAAACGCTTTGATCATCTCATCAAAGCGAATTTTCCAACTCCGAGATGCTTGCACCAGCCCATAAATCGAGCGTTGGAGCTTGCACACCTTGTCAGCATTCTTAGGATCGACAAAACCTTCTGGCTGCATCATATACAATTCTTCCTTAAGGAAACCATTAAGGAATGCCGTTTTGACGTCCATTCGCCGCATCTCATAATCATAGAATGCGGCAATTGCTAACATGATTCAGACGGACTTTAGCTTCGCTACCGGTGAGAAAGTCTCATCGTAGTCAACCCCTTGAACTTGTCGATAACCCTTAGCGACAAGCCGAGCTTTATAGATGGTCACATTACCATCCGCGTCTGTCTTCTTCTTAATGATCCATTTATTTTCTATGGCTCGCCTCTCAACGGGCAAGTCAGTCAAAATCCATACTTCGTTTTCATACATGGATCCTATCTCGGATTTCATGGCTTCTAGCCATTTGTCGGAATCCGGGCCCGCCATCGCTTCTTCATAGTTCGAAGGTTCACCGTTGTCTAACAACATGATTTCCAAGACAGGGTTGCCGTACCACTCTGGTGCGGAACGTGTCCTTGTGGACCTACAAAGTTCAGTAGCAACTTGATCTGAAGTTTCATGATCATCACCATTAACTTCCTCTCTAGTCGGTGCAGGCACCTCAGGAACATTTTCTTGAGTTGCGCCATTTTCCAGTTCAAGAGGTAATACTTCATCAAGTTCTACTTTCCTCCCACTTACTTCTTTCGAGAGAAACTCTTTCTCTAGAAAGGATCCATTCTTGGCAACAAAGATCTTGCCTTCGGATCTGAGGTAAAAGGTATACCCAATAGTTTCTTTAGGGTATCCTATGAAGACGCATTTTTCCGACTTGGGTTCAAGCTTTTCAGGTTGAAGTTTCTTGACATAAGCATCGCATCCCCAAACTTTTAGAAACGACAGCTTAGGTTTCTTCCCAAACCATAATTCATACGGTGCCGTCTCAACGGATTTCGATGGATCCCTATTTAAAGTGAATGCGGCAGTCTCTAAAACACAGCCCCAAAAAGACAGCGGTAAATCAGTAAGAGACATCATAGATCGCACCATATCTAATAGAGTGCGATTATGACGTTCAGACACACCATTACGCTGAGGTGTTCCAGGCGGCGTGAGTTGTGAAACTATTCCACATTTTCTTAAGTGTGTGCCAAATTCGTGACTCAAGTATTCTCCTCCACGATCTGATCGCAAAAACTTGATTTTTCTGTAACGTTGATTCTCAACCTCACTCTGAAATTCCTTGAACTTTTCAAAGGTTTCAGACTTGTGTTTCATTAAGTAGACATACCCATATCTACTCAAGTCATCAGTGAGGGTGAGAACATAATGATAGCCACCGCGAGCCTCAACGCTCATTGGACCGCACACATCAGTATGTATGATTTCCAATAAGTTGGTTGCTCGCTCCATTGTTCCTGAGAATGGAGTCTTGGTCATTTTACCCATGAGGCATGGTTCGCACGTGTCAAATGATTCATAATCAAGAGACTCTAAAAGTCCATCTGCATGGAGCTTCTTCATGCGTTTGACACCTATGTGACCAAGGCGGCAGTGCCACAAGTATGTGGGACTATCATTATCAACCTTACATCTTTTGGTATTCACACTATGAACATGTGTAGCATTAAGCTCGAGATTCATTAAGAATAAACCATTCACCATCGGAGCATGACCATAAAACATATCTCTCATATAAATAGAACAACCATTATTCTCGGATTTAAATGAGTAGCCATCTCGAATTAAACGAGATCCCGATACAATGTTCATGCTCAAAGCTGGCACTAAATAACAATTATTGAGGTTTAAAACTAATCCCGTAGGTAAATGTAGAGGTAGTGTGCCGACGGCGATCACATCGACCTTGGAACCATTCCCGACGCGCATCGTCACCTCGTCCTTCCCTAGTCTCCGCTTATTCCGAAGCTCCTGCTTTGAGTTACAAATGTGAGCAACCGCACCGGTATCAAATACCCAGGAGCTACTACGAGTACTGGTAAGGTACACATCAATTACATGTATATCACATATACCTTTCGTGATGCCGGCCTTCTTGTCCGCTAAGTATTTGGGGCAGTTCCGCTTCCAGTGACCACTTCCCTTGCAACAAAAACACTCAGTCTCGGGCTTGGGTCCATTCTTTGGCTTCTTCCCGGTAGCTTGCTTACCAGGCGCGGCAACTCCCTTGCCGTCCTTCTTGAAGTTCTTCTTACCCTTGCCTTTCTTGAACTTAGTGGTTTTTTTCACCATCAACACTTGATGTTCCTTTTTGACTTCTACCTTTGCTGATTTCAGCATTGCAAACAATTCAGGAATGGTCTTTTCCATCCCCTGCATGTTGAAGTTCATCACAAAGCTCTTGTAGCTTGGTGGAAGCGACTGAAGGATTCTGTCAATGACTGCGTCATCCGGGAGATTAACTCCCAGCTGAGTCAAGCGGTTATGTAACCCAGACATTGTGAGTATGTGCTCACTGACAGAACTATTTTCCTCCATCTTACAGCTGAAAAATTTGTCGGAGACTTCATATCTCTCGACCCGGGCATGAGCTTGGAAAACCATTTTCAGCTCTTCGAACATCTCATTTGCTCCGTGTCTCTCAAAATGTTTTTGGAGCCCCGGTTCTAAGCTGTAAAGTATGCCGCACTGAACGAGGGAGTAATCATCAGCACGTGTCTGCCAAGCGTTCATAACGTCTTGGTTCTGTGGGACGGGTGCGTCACCTAGCGGTGCTTGTAGGACATAATCTTTCTTGGCAGCTATGAGGATGATCCTCAGATTCCGGACCCAGTCCGTATAGTTGCTACCATCGTCTTTCAGCTTGGTTTTCTCTAGGAACGCGTTGAAGTTGAGGACAACGTTGGCCATTTGATCTACAAGACATATTGTAAAGATTTTAGACTAAGTTCATGATAATTAAGTTCATCTCATCAAATTATTCAATGAACTCCCACTCAGATAGACATCCCTCCAGTCATCTAAGTATAACATGATCCGAGTTAATTAGGCTGTGTCCGGTCATCACGTGAGACGAACTAGTCAACGTCGGTGAACATCTTCATGTTGATCGTATCTTCTATACGACTCATGCTCGACCTTTCGGTCTTCTGTGTTCCGAGGCCATGTCTGTACATGCTAGGCTCGTCAAGTCAACCTAAGTGTTTGCATGTGTAAATCTGTCTTACACCCGTTGTATGTGAACATTGGAATCTATCACACCCGATCATCACGTGGTGCTTCGAAACAACGAACTGTCGCAACGGTGCACAGTTAGGGGGAACACTTTCTTGAAATTATTATGAGGGATCATCTTATTTACTACCATCGTTCTAAGTAAACAAGATGTACAAAACATGATAAACATCACATGCAATCAAATAATAATAGTGACATGATATGGCCAATATCACATAGCTCCTTTGATCTCCATCTTGGGGCTCCATGATCATCTTGTCACCGGCATGACACCATGATCTCCATCATCATGATCTCCATCATCATGATCTCCATCATCGTGTCTCCATGAAGTTGCGCGCCAACTATTACTTCTACTACTATGGCTAACACGTTTAGCAATAAAGTAAAGTAATTTACATGGTGTTTCTCAATGACACGCAGGTCATACAAAAAGTTAAAGACAACGCCTACGGCTCCTGCCGGTTGTCATACTCATCGACATGCAAGTCATGATTCCTATTACAAGAACATGATCTCATACATCACATATATATCATTCATCACAACTTTAGCCATATCACATCACAGAACACTTGCTGCAAAAACAAGTTAGACGTCCTCTAATTGTTGTTGCAAGTTTTACGTGGCTGCAATAGGGTTCTAGCAAGAACGTTTTCTTACCTACATGAAAGCCACAACGTGATTTGTCAACTTCTATTTACCCTTCATAAGGACCCTTTTCATCGAATCCGCTCCAACTAAAGTGGGAGAGACAGACACCCGCCAACCACCTTATGCAACTAGTGCATGTCAGTCGGTGGAACCGGTCTCACGTAAGCGTACGTGTAAGGTTGGTCTGGGCCGCTTCATCCCACAATACCGCCGGAGCAAGATAAGACTAGTAGCGGCAAGAAAGTTGACAACATCTACGCCCCAACAAATTGTGTTCTACTCGTGCAAAGAGAACTACGCATAAACCTGGCTCATGATACCACTGTTGGGGAACGTTGCAGAAAACAAAAAATTTCCTACGGTTTCACCAAGATCCATCTATGAGTCCATCTAGCAACGAGTGATCGGATCCATCTACATACCTTTGTAGATCGCGAGCGGAAGCATTCAAAGAACGGGGATGAGGGAGTCGTACTCGACGTGATCCAAATCACCGGAGATCCTAGCGCCGAACGGACGGCACCTCCGCGTTCAACACACGTACGGTCAGCGTGACGTCTCCTTCTTCTTGATCCAGCAAGGGGGAAGGAGAGGTTGAGGAAGATGGCTCCAGCAGCAGCACGACGGCGTGGTGGTGATGGAGCTGCAGTACTCTGGCAGGGCTTTGCCAAGCTCTATGGAGGAGGAGGAGGTGTTGGAGAGGGAGAGGGAGGCACCAAAGGCAAAGGTAAGAGGTCCTCCATCCCCCCCCCCACTATATATAGGGGGGCCTAGGGGGGGCGGCGGCCCTAGGAGATGCAATCTCCTAGGGGGGCGGCGGCCAAGGGGTGGGGGGCTTGCCCCCCAAGCAAGGGGGCGCCCCCCCTTTAGGGTTTCCCCCACCCTAGGCGCATGGACCCTAGGGGAAATGGCACCCCAGCCCACTTTGGGCTGGATCCCTTCCCACTTCAGCCCATGGGGCCCTCCGGGATAGGTGGCCCCACCCGGTGGACCCCCGGGACCCTTCCGGTGGTTCCGGTACAATATCGGTGACCCCGAAACTTGTCCCGATGGCCGAAATAGCACTTCCTATATATAATTATTTACCTCCGGACCATTCCGGAACTACTCGTGACGTCCGGGATCTCATCCGGGACTCCGAACAACATTCGGCTTACAACATATACATATCCCTACAACCCTAGCGTCACCGAACCTTAAGTGTGTAGACCCTACGGGTTCGGGAGACATGTAGACATGACCGAGATTGCTCTCCGGTCAATAACCAACAGAGGGATCTGGATACCCATGTTGGCTCCCACATGCTCCTTGATGATCTCATCGGATGAACCATGATGTCGAGGATTCAAGCAACCCCGTATACAATTCCCTTTGTCAATCGGTATGCTACTTGCCCGAGATTCGATCATCGGTATCCCAATACCTTGTTCAATCTCGTTACCGGCAAGTCACTTTACTCGTACCGTAATGCATGATCCCGTGACCAGACACTTGTTCACTTTGAGCTCATAATGATGATGCATTACCAAGTGGGCCCAGTGATACCTCTCCGCCATACGGAGTGACAAATCCCAGTCTTGATCCGTGTCAACCCAACAGACACTTTCGGAGATACTCGTAGTATACCTTTATAGTCACCCAGTTATGTTGTGACGTTTGGTACACCCAAAGCACTCCTACGGTATCCGGGAGTTACACGATCTCATGGTCTAAGGAAAGGATAATTGACATTGGAAAAACTCTAGCAAACGAACTATACGATCTTATGCTATGTTTAGGATTGGGTCTTGTCCATCACATCATTCTCCTAATGATGTGATCTCGTTATCAATGACATCCAATGTCCATAGTCAGGAAACCATGACTATCTGTTGATCAACGAGCTAGTCAACTAGAGGCTTACTAGGGACATGTTGGTGTCTATTATTCACACATGTATTACGATTTCCGGATAACACAATTACAGCATGAATAAAGACAATTATCATGAACAAGGAAATATAATAATAATGCTTTTATTATTGCCTCTAGGGCATATTTCCAACAAAAAAACATCTAAATACGTAGCGGTCCCGCTAGTAACGACCTGGATCGATTGTGCCCGCATGAGGATGACCCTAAGTCCACCAGGGACGAGGCGGACCGGCGATGGTGCTAGTGGAAGGCGGAGGAACTCTAAGTTGTTTATTAGAGGAGACCGCGGCTGAGTGAGCTGTAACAAAATGGGCCTTAAAGACAAGATCTACTTGCTTGTGTTAAATAATGCATTGATTGACGCAGTTTCATCCTGACTTTCTTAATAGGGCTGCACAATTATTGTTCTTACTGACTGATGGTGGAAATCTGAATCCTCCATGCCACTTCCCTAATTTGCGTAAGGCGTCCATGTTTTCAAAATTCCAGTAAGTACTGATCGCATTGCTTGCAAAATACGATGTCCAAGCCCTAAACGAAGTGAGTAAGCACATCGTTGTCCTGAAGATCATGGGCACGTTTTCTTGAAGCAGAGACGTGGCTTCATCACACCAGCCATGAATCGCTGCATAAGACTGGTCATAGTGGGAGTAACTTTAGGAGTAACATAAACTCCAACTGCGCAAAATAGCTTATGTGACTTTGAGTTAATGAGGAGAGAGGCAAATTGAGTAACTTAGCTAGTTACAAATCACATATCCCAATATAATATGAGTCTACAACCGAATAAATGGAGGTTTGCATGACACCACACTTTTGTTCCTACGTACTATGAAGATAGTAAGATAGTGGAAGATAATGTGTATGTTACTCTTGAAGTTACTTTCCATTATGGCTAGTCTAAGAGCAAGACTAAGCCAGGGCAACGACTCTTTACTGCACTAATGATTGGTGTTTCTCCTCGAGAATTGCTTTTTTCGAAAAGGGGGAAATCCCCGGCCTCTGCATCAGAAAGATGCATACGGCCATCTTATTAAACAAATAAAGCAGTGCAAACATGGTTCCAAGGTCTCCAAAAAGTAATAAAAAGCAAAAGAAAGCTCACACAGAGCCAAAAAGGGCTAGAAACCCCCACTAGCCATGAAAAGACGCCACAACCGGCTGGCTAAAACTAGATAGGTAAACTACATGCCTATCCTATTACATGACCGCCATCCAAACCGGTTGAAGATATCCCGAGCTACCATCTCCCATCGGAAAGACCCAGTAACCAAGTGCTCCCTGGCCTCCGTCTGGGTGAGTAGCGACCAAGAACAGATCAGAGCTGTAGTTCGGAATAAAACCTGCAAAAAATGAATACATGATATTCTGTTAAAAACCAAATCATTTCTGCAGGTCCAGATAGTCCACAACAAAGCACAAACTCCAACCCGAATGTGGCTCGCTAAGTCAGGCTCAATCTCATTAAGCCATGTCCCAAATAACGTGTTAACAAAATTCGGTGGATTGATATTAAAAGCAATGTGGACCGTCTGCCAAAGTACTTTGGCCAACGGGCAATCAAAAAAGAGATGTTTGATTGTCTCATCCCGATCACAGAAACTACACCTAGTAGGTCCTGTCCAATTACGCTTTATCAAGTTGTCCTTGGTTAAAATAACTTGTTTATGGACAAACCACATAAACACTTTTATTTTCAAAGGAACTTTGACAGCCCAAACATGCTTAGAGGTAGGAATGGAGTTCGAATTAATAACATCAATATACATTGATTTAACAGTGAATACTCCAGACCTAGTCAATTGCCAGCGTAATTCATCGGGTTGTTGAGATAGTTGGACCTCCATTAGTCTCCTAACTAAACGGAGCCATTCTTCCCAACGATTGCCCGCTAGCGTCCGTCGGAACTGAATATTAAGGGGGATAGATTGAAATACTGAGACGACGAACACTTCACGTCGTTGAACAATACGGTACAAAGACGGATATTGGATGGACAAAGGTGTCTCGCCGAGCCAAGTATCCTCCCAGAAACGTGTACTAGAGCCGTTTCCAATAACAAACTTCATCCTATTAAAGAAAGATTGTTTGACTTTCATCAGACCTTTCAAAAAGGTGAATCAGTCGGCCTGACTGTAACCTGGGACAAAGTTTTTGTCTGGAGGTACTTGGTACGAAGAATTTGAGCCCACATGGCATCATTCTCCGTTGAGAGCTTCCACAACCACTTGCTAAGAAGGCATCTATTCTTAACTTCTAGATTCTCAATACCGAGACCCCCTTGGTCTTTCGGTCTACAGATGATATCCCATTTAGCAAGCCGATATTTTCGTTTAAGCTCATCACCCTGCCAAAAGAAACGCGATCGATAGAAGTCCAGTCTCTTCCTAACACCAACTGGGACCTCAAAGAACGATAGGAGAAACATATGCATACTCGTGAGCACCGAATTAATCAGGATTAATCGGCCTCCGTATGACATGAGCTTACCCTTCCAACAACTCAGTTTCTTCTCAAATCGGTCCTCGATGCACTTCCACTCTTTGTTTTTCAGCCTACGATGGTGGATTGGAATACCCAGGTAAGAGAAGGGTAACTCTCCTAACTCGCACCCAAACAATTGCCTATAAGCCTCCTGTTCGTCTTTGGCTCTACCAAAACAGAACAACTCGCTCTTATGAAAGTTAATCTTTAACCCGGTCAATTGTTCAAATAGGCATAACACAAGATTCATATTTCTCGCCTTGGCCAAGTCATGCTCCATAAAGATAATTGTATCATCAGCGTACTGAAGGATGGATACACCTCCATCAACGAGATGAGGTACCAATCCACCTACATGACCATTTTCCTTAGCCCTTCCTATCAAAATTGCTAACATATCCACCACAATGTTAAACAGGATAGGGGACATCGGATCTCCTTGTCTTAGGCCTTTATGTGTGTCGAAGTAATGACCTATGTCATCATTAACTTTAATTCCCACACTACCTTTTTGCGTAAATGATTCAACCTGCCGGCGCCAGGCTTCATCAAAACCTTTCATACGCAATGACTGTTGGAGGAATGGCCATTTGATCTTATCGTACGCTTTCTCGAAATCCACCTGAAAAATTACTCCATCTAATTTTTTGGACTGGATTTCATGGAGCGTTTCATGCAGGACGACCACCCCTTCAAGGATATTTCTGTCCGGCATGAAAGCAGTTTGGGACTGTTGCACCACAGAATGCACAATCTGTGTGAGCCTATTAGTCCCTACCTTGGTGAAAATTTTGAAACTAACATTGAGGAGGCATATCGGTCTGAATTGCTCAATTCTCACAGCATCCGTCTTCTTAGGAAGCAGTGTGATAGTTCCAAAATTCAAGTGAAATAACTGAAGCTGTCCAGAGAACAGATCATGGAACATAGGTATCAAATCCCCCTTAATAATGTGCCAACACTTTTTATAGAACTCGGCCGGGAATCCATCCTGTCCGGGAGCCTTATTGTTTTTCATTTGTGCAATAGCATCAAAGACCTCCTTCTCTGAGAACGGGGCAACCAGAATATCATTTTCGGCAGCCGATAGCTGAGGCACATCCTCAGTCCTGGACTCATCGAGGGACACACAATTATCCTCCGGAGGTCCAAATAACTGCTTGTAATACTCGGTAATATATGTTTTTAGGTTATCCTGTCCTAAAATAGTGCCCTCGTCTTGTTCAAGCTGAAAGATACGCCTCTTTCTGTGCTTACCATTAGCTATCAAATGGATATTAGCTATTAAATTGCTTGACCTTGTCATTGAAGTTTGCGAGGATGTCATGTCAAAAGCCATTGCAGTGTACCTAGTGCTACTATAAGGTATGTCTGTGGGGTTATGTAGAGAACAGGCGAAGATACTAGGTCGCCGGATTCATCAGACAGTGGTTGCGTCTCTTCCGATGTATCCAATTCCCTCTTGTCCCCGATACATTTCATATTTCCATATATCAGATGTGTGTGATGGTAACAAGCAAGCGTGAATAAAATTATGTTTTCTTATGGGATGGAAGCAGCTGGAGTCTTGGTCTTACTACAAGGGTTTCACCTTTTGGGCCATGTAGTAGTTGGTACAAGATTTTTTTTTCCTTTGAGGAATAAATAGTGGCTATGCTAGTTGCTACGAGGAACGTTGTGCCTAGCAGAGTCGCAATTTATATAGCTGGACCAAGCAAGAAGACAACTAGAAGGGGCCATGTACTTATGATAGATCACATGCATGCATGGGAGATTGCCCTTACCCATAAAGGCATGGATTTATCTTTAGTTGCTTGTAGTTAAGTTTCACTTTAAAGCATACCTTGCGTACAGAAGCGAAGTACCAAGTACGTCCCGCCGTGACACCATGGATCAATTTTCGTTCTTCGGCGTTGTTGAAAGTGCACAGAAAGTGGAAGACCCATTTTTCTCCAAATTTTTATTTGCGATCACGGTCCATGGGAAAATCATCCTCTAGAATTCCATGTAGTTTTTGAGAGTTAAACTAATGGGATATATCTTGTATCTTTGTACCCCAGAGTTCCTGGTAATCATCACCAGTAAGAAAACGAGATAGTGTGTGTTTTGAATTGCACTACTAACTTGAAATGACTTACTCTAAAATCTCAGTAGAATTGATTAATTTGATGCAGCTACAAAGTGCACCTACTAATTCATCTAGGCTCATGTTGATAAGAACAGATATTAGAGATAATGAGATTAATGTTGTTGAAAAAAAATTGTCTAGACTTTCCAACATTTTAATATCACTAGTACCTGCATGTGAATTGCCAAGGGGGTAAAAGATTTTTTATCTAAATAATTTGGTAGATAGTTCATGCATAGAAAGTAAGTTAATGTAACTGACGGGCGTACCGAAAGGTGCGGTGATATATGGCATGGAATTGAGCGGCTTAATTCCGTGTTATTGCAAAAGGTAAAGTTAATTAAGGTGGAATGAAGAAAGAAGAAAAACTTAGGGTTCCTTTGCCTCTCATCGGCACCGTTGCCGGCCCGCTTCATCTCCGGTGGCCGTAGGGCCATGGAGGCGTGATGGACCCAGAACCTTGCCGGCTGGAGGGATCCTGTTCCATTTTTAGGTGTTTTTATGAGTATTTTTAGGGTTTGTGTCCTACACAGGAAGGCGACGAGGTGGCGGCTCCATGAAGATGGGATTCGGCCGGTGCTGATCTTCGATGGACCTACTTGGATCCAGTCTTTGTTCGCGTGCCTCTAAGTTCGATCCTTTCAATATATACTTCTCTTTGTAGGCAATGACTCGTGTGCTGGCTTGGCAGGACCTTAGCACGATGACTTCCCGACTGTCTTCTATTACAGCAAGTTTGGCCTGGCTCCAGTGAGGAAGGGACGATGACGATGGCGCACCTCTGTCTCGCTCCAGTGCTTGTAGTCGTCACTAGGTGGTCTATGGACATAGATGTTATTTTTTTAGGAACATGTTGTTTGTACTGCCATGGAATGATGAATAGATCGACAATTTTCTCGAAAAAAATTTTAAGATGAAATTAATGTACTGTTGTAAAAGGTAAGTAAATTAATGTAATTGTACGACGTACATGGAAGATGCAGTCAAATATGGCATCATAGGGAAAACCCCGCCTAGATGAAGAAAACAAAACTCGATGGAAAGATGTGGTGGGAGGGTGGAACCGACAAAGAGTTATGCCTAGCAGGAAAAGGAACACTACTTATTTTTTAAGTAATATATAAATAAAGTAGTGATTAGGATCTCGCGTGAGTGTTACAATCACTTTGTTCAACCGTTTAGTCATCTCCGCAATATTTGTTTCCATCATAATATTATGCTGCCTTATACCTAAAAGAAGGAATGATTTCCTATGCAGCACCAACAACTATTAGTATACCTATTTTTCTAATATATAATCATCTATGTATATCTTATCAAACATCGTGTACTGTTTGTAGGCGCTCTGTGTTAGCATTCGTGGAGTCATCATCTCACAAGCAAAGGGAAAAGTCGAGATTTATTGGTCAATAACTGTGAAGTTGAAAAGGGAAAAGTTTTGACCGAGCAATCAGTCAGACCAAGGCTGGCGTGGCTTCCGCGTTCGCGCGTGCCGGCGGCAGCCGGACTGCCGGTTTGACCACTTGATCCGATTAACGCCCACGGCAAGGTCGCAATCAATCCTTTCGATTCCAACTCGTGCACGCACGCTCTCAGCTTCCGACTTCCTTTCATCCGGAGGCTATAAAATCTGCATCCGGCGCTCCGTTCAACTGCAGCACTAACAGAACTGGGAATTATTAGCATCTGATCGAGCAACAAGCCCTCTTGATCTCTCGAATCTCGATTCACCGAGCTGCAACAGGCCTCTCAGGTGCCTGATCGGAGTTTCCACAGGATCCATGGCCATGGAGAGGTTTCTGACTGCGCTTGTCTTCTGCGAGGCGCCCCTCGACGGCTACGGCATGTCCATGATGACATCCTCCAGGGCGGTCAAGCCGCTGGTGTCCGCTGGCTCGATAAAGCCGGCGGCTGCTGCGCCCAAGGCTGACGATGCGTACGCCGGGAAGAAGCCTGGATTCTGCGGCGAGACGACCACGCAGCGGCATGCTGGGTACGAGCTGGCGTTCGACGGTCTCAACTGCTTTGAAACCGTCGTCATGCACCAAGCATGAAAAATTATTGATTCATTGTATATGTTATGGACGTTTGTAACGGCGTCAGGGTCCTTTCATTTTGATCTGTACATACAGGACTTGGATCAAATGGGTTGTTGACACGTGCGTCTAGTAATGGTTTACTTATTCGACCGCATTATCTCTACTCGTAATGGAGCAGTTGGTAGTCTCGCTTCCAGGTTTTTTTCGTCCCACCACTTTTGTCCGTTTTTTTTTCGTAGGTTAACCGTCGTAGATTTTTTTCGTCGCCTCCCCCACTTCATCGGTTTATTTTCACTTCACCCTCTCACACAACGAAAAAAACTGAACGGATCAGAACTTTTCATACTGACGCAAATTATTTAGTAATGTCTTTATGTAAAAGAATCAATCACAATCAATCTCTAAAGATCAAATCTAAATTAATTAATCTTCATAACGTTTGTTTCCTTCCGAATCACGTCCATAACTTTCCTTCCTTGTTTGGGCAGAAACTGTTTGGTAGCAGAGATTAGGAAGCTTCCTATGAATGTAGTAATAGGAAGTATTCTTTTTCTTGATGATTCGTTTCCATGCATGATGATAGTAAATTAGGTCAACATTCACCACTATTTATCAACGTCATGAATCGTATCCATTCCTACCAGTTTTAAGGGAATCTGCTCGCTATGTCTTCTTTAAGGGGATCCGCTCGCTAAGTCGTCGTCACACGTTATTTTCACAAGCAATTCCCCTAAAAAAAGGCGTGGGTATTGGTAGTTGAACGCCCACTAGGTTTTTCGCCTGTCCCATCCTCGCGTTGTGACGCCGCCACTCGCCGAATTTCCAGCCGCCCGAGCCCGTTAACTTCGCCAGCCATCGGGTCGACTGCCCCCGCCCCAAACCCCATCCCCGAGCACTAGCTATCGCCGCGTTGCCGCCCCAAGCTCCACGCCACCGGGAACGAATCAAGCGCCGTCCCGACACCGCCGTCGCCGGCCCAGCACCTCCAGCCTTGCATGGACAGCTTCAATGTGCAGTCTCCCTTGTTGCCTCACCTTCTGCCAGCGCATGCAGCGGCGGGGTTGGACGCGTGCGTGCTTGCTAGCTTGCTCTCCGTGCGTACGTACTTGCTCTGCGTGCGTCGCACCGGCCAATGCGCATGATGCGTGTGTGCCTGCTTTTCTGTATGTGTATGTCAGCGTGATGCGTGTGTGCGTTGCTGTGTGTGTATGATATAGATGGCCCGAGTGTGTGCATGCTGATGAAGCTACGTACCTAGGGTAGGGGCACGGACCTGTCCAAAGAGCCCTACCCAAGGACGTCCCTAGAGGAAGTCACCTTTCAATCGACTTGAAGGTATCCCACACGACAGATTCAAGACACTCGACCAAGAAGCTATCACTCGACCACGAAGCTAACCACTAGACTGCCAGAAGACCTAAAGTCACTCCACGGGCAAACGGTCGGCTATTAAGTAGTCTTTATGGTCGTTATAGCACTTTATTAGGGGCGTTATCAGTAACGCCCAACCTTAAATGTACCTTAAACCCTGCATTACTGAGGGCAGGAGGGGGCCGGCGAACTCTATATAAGCCACCCCTCTCCTCAGTATGAAGGGTTCGCATCCCTGTTATCCACACGCATATAATCCAATCGACCGCCTCCGGGCACCGAGACGTAGGGCTGTTACTTCCTCCGCGAAGGGCCTGAACTCGTAAATCCTCGTGTGCTTACAACTTCTCCATAGCTAAGATATAGCCTCTCCATACACACCCCCCTACTTCACTGTCAGAGTTAGAACCACGACAGTTGGCGCCCACCTTGGGGCAGGAGTCTTAGCGCCTTGTTGGAGAAGTTGCGATCATTTCCGATCCATTCGATCATGGTTTCCTGCGGAGTTTTGGTAGAGGGCCGCGAGATCCGTCTCGGCGCGCTCACCTTCATCGCCGACGACTCCGCCTGGCTTCAGGAGGCACCGCTCGACATCGACGCGCTCCCCATCCGCGGCGCGACGCACTTCCGCGCATGCATTCGTGGCGTCCTCCTGCGGCAGCCATCGACCCAATACCAGTCGGCTCTCATTTCGTCTTCCCGCCCCGTCTCCCACCAGCGCAAGCGCTCCGGTCGGTCGAGACTCCAGCGGTGGGAGAGGCATGCCGTGGCTCGCCAGTCGGCAGCCCCACAAGTCGCGGCAATCGAGCTCGACGAATCCTTCTGCGGCCTGTTCGACCCGTCGACTGGTTTCGCGGAGACCGCATCCGAGTGCGACAGCAGCGATCCAGCGGCTGAGGTTCTGGCGGTCGATGGAACGCACAACCCTCCCGGTTACCCTCGCGCTGATGGAGGCGCGGGTGGGGGCGACCCGTCGCATCCCCACGATGAGTATCTCCCCGAACCTCTCACGTCGTTGCAGCGAGAGGAGCTTCGCCGCCGGAACATGGACGCGCTCCACACTCCTATTGTCGGAGAAACCCCCGAGGCCCGGGCCTTGGAGGACGCGCGCTTGGCTAACCTGGCCGAGCGCACTTGACTGGAGAATCTCCAGCGAATACTCGACGAGCAAGCGCGTCAGTGGGCTCCGGAGTCCAGTCGACGTCAGCAAGCTCCCGAGTCCAGTCGACGTCAGCTCTTCCCGCCGCCGCAGGTATACCGAACCCCAGTTCAGAATTTGGCCGCTGCGGCCCGTATAGCAGAATCAATTCAGCCCTCCCAGTCGGAGGCTGGCAGGGGCTTGTTGCTGATCAGAGCGTTGCTCCGGGCGGCGGGAAACCAGAATTCCGCCGTTTCTCAGTCGCGGGACAGAATCCACAGTCGATCCGTTGCAACAGATACGGTCCAGTCGGCTCACAGCCCGAGATCGCCCCCGAGGCGTGAGGGGCGTGGTGACCGGCATGATCAGTACAGGAGGAATGAGCAGTATGATCACCGATTCGATCGTGATGATAGACGTCGAGTGCCAACCCCTCCCCCAAGGAGTGGGTCGTATGCGCCTCGACGGCAAGATGACAGACGCCCTCATAGTGTTGGGCAGAGGATTCCAGTCGACCCCAGGGACCTAGGCTTTGATGCGAGATCCATCCTCGTTCAAGGTTTGGTTGACAGGAACAGAGCTCATCGAGAAAGCCACAACAGAGATGCGCCTGCCAGCAGCAGAGTACATGCTTCAGGACCAGAGTGTTTCAGTCGAGCCATCAAAGCCGCAGTGATTCCTCCCAACTTCAGGCTGGCGACTGGAGTCAGCAAGTTCACCGGTGAATCTAAGCCTGACACTTGGCTCGAAGATTACCGAGTGGCTGTACAGATTGGCGGTGGCAATGACGAGGTGGCCATGAAGCATTTGCCTCTCATGTTAGAGGGCTCAGCCAGGGCATGGCTAAATCAGTTGGCACCCAGCAGCATTTACACTTGGGAGGACCTCTCTCGAGTGTTTGTCACAACCTTTGAGGGAACATGCAAGCGACCTGCAGGCCTTACAGAGTTGCGGTCCTGCATACAGAAGCCGAATGAAACACTGAGAGATTACATCCAGAGGTGGATCACACTGCATCACACGGCTGAGAATGTGCCAGACCATCAAGCAGTTTGTGCCTTCAAGGAAGGCGTTAAATACAGAGAGTTGAATCTGAAGTTCGGTCGAACTGGAGAGATGTCTCTGAATCGGATGATGGAGATTGCCACCAAGTACGCTAATGGTGAAGACGAAGACCGACTCAGAAGCGGCAAGTTCAAGGCAGTCGCCCAAGAAACCGGAGGAAACTCCAGTCGGAAGCAGAAGCGGAAGGCCGAGCCAGCCGCTCCTGGAGAGGCCCTGGCCGTAGCCCAGGGAAACTTCAAGGGATAACCCAAGGGCACCTGGAAGCCCAAGAAAGTCAAGGATCAAGATGAGAATGATGTTTTGGATCTGCCATGTCACATCCACACCAAGAAAGATGAAGAGGGTAATTTTATTTACCCAAAGCATACCACTCGACAGTGCCGGCTCCTGATCCAGCAGTTTCAGGGCAAGCAGCCCAAGGATAAAGAAAAAGAGCCGGACAGGGTTGAGGACAAGGATGATAGTGACGATGGATACCCTCAAGTCAATTCCACCCTGATGATTTTGGCCGATGTCGAAAGCAAAAGTCGACTGAAAGTCATTAACCGCGAGGTGAACATGGTTGCTCCGGCAACACCCAGCTACCTGAAGTGGTCTCAAACTGCCATCACATTCGACCAGTCTGATCACCCGACGCACATTGCCACCCCTAGGAGGCAAGCCTTGGTGGTCGATCCAATTGTCGAAGGCACTTGACTGACCAAAGTCCTGATGGATGGTGGCAGTGGCCTGAACATACTGTATGCTGAAACATTGAAAGGGATGAGCATTCCGATGTCCAGGCTCAGTGCCAGTAACATGAGCTTCCACGGAGTCATTCCTGGGAAGAAAGCCCAATCACTCGGCCAGATTGCTCTTGATGTGGTTTTCGGTGATTCAAAGAATTACCGCAAGGAAAAGTTGACATTCGAGGTTGTGGACTTCCAAAGTGCTTATCATGCCATTTTGGGCAGGCCAGCTTACGCACGCTTCATGGCCCGACCATGTTACGTGTATCTCAAACTGAAGATGCCTGGCCCCAAAGGTGTGATCACTGGTACGGGCAATCGGAAAAAAGCGGAAGAGTGTTTCCAGAAAGGCTCAAAGATTGCAGATGCTCAGATGGCAGTGGTCGAACTGCAAGAGTACCAAAAGACTGCCGATCCGAGTGAATTGCTACGAGCCAAGAAGCCTGCTTCAGAATCTGCTTTCAAGTCGTCCAGTGAAACAAAGACAGTCCACATTCACCCGACCGACCCCGATGCTTCCCCGACTCACATCTCAACGACGCTCGACTCCAAATAGGAAGAAGCGCTCGTCCAGCTCCTCCGTGAGAACTGGGACATCTTCGCATGGAAACCCTCTAACATGCCTGGAGTTCCCAGAGAGCTGGCTGAGCACCGCTTACGAGTCGACCCAAAATTCAAACCCGTGAAGGAACATCTTCGACGGTCCGCCGTCCAGAAGAAGCAAGCCATTGGCGAGGAGGTGGCTCGGCTCTTAGCAGCAGAGTTCATCCGAGAGATTTACCACCCCGAGTGGCTCGCCAATGTCGTCATGGTCCCCAAGAAGGACAAGTCACTTCGCATTTGCATTGATTTCAAACATATCAATCGGGCCTGCCCGAAAGATCATTTTCCTCTCCCTCGCAACGACCAAATAGTCGACTCAACTGCGGGATGCGAGAGATTGTCTTTTCTAGATGCCTATTACGGGTATCATCAGATCCGTCTGTATGGACCCAACGAGATCAAAACAGCTTTCATCACTCCATTCGGATGCTTCTATTATGTCACCATGCCGTTCGGCGTCAAGAACGCCGGAGCCACGTTCATGAGAATGATTCAGAAGTGTTTACTCACTCAAATCAGTCGGAATGTGGAGGCATACATGGATGATATTGTGGTCAAGTCACGCAAAGGTTCCGACCTGCGGGCTGACGTTGCCGAAACCTTTGCCAACCTCAGGAGGTATGATATCAAGCTCAATCCATCAAAGTGCACATTCGGAGTTCCAGGTGGAAAGTTACTCGGTTTTCTCGTTTCTGAACGGGGGATCGACGCCAATCCTGAAAAAATTGGTACCATACCCCGGATGAAGCGTCCTGTGCGTGTGCACGATGTCCAAAAGCTCACGGGCTGCTTGGCCGCCCTAAGTCGATTCATTTCTCGTCTCAGTGAAAAGGCGTTGCCTCTTTACCGACTGATGAAGAAGTCTGACAAGTTCGAGTGGACTCCAGAAGCTGATGCAGCATTTGCAGAACTCAAAGCTCTGCTCTCCACCCAGCCGGTGCTTGCTGCCCCAATCAGCAAAGAGCCTCTGCTGCTTTACATTGCAGCCACAGGACAAGTTGTCAGTACAGTACTTACGGTCGAGCGGGAAGAAGAAGGAAAGGCCTTCAGAGTTCAGCGCCCAGTCTATTATCTGTCTGAAGTTTTGACCCCTTCAAAACAAAGATACCCTCACTACCAGAAGCTCGTATATGGGATTTACATGACCACGAAGAAGGTTGCACATTACTTCTCTGACCACTCCATTACAGTCGTCAGCGACGCCCCGCTGTCAGAGATTCTGCATAACAGAGATGCAACCGGTCGAGTGGCTAAGTGGGCGATTGAACTCCTTCCCTTAGATATCAAGTTTGAAGCAAAGAAGGCTATCAAATCCCAAGCAATCGCAGATTTCATCGCCGAGTGGATCGAACAGCAGCTTCCGACTCAAGTTCACTCGAAACACTAGACCATGTTCTTCAATGGATCTAAGATGCTGAATGGTTCCGGTGCTGGAGTAGTACTAGTCTCCCCCCGAGGAGATAAGCTCAGATATGTTCTCCAGATCCACTTCGATTCCTCCAATAATGAAGCAGAATATGAAGCACTTTTGTATGGGTTGCGCATGGCCATTTCACTCGGCGTCCGTCGCCTCATGGTCTATGGCGACTCAGATTTGGTGGTTAATCAAGTGATGAAGGAGTGGGACATCAGAAGTCCGGCAATGACTGGTTATTGCAATGCAGTGCGAAAGCTAGAAAAGAAATTCGAGGGGTTAGAGCTTCATCACATCCCCCAACTGAAAAATCAGGCAGCTGACGATTTGGCAAAGATAGGCTCCAAGAGAGAAGCCATTCCCAGCAACGTGTTCCTGGAACACATTCACTCGCCGTCAGTCCAAGAGGATCCTTTTACAGAAGAAGCCCCGCAGCCGAAAAGTGCCACAGACCCGACTGAAGTCGAAGTTCCTGCTGTGGTCGACCTAATCATGGAAGTCTTGGCAATCACTCCCGACTGGACGATACCGTACATCGCGTATATCCTAAGGAAAGAACTCCCAGAGGACGAGGAAGAGGCTCGACAGATCGTCCGCCGATCCAAGGCCTTCACAGTCATAAAGGGACAGTTGTATAGAGAAAGCGCGACTGGAATCGGTCAGAAGTGCATAACACCTGAAGAGGGTCGGATAATCCTGGATGATATCCACTCGGGGACCTGTGGTCACCATGCGTCCTCTCGGACCATTGTGGCTAAAGCATACCGAGCGGGATTTTACTAGCCAAGAGCAAATGAGATGGCAAAGGAGATAGTCGACAAGTGTGAAGGGTGCCAGTTTTACTCCAACATGTCACACAAGCCTGCATCAGCCCTGAAGACCATTCCACTCGTCTGGCCCTTTGCTGTCTGGGGACTAGACATGGTTGGTCCACTGAGAACAGGCAGGAGCGGTTTCACTCATGTGCTTGTGGCAGTCGACAAGTTTACCAAATGGATTGAAGCCAAGCCCATCAAGAATCTTGATGCTTGCACTGCTATCAGTTTCGTCAGAGGACTAACATTCAGATATGGAGCCCCTCATAGCATCATCACTGACAATGGGTTAAACTTCAATTCAGACCAGTTCAGAGCTTTTTGCGCCTCTCAAGGCACACGAGTCGACTACGCTTCGGTCGCCCATCCTTAGTCGAATGGACAAGCCAAGAGAGAAAATGGTCTGATTCTCAAAGGACTAAAGCCTCGACTGATGTGTGATCTCAAGCACGCAGCAGGTGCTTGGGTTGACGAACTTCCGTCAGTTCTGTGGGGATTGAGGACCACCCCTAACCGGTCGACTAGAAGAACTCCATTCTTTCTGGTCTATGGAGCCGAAGCAGTTCTGTCGACTGATCTTCTTCACAACGCTCCCCGAGTCGAACTCTACACTGAAGATGAAGCAGAACAAGCCCGGCAAGACGCAGTCGACCTCCTAGAAGAAGAGAGGAAGATGGCCATGATCAGATCGACCATTTATCAACAAGACTTGCATCGATTCCATGCCCGGCATGTGAAGAGTCGAGCCTTCCAAGAAGGAGATTTGGTCCTCCGAGTGGATCAACAGAAACCACACAAGCTTGCTCCTACTTGGGAAGGCCCCTTCATCGTCACCAGAGTCCTCCACAACGGAGCGTATCACCTCTACAATATTGATCGCCAGATCGACGAGCCCCGAGCTTGGAACGCGGAGCTGCTCCGCCACTTTTACACTTGAGTTCCTTCCTCTAAAGATGTAATAAGAGAAACTTCTGCAGTTCATTTTTATCAAAGACAAGAGTGTTCCAATGATTGCCGTCACTTTTGTTTGGATACGAAATCCCCCAGTGGGTGACTTAGCCGCGAATCCGTTTCGCCTAAGTTTGAAAAACCTACCGAGTAGAGAGCAATCCTCCCACTCGGGGGCTTAGCTGCAGTCCAGTACTCGCCTAAGTTCTCCCACTTAGAGACTTAGCTGCAGTCAGGCACTCGCCTAAGTTTGAAAAAATCCTACCGAGTGCAGAGCAATCCTCCCACTCGGGGGCTTAGCTGCAGTCCAGTACTCGCCTAAGTTCTCCCACTTAGAGACTTAGCTGCAGTCAGGCACTCGCCTAAGTTTGAAAAACCTACCGAGTGGAGAGCAATCCTCCCACTCG
>NC_041392.1:35215301-35227099 GCF_002162155.2 Triticum dicoccoides
TGCAGTCCAGTACTCGCCTAAGTTCTCCCACTTAGAGACTTAGCTGCAGTCAGGCACTCGCCTAAGTTTAAAAAAATCCTACCGAGTGGCGAGAAATCCTCCCACTCGGAGGCTTAGCTACAGTCCAGCACTCGCCTAAGTTCTCCCGCTAAGAGACTTAGCTGCAGTCAGACACTCGCCTAAGTTTGAAAAAATCCTACCGAGTGGAGAGCAATCCTCCCACTCGGGGGCTTAGCTGCAGTCCAGGACTCGCCTAAGTTCTCCCACTAAGAGACTTAGCTGCAGTCAGTTCTCGCCTAAGTGTTTAAAAAATCCTACCGAGTGGAGAGCAAACCTCCCACTCGGGGGCTTAGCTGCAGCCCAGTGCTCGCCTAAGTACGGAACACAACCCAATCCGCAAGGATGACGAGGTGCAAATTGACTGCTACCTTCTCCTTCGGAGCTGCACCACAAATACTAAAGTTATTTCGAATGAAGATCGAGTTCCACTCGACGGATCATCCACAAAGATGTTCAATGATAAATCAAGTTCAAATAAAGCCTAAAAGGTCCCAGACCTCAGATCAAAGTATTTGAACCCTCGGCTCAGCAGAGTTTAAACTGTTACAATTCCACTCGGCATTCTGAGGCAAATTTAAGGCAGAAGTTCAACGGTTACAGTTCCACTCGGCATTCCGAGGCAAATTTTAGTGGAGCTTAAAAGTTTTTTATTCCTCAGGTGGAGGACTGGAAGGGGCGACGAACTCATCCAAGTCGATCCCGTCTGCGATACGGGTGGCAGCAGCAATAAATGTCTCCATGAAGTCCTGGAAGTTGTGCTTCCTCGTATTGGCAACTTGGATGGCGGCCAGCTTCTCCTCCCGCGCCTCCTTGCAATGGACGCGGACCAGAGACAGAGCCACATCAGCGCCACACCGAGCAGAAGACTTCTTCCACTCCTGCACTCGGCCAGGGATTCCGTTAAGTCGAGTCATCAGAGACTCGAGATCGTGCTGGAGCGTAGACTCTGGCCAAAGTGCTGGGTCGATCCACGACATGGCAACCTTCAGTTGAGCCAAGTAATCCACGACGCCGTCAATGCGAGATTCCAGTCGGAGCAGATTCATGGCAGCTTCATCTTTCACCGGAGAGTTGATTGGATACAAACCTGTTTCGATCCGCCCAGTCTCCTCTTCAAAATTCTGGCAAAGCTCTGCATACACGATCCAAGGATAAGTCAATTTTCATAAGACTAAGTCGACACAAAAAAACCAGTCGGAACTGAATGTGCACGTTCGAGCTTGATGTACAACTTCTTGGCAAGGCTCCTCAAGTAGCTCTCCAGGTCGTCCCTCCTGCGAGTGATGCCTTCCATCTTCTCGTTCAGGGTGAGGTTCTCCTTCTTCCAACGCGAACACTCCCTGTTGGCTTCATTCAGAGCGGTCTTCAACTTGGTATTCTCTCCTTCTAATTGGTCGACCGAAGCCAGCTTCTGTGCGGCCAGAGCGATCTTATCATCAGCCTCCTTACGGGCAGCAGCCAAGTCCTGATCCTTCTTCGCGAGAGCTTCGTTCAGTTTTTCTGCAAAGAAATGATGATTGATTCAGAAATAGCAGAAGGATACTCAAGCCTAAAAACTAACCAGTCGACAAAGGCATCTTACCTGCGGCGCCGTCTCTGACCCTCTGCAGCTCTGTTCTGGCCAGCTCCAGATCAAGGTTCAGTTGAATTTGCTGCTTCTCCAAGTCAGCCAAGCAGGCTCCAAGATCACAAGATTTCTGAAGTCAAAGGGAAGGAGTTATTATTACAGTAAAAAAACAACAAAGGCAATAAATACTAAGACTACGGTCGACTGCCAGCAGTCCACCATAGTCTCGGGGACTACACCCAGTGGGTGCACTTAGCATGCCCCCACCGGTTCCTATCCCACCCGACCGACCCCGAAGTCGAGTCCAAGATGAGTTGCTTCCGAGTAACTAAGAGACAATGATGGCGTTTCTAAGACTACAACCGAAGCAAAAACATTCGACAATAGTCTCGGGGACTACACCCAGTGGGTGCACTCAGCGAGCCCCCACTGTAAAAAAGAGAGAGAGAGAGAGAGAAGGTCGACTACCCGCAGTCGACCGAATACCGTTCCATTCGACATGGCCTGACCAGACCGAGTGAAGAAATATAGATACAACAACTCAATAGAAAGACTACAGTTGACTGCCAGAAGTCCACCGTAGTCTCGGGGACTACACCCAGTGGGTGCACTTAGCATGCCCCCACTGGTCCAAGAATTGGAAGACACACCCAGTGGGTGTATAGATATAAAGATCTTCGGAAAAGAGATTCTTCAAACAGCATATCGTAACAGACCAAGTGTTGAAGTCGACTGACCTGGACGTTACTCTGAAGAGCCGAGCTTGCGTCATAAGCCGCCTGGCAGGCCTCCCGAGACACTTTCACTTGTTCCATCATGATCCCCGCCTGGCGTACAGCCTCCTTCGCAGCAACCGCTTGATCCTCAGGGACGGGGTACGCAGCAAAAAGCGAAGACGGATCCACAGTCGACGCCGAGGGCTGCACACTCGTTAGAGGAATGGCGAAAGTCATAGAAGCCCGAGTGGGTTCGCCATCGTCCCGAGCTACGGCCTCAGGTGCCGGAGTGGATTGTGGGGTCTCGCCAGCCGACGCCCTCTTCTTCCTCTTCACTCTCAGCGGTTCGTTGTCATCGTCGTCCGGGAGGTCGATAACATGAGGAGGGGCTACAAGGAAAACATTCAATCGACTAGAGTTGCAATAAAGGTTCAGTCGACTCAGAAACGTAACGTCAGCGATCGTACCAGGGTTGGAGGTAACAGCATCCTCCATCTCTTGGACGTCGTCCTTGGCGGAGACCTCAGAAGTAGCACCGCTGCAAATCTCAAAAGTCAGTCAGTTGGCTCAGTGAATCGACCAAGGACCCGTCCACGGCCGACAAAGGAAAGCAAGCTTTATTATTACCCGGAAATGGTAGGAACAGCTATCTTCATCTTGGGCAGAGCCTTGGGCGGCTTGGATGGCGTCGCTCGTGGGTGCTTGGGAGCCTTCCCAGTCGGCGGAGGAGGAGAGGTCCGAGGGTGTTTCGACGACTGCCCAACAGGAGCAGTCGCCTTGCCACGTCCCGCGCTGGATCATGAGTGAGCTTGGATCGCCCCTCCTGGCGGGGAGGTTCAACCTCCTCCTCCTCCTCCTCGCTGGAGTAGACGTCGTCGCCTCCCTCTCCTTCACCATCAGACTCCCACTCGCCTTGGTCATCCCCGCTCTCGCCTCCGCTCGCCTCCCCTTCCTCAGTCGACCCCTGTGCCCTGTTGGGCGTCGAGTACATCTCGGTGGTCGCCTGGAAAACAATAGACAAGACGAAAGTCGATCGACCTACTCAAAGAAGACCAATGCAAAAAACAAGATTTCAGTCGGAAGCATAAAAACATACCTGGTCCACTTCGTACGAATTGTCGAGTGGAATTACCCTCGTGGCTCCTCAGGGGTTGTCTTTGTTCCCCGTTATGCTCAACAGCCACCCCTCCAGCATCTCGTCGGTGACCTCCTCTGGGTGGATCCGAGTGGTGTCATCAAGACCCGAGTACAACCACATCGGGTGGTCACGGGCCTGGAGCGGTTGGATGCGCCTTTGGAGGAAGACCTCCAGCAGGTCCATCCCAGTCACACCCTCATGGACAAGCTCAACCACTCGACTGGCCAACACTTTGACTTGGGCCTTCTCCTCCGGCGTCACTTTCAGAGAAGCGGGTTTTTCAGCTCGGTCGAGGGAGAAAGGAGGAAGACCAGTCGACTGTCCTGGGGTCGGCTGGTCCTGACAGTAGAACCAGGTCGCCTGCCAGCCACGGACCGACTCCGGGAAAGTAATGGATGGAAAACAGCTCTTCCCCCTCGTCTGGATTGCCAAGCCCCCACACAACTGGATCACCTGTGTCCTCTCGTCACTCGACTTGGCCTTCTTGACCGATTGAGAACGGCAGGTAAAGATGTGCTTGAAAAGTCCCCAATGGGGGCGGCAACACAAGAAAGCCTCACACATGAGATGAATGCAGCAAGGTATACAATGGAGTTGGGAGTAAAGTGGTGGAGCTGCGCTCCGAAGAAGTTCAAGAAGCTCCGGAAAAAAGGATGGGGCGGTAGAGAAAACCCTCGGTCGACGTGGGTGGCTAGGAGAACGCACTCACCATCGCGGGGTTGAGGTTCAATCTCTTCCCCCGGAAGACGCGCAGCCTCGTGGGGGATGACTCCCCCCTCGACCATGTCGTCGAGATCCTCTTGCCGGATCACTGACGGCATCCAGTCGCCCTGGATAAAGCCCTTGGGCAGAGCGGACCTTGAGGAGGATCCGCCCCGAGCAGATCTTTTCCCTTTCCCCTACGCCGCCGCCTTCTTCGCGCGCTCCAGAGCGGAGGTCTTGCCCTTCGTCATCGTCGCCGGCAAAGTCTCGCATGGGCCTGCTGCGCTGGGGCAAGAACAGAGGTGGCGGAAGGACTTGCGAAGGGAGAGAAGAAGAAGAAAGGAGGAGAAGAGAGCGCACTGCTTGGAATCCCCGAGTCGGCGATTTATAAGGGGCCACTCTCGAGTGGCTGACTGGTAGGCCCAGACTATCCAGTCAAATCCCGCAGCAGACGCGCGCGCAGTACGTGGCAAAAAAGGCGACGCAGGAATCGAGGAGCTTCCGCTTTATCGCTTCCGATTACTACGGCCGCTCCCGTCCCGCGCGCTTCCCAAAATCCGAAATCCCACGACATCCGCGGGCTGCAGAACAACTTGTCAAAACAGAAGACCCCGCTCGCACCGACGCTCGGTATGTCACAAATAAAGAAATTCACTCGACGAAAGGCCTGGAATGGATCAAGGCGACTGAAAAAGGTTGGCAACGTCATCCGTGACGATTGACCCAAAACGAAGCACTCACGTAGCCCGAAAGGCCAGTCAGAAAGTTCTCCAACTCTTTCCCCACTCAAACCTCGATCCATTCAGGGGCTAATGATGAAGCTACGTACCTAGGGTAGGGGCATGGACCTGTCCAAAGAGCCCTACCCAAGGACGTCCCTAGAGGAAGTCACCTTTCAATCGACTTGAAGGTATCCCACTCGACAGATTCAAGACACTCGACCAAGAAGCTATCACTCGACCACGAAGCTAACCACTCGACTGCCAGAAGACCTAAAGTCACTCCACGGGCAAACGGTCGGCTATTAAGTAGTCTTTATGGTCGCTATAGCACTTTATTAGGGGCGTTATCAGTAACGCCCAACCTTAAATGTACCTTAAACCCTGCATTACTGAGGGCAGGAGGGGGCCGGCGAACTCTATATAAGCCACCCCTCTCCTCAGTATGAAGGGTTCGCACCCCAGTTATCCACACGCATATAATCCAATCGACCGCCTCCGGGCACCGAGACGTAGGGCTGTTACTTCCTCCGCGAAGGGCCTGAACTCGTAAATCCTCGTGTGCTTACAACTTCTCCATAGCTAAGATATAGCCTCTCCATACACACCCCCTACTTCACTATCAGAGTTAGAACCACGACACATGTTGTGCTCTGCTCTCTGCTGATCTATGTGTTGGTGCTCCTGCTATATGTTCATGCCATACAAATGAAATTTCTGTTAATCTTCTGACATGTTGAGTTGGTTCTCTCTATCTTCTGAGGGGTGAATGCAAAGCAGTTTATTAAGCCAGGCACTATTGCTGAGCTAAATTGACAAAAAAATATTGGTAGCCATAGTTGTAGTTTAAGTAGTAGCGAGTTGTCTGATATGTATAAAGAGCCCGTTGCAACTGAGCCCGTTGCTAAATTGACAAAAAAGGTCGCCAGTGTCACTTGATATGTATGAGAATATTAAATGTATTGTTAACATGATTAATATTGAAATCTTAAAGTTAATGTGGCCCCGTTGCAACGCACGGGCGTTCTTCTAGTCTTACTAGTGAATAACTTTGACAAAAATGAGTCAAGGTCGAATATTAAGTGTATATATATCCCTTTAATTGTGTCTTTTTTTGAAACGGAGGCATAAGATTTGCCTCCTCTATTAAATAAGGAGAGAATAGAGTTTAGAGAATTACAACACACCCACACATTCGGCATGACAATTACTAACCGAGGGAAATATTCCCTAATTTCTTTGTGCCTGCGGCCATCCAAAGCTTGGCCTCATCGACGATGGCGGTGAGTAGGATTGTCGGTGGCGCACTCTTGTGGCGGAACACCCGTGCATTTCTTTCATTCCAAATGGTCCACGAGACGAGCATGGTGAGGGAGGCCATAGCTTGTCGGTTAGGGTTGCGGTTGTCGGTTCTCTTGTCCCACCACTGGTAGACGGAATCGTGCATGAGCCACTCGGATGTATCCATGTGCGCGAGACCTAGCTTCTCAATGAGAGACTTCCATAGCCGAATCGTGTAGTGGCACTTGAAGAAAAGGTGGGCTCCCGATTCTTTCTCCCTATTGCAAAGCTTGCAAAGGCCACAGTTTGGCCAACCTCGTCGCTCCAAGAGATCGGCAGTCCAGACCCTATCTTGCAACGCCAACCAAGCAAAAAACTTAACCTTTGGAGGTTCCCATGCCTTCCAAACCATGCGATCCAAGGGGGAGAGAGTCATGCCTGGGAATTGAGCCTTGTACGCGGTGGCCGTCGTGTAGATCCCATCGTTCGCATGCTTCCAAAGGTGGACGTCATGAAGGTGGACGTCATTAAGGAGCATCCAAAGAGTGAAGAACTCCCGAATGTGGGTGACGGAGACAACCGTGTCTATGCCATGATTGATCTTGAAGATCCAAGCTTTCCCTGCGAGGGCCTCACGGACCTTCCAATTCTTTCTTCTCGAGGCCGCAAACAAGAGTGGCGCAAGATCCTTGGGTTTGCGACCAAGAAGCCACGGGGAGCCCCAAAAAGGTCTTTTGGCGCCATCCCCTACAGTGATAGTCGTAGAGGCATAGAAAAACTCAAGGTCCTCCTCCGTTGATGGGTTTCCAAGGCCAACCCATAATCTGCGAGGCTCAGTCCATTCATACCATAGCCATCGGAGCCTCAAAGCACGTGCAAACTTATCGGTGTCGAGCACCCCGAGGCCACCATATTCTTTTGGTATACAAACCACCTTCCAGTTGACCTTGCATCTGGCTCCTGTTGTCTTGTCCGAGCCGGACCAAAGGAAAGCTATCTCAATTTTGTTAAGGCTGTGTAGAGAGCTCTGAGGCACGATGAGGGGCGTAATGGAGGATACTGCTTGGGAGGTAATGACCGACCTAACAAGTGTCGTACGACCGATGGTAGTGATGTTTTGCCCCTCCCAAGTGACCAATTTGCCGGCCGCTTTGTCCTCATGGTATTGGAAATCCACGTTCTTCAGTTACCAAACTGAGAGTGGTAGTCCAAGGTATTTGACCGGAAAAGTGGCACGTGCTGCCAGCATGCTCTGAAGAATTCGCTCAAGGTCAAGGTGATTGCAACGAATAGGCACAATCGAGCTTTTTTGGAAGTTGGAACACAGGCCCGTGACGTCCCCAAAGCCTTTCAGGATAGAGGCAAGATTGTCGATGTCCCGCTTGATGGGGGGCCACAAAGACCGCCACGTCTTCCGCATAGAGGGAGGTGCGCACCATGGCACCCCGCCCACGGATCTTATGGAGGAGCCCTTTTCGCGTCGCCAAGTCTAGAATCTTATGCAAGGGGTCAATTGCCAGGACGATGAGGAAAGGGGAGAGGGAGTCCCCTTGCCTGAATCCATGGCCATGCTTGACGGGAGGGCCTGGCAACCCGTTTAGCATTATCCGAGATGAGGAAGAGGATAGCAGCGAAGCAATCAAAGCCCGGAATTTTGGAGGGAAGCCCAACCGTTTGAGCAGCTCAAGAATGTATCGCCATTTGACAGAGTCGAACGCCTTTTTTATATCAAGCTTGAAAAGGAGTGCGGGGGTCTTGCATTTGTGTAGACATCTGGCGAAGTTCCGAACATACATGAAGTTGTCGTGGATGCTTCTCCTTTTAATGAAGGCACTCTAGGCGTTGGAGATGAGGTCATCCATGTGGGGCGCAAGCCGTAGCGATAGAACCTTGGCAATGATTTTAGCGATGGCGTGTATAAGGCTAATGGGCCTATAATCAGAGATGCCTTCCGCGTCGTCCTTCTTAGGCAGCAGAACAACATTGGCAGAATTTAGCCACTGCAGGTTGGAGGTGTGCAAGCAGTCGAAGCGTTGAATGACCCCCATGAACGTATGCTTGATGATTCCCCAACACTTCTTGAAGAAGATCCCCGTGAAACCATCCGGTCCCGGCGCCTTATCACTAGGCATCTTTTTTATAGCCTCCCAAACTTCCTCCTCGGAGATGGGGGCGTCGAGATCTTGCAAGGCATGGGCCTCGATGCCCAGCTCCTCCCAATTGAAAAACTTATTGCTCGTACTTCCCCGTCCCATGACCTCGAAGAAGTGATCATGGATGATCTTCTCTTTTTCCTCGTGGTTGGTCACCCAACCATGAGTATGCTTTAGCCGGTGAATATGGTTTTTTCTCCTACGGGCATTTATGCGACGGTGGAAGAATTTGGTGTTGGCATCACCCTCCCTCAGATTTGCCAGTCTAGCACATTGGCTCTTCCTAGCCCGCTCAAGAACCACCAAGCTAACCACACATCACTTTAGTCTAGCACGCAGGTACCGCTCCTCTGGGGAGAGGGTTCGTTCCTCTTGCACCAAGTCCAATTGAAGGATCACCAAGTGGGCCGCATGGAGTTAGATCTTGGCCTTGGAGAAAAACTTCTTGCTCCATTCAGTGAGCCGGGTCATGGTTTTCTTGAGCCTATGGTGCAGAATTTGGAAAGGCTCTGTGTGGTTTACACGCTCATTCCACGCCTTCTGGACCACGTCATAGAATCCAGGCAAGGATACCCAAAAAATTTCAAATTTGAAGGATCGTGGATGTCTAGGTCCCTTGTCATCGGCAAGCAGGACGGGGCAATGGTCGGAGAGGGAAGATCAAAGGGCATGTAACACATGCGTGTTGAAAGTTGTGTCCCACTCGGCATTGCAAAAGAAAGAGTCAAGCTTGGAAAGGGTGGGGTTTTCCCGCTCATTGCTCCAAGTGAAGCACGTATTTTGGAGATGAATTTCTTTGAGCTCACAAGATTGAAGGGTTGCATGGAAACGGTTGACCCTACTCCGGTTTACATTTCTCTTGTTCTTGTCTCGTGCTCGGAAGATTTGATTAAAATCCCCGAGGGCCAACCAAGTGACACCCGGCAAAGGCTTTTGGGCGACAATCTCGGCAAAGAAAGAGTCTTTGCTGGCGTGGTCAGTGTGACCATAGACAGATGTTATCTTGAAGCATACATATGTCGCCCGAATGCGAACCTTGCCAGAGAGGAAAAAGGTTGACAAAGAAATGTCGGAGACCTCGACAACGTTGTCATACCATAGCAGTAAGATCCCACCCCTAGTTCCCGTCACTGGTCGCTACACAAAACTTTTCAGCCGTTGCCACCAAGGAAGGCTACCACATATTTGTCCATGCTATCTAGCTTTGTCTCTTGTAAACACACAATTTGGCACGAGGAGTCTGCAATCGTAGCGCTGACTGTTGCCCTCCGTGCCGGGCAGTTTAGGCCACATACATTCCAACTCAGGGTGTTTATAGGTTGTGTAGTCATCGGGCACACAAACATTCACTTTGATCAGTCCAGGAGCAAGGACAGCAACCAACGAACACCAAAATAACAATAGTCTTGAACTGAGCTACAAACCCCACTTGGGCACATGAGTACTGGACGTAGTCAAACACATGGACGTAGCCTAACACATGGCTGAGCCAAGCAGCACTAGACTTACACATAGAGACCTGTCGCCGCTCCGGCTGCTCCGGCGCGTCGTAGTCCTTCTCCTCCACATCGTAAGCAAGTAAAGAAGACAACCGCTCCGTCTGCTCTGCCGGCGTCTAGCAGTACAGCCAGAGGCGGGAGGACATACAGATTTGGTCCTTCTCTGAAGACTCCAGAGAAGTTACCATGCGAGAGGACCCCGGAGGAGAACGCCGAGATCGCACGAGAAGAAGTGAGGAACTTCTTTGAAGGGGTGAAAGCAAAGAAACATCCACCTCCGGAAGAGAAGGTAGATCCGGTGAAGGCGAAGCGCACTCTGGCTGCCCTGACAAAACCACCCAAGTCTCTGCCGAAAGGAAACTATGAGCGCATTATTGGAAAGGAATTTGCCGAAGCAGAGCGGTCGGGAAGTACTGTCAGTGATCAAAGGCTGAAAGAACGATGAGCCGGAAAACAAATTGCACAGCTCAGCGAACAAGCGAAGCAATCGTGCCCGCCGCTCAAGGTGCCTAGCGACATCGTCACTAATGATCCAAGGATGGTGCCCGGTTATAGCAATCTTGGAGATTACCTGCCCGACAATGTACATTATGATTTCATGGAGGTGCAGATACAAAGATACGAGTACGGGAAGCCTCTCGTCAAAGATGAAAGATCTCTATCAACGATGATGCGAAGATTGCATGATTGGTACTTGAAAATCTGCAGAGAGTCTGGGGGGAGGAGTACTTTGTATGTGAGAGTTAAAAAGGAGCATGACCTCGTTGGAATTGATCTGTTGCATGTTCAATTTGAGGAGTTCTTTCAGTTTTTCAATCGATTGGCCCTCGATAAAGCAACGGTCACCTGCTACTGTCTGTAAGTAGTACTACTTCTGTCATTAAGTCTCTTTCTATAGCTCAGCTCTTTCATTGCATGTATTTATAATTATCCTCACTATATTATGCAGATTGAAGATCGTCGAATTAAAGAAACGGCAAATCGGTGATATTGGGTTCATTAACACAAATATCATAGATGCAACTCAGGTTAAATTTCATGCCGCAGATACCAAGGCCAACTTGCTACAATCGTTGGTAATAAATGAAAACAAAGATATAATACTCTTTCCTTACAACTTCAAGTGAGTGTTACTGTCTTGTGCGTATTCGGTTTCCCTTATATATTAGTCAAGGTTATAGTAATGTAATTGATGAGTTATGCATGCGTGTGCAGTTTCCACTATATTCTCCTAGAGATTAAGCTTGAGCAGGGACTAGTAACCGTCTTAGACTCAAGACGAAAAGATCCCCAGGACTATGCGGACATGACTCAAATGCTCGAGAAGTAAGTTAAATCGATCATTATCCACCATATCAGCAACTTTGTTCATTTCCTGATATATCAAGTAATTGTTTTCTTTGTCTGACAGGGTTTGGAAAAAAATCACCAAAAAAGCTCCGGGACTGCCGAAGAAGCTGCAATTTAGAAACCTGAAAGTAAGTACTATAGTAGCATGTTCCGCGCATCTCCTATTGATTCAAGCGCTAGTTTCATCAATGCCATTTGGCATTCTTGCTTATCAGTTTGATTGATCTCTATTTCTTGTAAAGTGGTTGTGGCAGGAACAAGGGAATGATTTTTGTGGATACTACGTTTGCGAGTCCATCCGCCACACGACCTGTGAGCGGGGCTACTCTGACGAACAATATGAAGTGCGTAAATAACAACATTCACAATTTTATTTTATTACCATCATTTGTGTTGAGTTTCATTCATTCATTCATTCATATATATATATATATATATATATATATATATATATATATATATATATATATATATATATATATATGTATGTATGTATGTATTGACCCCCTTCTTCAAATTAGATGTTTCGGAAGCGGGATGAACTCCTAGCACCAGCTCGCATGCGAGCAATTCAAGAGGAATTGGCGGCATTCTTTCTTGACCACGTGATCGC
>NC_041392.1:35227109-35231503 GCF_002162155.2 Triticum dicoccoides
ATGAGCCAAAGCGCCACATAGTTCTTTCAGGAAAAAGGGACATCCTGGGAGTGGACGGCAAGACAGACATGTCTGAAGATTATGAAAAGTTTCATGAAATTCCTCCCTTCAATGTCAAGGCTGACCCAAGCATCCTGATAAACAATGAAGATTATCCATGGTTACGGCGCAATAAGCAAATGACACAAGCGAAGAAAAAGTGAAGACTTTCTCCCGCAATAAGCAAATGCTATGTGGGTGAAATTATGATACCATCCCAACTTTCAACTTTTTCAGAGTTCATTTGAAATGCTTTCATGTCTTATGGTTCGAAACTTTGATACTTCGAAAGTGATTGTCCATTTTGTACACGAAGTGCATCAAGTTTTTGTCGTAACCCTCTCTACTTTTTGGAACATGCTATGTGGGTGAAATGATGATACCATGCCAACTTTCAACTTTTTCAGAGTTCATTTTGAAATGCTTTCCAATTTCAGAGTCATTTAGCTCAAAGAATGCATTAATAGCAAACAGAATGAACTATAAGTATTTAGTTGTAAGTATAAATAAAAAATAAATAGAAAAAAATAGAAAAAAATTCTATTTTTATAGTAAAGTTATTCATAAGCTAGTGATTCACACAAATTTATAGTAAAGTTATTCATAAGTATTTAGTTGTAAGTATAAATTCTATTTTTATAATAAAGTTATTCATAAGTATTTATTTTATTACCATCATTTGTGTTGAGTTTCATTCATTCATTCATTCATATATATATATATATATATATATATATATATATATATATATATATATATATATATATATATATATATATATGTATGTATGTATGTATTGACCCCCTTCTTCAAATTAGATGTTTCGGAAGCGGGATGAACTCCTAGCACCAGCTCGCATGCGAGCAATTCAAGAGGAATTGGCGGCATTCTTTCTTGACCACGTGATCGCTGAAGACGGAGAATATTATGTGGACCATGAGTCCGTATGTTAGGAGATTATATTTGTAAGAGATAATTATTGTATATATATAGCCGGTAGTGTCGGATAGATATACGAGAACTTGTTGTTCGACCAATCTCTCAGAGAAGGAGAGGTGGTCGATATCACTTCTCTCTGTATGCATATATGTTCATGACGATCTTCTGTTTCCTTCGTTTGCTTACTAGCTAGCTAGCGTGTCTAGTCCTCTCTATACGTATGTATAGTACGTAGCGTCGACCAAGCACGGACATAAGAGATGACACTTCTCTCTATTAATTATAGCTAGCTAACACAATATATGAAACACCTAAATTAACCCCCCCCCCAAACCCCCACCCCCCTTTAAAAAAACAAAAACCCCAGCCACAGAAATGATGAGGCATGGATGCCTATTGGTCCCGGTTGGTGCCACCAACCGGGACAAAGGCCCTCCTGCCTGGGCTCCGCGCACAGGCCACGTAGAGGCCCATCTGTCCCGGTTCCGGATTGAACCGGGACTAAAGGGACAGGGCATTATTACCGACCCTTTAGTCTCGATTCAGGAACCGGAACAAAAGGCTCTTAGGAACCGGGACAACAGGCCCTTTTTCTACTAGTGGCGGCCTACCAAAGCCTAACCGCCTGCCTCTGCCCAACCATCTCCTCTACCTGTCCCAACCGCCGTGCTAGCCGCCGCCCTAGCTATTCCTCTAAGCCCGGCATCACCTGTGAGGAACATTGGTGATCGCCTGCATCACCAACACCTAAGATAACTAATGGGGATGTGCCCTACCCCTGAGATAGATAATGATACTATGGCTTCTCCCGTAAGATAGATAGTGGGTTTGGTTCTTCTCCGGCGAGGTTGCTTCTTCTCTGCTAAGGTCCGGCCTCTCAATCCGGTGTGCTCGGGAATAGGGAAGGAAGAAGGAAAAACTGACTGGCACAACATAAAAAATCCAGGAACCTGAAAAATAGCTAAATTAAAAAGACGCATCCATGTTTCATAAATTCCAGTATTGATTGGCCCAGTACCAAATTGAAGAAGTTGTACGGTATTATTTCATAGCTTATGAGTACAATCACTCGAAGAAGAGTCATGGCTTCACCACACTAACCATGAAGCACTATATGAGTGCTAGACTCAGACAGTACGGTTGAGCAATGGCTATTGATATACCACAAACCGGTGTTCGTCCTCAAGAATTGATTGACCTTGTCAGTTAAATTCACGGCCCTATCGTCTTCCAAAATGATTGTATACCTAGTGCTACTAGGAGACGTGGTTGTTGGATTAACTAGAGAATATCAATGCATTTTCATATGGGATGGAAGCAACTAGATTCTTTGTCTTATATTACAAGACTTTTGCCTTTCGTGCCATGGAGTAGTTGGTACTGGTTTTTTTCCTTTAAGGAAAAAAAGGAGTGGTTGATGCTAGGTGATACAAGGAACATGGTGCCAAAGTCACAAGTTTTATATCTAGACCAAGAAAGAAGACAAAAAGTCATAAACTGTTCAGCTCCCTTTTAGGCCAATGCAAGAGCATGTGAGGAAGGCTTGACGCTGACGATGCAATGGAGCGATCAGCCAGTCTAACTCGAACTAGACTGATGCCATTCGAGAGAAGAGTCAAGACCGATCATGCTTCGCTCATTAGAGGTTTGTGTATGGGTAGTAGAATTATTTCTCTTGTACAAGTGGATCAGTCGCAAAATAGGGCAAGTCACTGTCTTGCAAATTTTGCGAGAACAGAGGGAAGAAGTGCTGTTTGGTTTGGTTCGGGACATGAGAACATGTCTCGGGTTTATGACCAAGACCTCCTTGTAAACTCTGTTGCTTAAGACTGCTTACAGTGGGGAGTAACATAGAGTAGTAACTTGCCGATGTCACTAGTCTATGTTACTATCTCCATAGTGGGCAGTAACATATGAATGGTATCATGAAAGAGTTCATTTATTATGCTATAGACTCATTATGCCTTGAAATATGTGATGTTACAGTAACTATCTAAGTTACCACAAACCCCTCTCTTCTCATTAATTAGCTGCCACATAAAGAATCTTGTATTGAAATGTGTGATGTTACTAGTTAAGTTACTCCCATTGTGACTAGTCTAATATTTCACCTTTTACCCGCAAAAAAAGTACTACTCCCCCTGTCCAGGTGTTTAAGTCATCTTACAAAAACCAAATAATCCCAAAACACTTAGGCGCGGTACATTAACTTCTACCTCATTTCTTATTTCTTGACATATTAACCAATAAGAGATGAGAAGTATGCATGATTTTAATGACTTGAGACTACCGAACACCACATGCAGTGGTTAGTTCATTGCATGCAATGCTATTAATTAGCAAATAAACATCATGTGTGTCTAGGGCACATCTAGATATGCCCTAGTTATTGCACATCCAAGTGAGTGAATAAAGTAGAAAGAAAAAAGTTAGAAAGAAAAAGAAAATATTCACATGAATCTCAATGTAAGATCAATGATATAGAACTTAGATGTGCAATACTTATGGCACATCTAGATGTGCTTTACTCCCTCCGTCACGGTTTAGAAGGCACAGTTAGATTTACGTGCGTTTTCAAAATAGACAAGATTTAAGGCGTCAATACAATTACTCCTAGCTAATTAATACTCCGCTCTACTACTACTCCCTCCATCACAGTTTAAAGGGCGTATCTCCAAAACCAATTTTTTTCACAATTAGAGGGAAATAGGGTGCAGGTCATTAATTAGCTCGCTGAAATTACTCCTTCCGCTTGCCTTCCTGGTGCGCATGCATGATGTGAACTGAAACTTTAGGTGGAGGTGTGATTCGGTTTTTGATTGCATGCATGGCTATGCGAGGCCTTTTATTGGACGGAGAGGTTACTATGCGTTTGTTTGGTGATTAATTAGGCACATATCCTTAACTACCGCAGCTTCAGCGCATCATTTATTTCTGCCAATCGCTAGCGACCTTAGGCCCAGAAAGATGTGAGGTACGGCCTTTAAACTATGATGAAGGGAGTACTGTATGCATGCGACCTGTGAATCCTACACTGGAAATGGTCTCCACCAGTGCATGCGGGAGGGACTTCTCGTTTAGTGGCCGGAGTGTTACTGCATGGATTTTTTTCAGCCACGCCCAAAGAAAAACAGGGCCAATCAGGATTCACCTAGATCCCAACGATTCCAGATGTACGCCCTCTAAACTGTGATGGAGGGAGTAGCAAAACTGATAAACATCAATGTCTCTCGTTTTCTTCTCCTTCTTGGTCACGGTGCACAACATAAGATGACTTATTCACCTAGACGGAGAGAGTATTTTTTTGCGTACAAGTTACTATTTTGGGTGTGTATGATGTGTAGCTGTGTAGTGCTGTTCACCTATAAATGGTAGATAATTAATTGATTCTCCAGTAATTACGGGCGCATTAGTGC
>NC_041392.1:35231789-35243182 GCF_002162155.2 Triticum dicoccoides
AGTCCTCTATTTGTATATTGCTATGATGACGAGAGGATAAATGGGAATTCATTAAGTGCCCCTAATTCCTGCAATAACTCCTCTATATATATGATCACCGTCATGCCCAATACTGGCATCCATCGACTAGAAAAACAACACTAGCTGCCCAGAAGAAGAGGAGTTTGCAAGATCCCATTCACCATGGCACGCCCAAGGAACAACACACATATTTTGTTCTTGGTTGTAGCTCTTCTGGTCATGTCTACCGCCTTCCTGGCCTGTAATGCAGACAGTAAGAACATACATTTCTCCTGTACAATTTTCTTTTTGAAACAAGGCAAATACTTTGCTTATTATATTGATATAGTAGGAGCAAAGGACAACCCGGCCGAAGCCAAAAACAGAAAAAGAAAAAGAATATATGCTTCCATCATCTTCTTCTTTATAGATCTGTTCTTTCTTTCCCTTGGTACAAAACTGACCGTTCATCTCTGTTCGTGCCGCCGTGCAGTCGACCCACCCAGCTGGTGCACGCCGGAGGCGGTTTGCCAGGACCCGGTTACGCCGGGAAACAGGGAAACGTGCAAAAGCATCTGCAAAAGTTTTGGCTACAACCCGGAACAAGCCTACTGCAATCCGGATCCCACTCCAAGGTGCTGCTGCATCTATTAAGCGCAGGAAATAACAATGCCACTGTAGTGGCAGATGATGGATGACAAAGCTAGCAAACTCATTTTTATGTGTCTATCTCGTCTCATGTAAAAATCGGAACAGATCATGGTCCAGTCCTGTCCGTGAATAAAGATTAGAAAAGTTTCTTAAATAGCCGTGTTTGCAGCATTAATAAGTCAACATCTGGTAAACACAAGGGGACGAAATGTTTTGACTAAAGACGCGAAATTTACTCTTCGGAAGCGCTAGCGATCAGACTACTGATAGCTGGCTTCCCACAGACTAGTGCTGCATTGTCGGATTGAAATTGCCTGGAATGTCTGATTGGAGATGTGGGCCTAGGTATTTTGCATGTGGTGTTTCCGTCAATAACTCCCAGAAAAGCGTGTCAGTGCACTAACTGGTTTTTTAATTTTTACTGCTTCCTCCGTGCTTCAAAATCTGGACTATGTGAAACCGGTGCATGTGGCAAACTGGGTGCATCTGATACATTCTATTCGTCAGTTTTTTTATAGGACGCACACCATGTTCTATTAACAGTGGAAGCATATCATGTCAAAAAAAAGAACAGTGGAAGCATACCAATTCATTTTGCTTCTAACGGCTAGCAAATTTGCATCCAGCATCCATATCAATTGTATATTGTTTCAATATCGTGATATTTGTGTCCAGCATGGAAAATCATTTTGCATCGCCTAAGTGCAATGGGAGTATCGGACACCTTGCTTCCAACATTACAAATACATGCTTCCATCAAACATATTTTTCTACCATTGTTGCATACTCTTTCAAATTAACTAAATTGGAACTTGTCTTCCAAAGAATCTGGTATCTGCATCCAAATAAAAAGGAAATTGCTTCCAAGGAATTTGGAATTTGCATCCAAAGAAATAGTATTTGCTTCCATAGTTCGGAATCTGAATCGAAAGAATGCAGAATTTTCTTTCGTACAACAAATTGATGTTTGCTTCCAGAGATCTATACTGTGCTTGCAAATCATTCTGATACTATTTTCATGTACTAGAGAATTGCTTACATACATATATAGATTTCTTTCCATTAAAGGAAAAAAATTGTATCAAATAACATGAAGAATGTTACCATGGTGATGAGCATGTATCTCTGTTAAATATAGAATTTCCTTCTATGGTTGTCAGGAAGCTCCACACCATCTACCGCAGTGACACAAACTGCAATCAAAAGTGTAAGGACCTTGTCCCTTGCTGTCTTCATGTGGACAGATGTGATGCTTCTTACTAGCTTCTTACATGCTTGTGCTTCCTACAATCAGAGTACATAATCATGTGACGAAGTTAGCAAAATTTGATGAACAAACCCAAGAGAGATGGAGAAGAACATGTACAACTGCTTCAGATAATGGAAATATTTCTCGCATTGGCGATTGACACACTAACCTTCAACTCCGATCAGGTGCTCTTCGAAGAGAGGAATACCGGAGTCCACTGCCTTACTGTTTGGACTTTTGGTGCTACTCCGGCACGGGAGGGTAACATGTCGAAGCATCAATCAAGGAGGGGAAGGTGGGATCGACCCTCTAATGCACCTCACACCTGCAATGTTGCCCTGGGGACACATCAATGGACAGGAGGAGTAGTGGAACGGATCTGGCCACTGAGGTCGGGAGGAGCAGGGGGAAAATCCGAGCAGGTGATGGGCGGCGCAGTCGGAGAGGAGGAGAGCAGGGGAGTCGATGGCGAGCTAGGAACGTCATGCGAGGGGTCTCACGAGGGATAAATTGGCGAGTGATTAACGGGAGGGGATTAAGCGGCAGATGCTGGTAGTTACAACGAGGCGCTGTGACTTTTTTTTTCAAAAACGGGCAAAGGGATAATATTTTGGCCGTGGAATTCACCTGGAATAGACGGCGGTCCATCGGTCTGATGCACTGCTTCTAATCAGACTACAGATTATAAGTGTTTCCGAATGACAAACTGAGTCCCATGTTTGCTGATGGAATTGTGTGGGCGCCAACTGTTGGGTTAGGGATGATGTGGCTGTAAATGGCATCAGTTTTTTTTTTTTTTGCTTAGATGGCAAGGTTGCTCATGTGGACAGCTGTAGCGAGCCGACCTCAGACGGTCAAGTCTCTGTGCTTAAGTGTCATCCCTGGATTGGTATGCTGACACATACAGTACTTGAGGATTTATGTGACACCCGGATAATTAAGCTACAGTGATCCCCCGCTAATGATGCCACGTCACCTCGGTTACTGTTGATAAACCTTAGATAATTCAAAACCGAAACAAGTTCAAAATTTAATTACAAAAAAACAATAAAAGTTTTCAAACATTAAAATTAAAATGTTCTAAAGGTGGCAAATAATGCTTAGGTAATTATGGTGGAGGAGCACATTTTTATAAAATAATTTAAAAATCACTAAACTAAATAAAACAGTGGCTTATACAAATAATTAAATGTATTTTATAAATATTAAAACATTAAACTATTTTATTCGGTATGAGGAATTAATGTGGCAATAGAGTATTTATAAATACTAATTTAGGGGCTAGTGGTATATTTTATAAAACTAAAAATAAATAACACAAAAGAAACTACAAAAAACAGAAACAAACAAAAAAAATAAAGAAAAGAAAGAAAGAACGAGAAAGGAAACCCCCCCAAACCCCCCTGGGCCATCTGGCCCAGTTAACCCACCTGGCCCATCCGGCCGGACCGGCCCGCCTCCCCCTGCCGCCTCCCTTCCCTGTTCCCCCGATCTGGGTCGGAACAGGGGCACGTCCCCGCCGCACCCTCTCGCCAGCGACGACGAGGGGATAAGGTCGCCACGCCGTGCCCCTCGGTCTCTCCTCCCACTCGCCCCACTCTCCCCTCGGTCCACGCACCTTCCCCCTCAGATCCACCGCACCTCGCCCCCTCGTTCCCCACCATAACCGAGCGCCACCGCCGCCATGGCTCCGGCCTAGCCACGGCCACCGTGCCCACCTCGCCGCCCCACGGTGTCTCCAAGGGACGCCGTCGTCCGCTGCTTCGATTGGTGCAGCCCGTTGGAGACCGGAGCCACCGCAACGCCCCCGACGCCACCGTCTTCCTCCTCTGCCTCGACAAGCTTCGCCGCCGTTCTTCTTCATCTCCGGCGACGCCCCTGCAGCTACTAACCCATTCACCGGCCATCGTGTGTGCCGCTAGGTGAGCTGCCTCCCCCCTCTGCCCTCTACCTCCCCTAGCTCGCGCTCTAGCTAGCTGCCACCGTAGCACCCGAACGCCCCGCCGCAGATCTCGTCGCCGACGCGTTTTCGGTGACCAAATGGTCACGGGGCCGAGCCCTTTGTGCTCAGCGCGTCGCGCAGCTCCGCCCTAGCCTCCCCGTTAGCCCCGGAGCGCTCTGCCTCGTCGTCTTCGCCTCACGCCCGAACCACCTCGCCGCCGTCGAGCCCGTGACGCTCGACTCCGGCCACCACAGCCTCCGCAGCCACCCCCATTCGCTCCGCCGTCGTCTTGCCGTTCGAATGCGACTGGTCCCGCCCATTTTGGTGGCCTGCAGACGAAACCCGCCACTCACCCGAGCCCCGACGTCCGCCTCTCTGCTCGCCGGCGACAGCTCCGGCGACCTCGGGACGAACCACCACCACCACTAGATGCGCGTCTTCGCGCTTGTTCGAACGGGCCCAGGCACGCGCGGATTCGTGCCCTGTGCACAAATTCCGGCAAACTCCGGCGGGTCGGCGCCGTGCTTTTGGTCACCGGCGGCGAGAGTCGGCCCTGCTGACCTGGCACCGCGGGTCCCACCACCCGGGCCACTGACTGGTGGGCCCAGGGCCCCCTGTTGACCTGTTGACTGGGTCAACTGCTGACTGGGCCGCCCCTATCTCACTGACCTATAGGCCCCACTTCAATAAACAAAATAAATGAAAAGAATAATTGGTTAATTAAATAGTTTAGCTAACTAATACACTAATCTCTCACTGACTACTAGGGCCCACCCTTATTTAACCTGTTTAATTAGTCTAAAACCCTCCCTGTTAGTACCCTGTCAATGACATGTGGGTCCCACTAGACCCACCTGTCTGGTTTGACTGGTCAACCGACCAGTTGACCTGCTGACATCACTCTGATGTCATGCTGACATCATCATTCACTGTTTTGGATAATGTTGGAATAAAATAAATAATTAAAATCAGAAAATGAGTTAAATCTTTAGAAAATCATATCTTTTAATCCGTAACTCGGATGAAAATACTTTCTACATGAAAGTTGCTCAGAACGACGAGACGAATCTAGATACGCAGTCCGTTCGTCCGCTACATATCCCTAGCATAGCAAACACGCAACTTTCCCCCTCCGGTTCATCTGTCCGAAAACGCGAAACACCGGGAATACTTTCCCGGATGTTTCCCCCCTTTGCCGGTATCACCTATCCCTGCGTTAGATCACCTCTAGCACCACGTTTATCATGTTATGATTTGATTTCTCTGTTATTTATTGTGTTCCCCCTCCGTTACTTCTTTCCGGTAGACTACGAGACCGACGCCGTTGATGCCCCGGTCGGCTACGGTGTTGACGACCCTCATTCTTGTCTGAGCAACCAGGCAAGCCCCCCCCCTTGATCACCAGATATCGCCTATTCTTCTCTATACTACTTGCATTAGAGTAGTGTAGCATGTTACTGCTTTTAGTTAATCCTATACTGCTGCATAGCCTGCCCTTGCTACTACTGTTGTTACCTTTACCTGCTATCCTACTACTTAGTATAGGATGCTAGTGTTCCATCAGTGGCCCTACATTCTTGTCCGTCTGCCATGCTATACTACTGAGCTGTGATCACTTCGGGGGGTGATCACGGGCATATACTATATACTTTACACTGTTACATTACCTGTGATACTGTTCGGAGATGGGGGCTGAAGGGGCAGGTGGCTCCATCCCGGTAGAGGTGGGCCTGGGTTCCCAACGTCCCCCGACTGTTACTTTGTGGCGGAGCGGCAGGGCAGGTTGAGGCCACCTAGGAGAGAGGTGGGCCTGGCCCTGGTCGGCGTTCGCGGATACTTAACACGCTTAACGAGATCTGGGTATTTGATCTGAGTCTGGCCTTTTGGTCTATACGCACTAACCATCTACGCGGGAGTAGTTATGGGTATCCCGGCGTCGTGGTATCAGCCGAAGCCTTCGTGACATCAGCGACTGAGTGGCGCGCGCCGGATTGGACTGGAACGCCACTAGGCTAGGTCTGATTCCGGCCGCGTACGCAACGTGCAGGTGTGCTAAGGGCGATGGGCCCAGACCCCTGTGCGCTTAGGTTTAGACCGGCGTGCTGACCTCTCTGTTGTGCCTAGGTGGGGCTGCGACGTGTTGATCTTCTGAGGCCGGGCATGACCCAGGAAAGTGTGTCCGGCCAAATGGGATCGAGCGTGTTGGGGAATGTGGTGCACCCCTGCAGGGAAGTTAATCTATTCGAATAGCCGTGATCTTCGGTAACAGGACGACTTGGAGTTGTACCTTGACCTTATGACAACTAGAACCGGATACTTAATAAAACACACCCTTCCAAGTGCCAGATACAACCGGTGATCGCTCTCTCACAGGGCGACGAGGGGAGGATCATCGGTTAGGATTATGCTACACGATGCTACTTGGAGGACTTCAGTCTACTCTCTTCTACATGCTGCAAGATGGAGGCTGCCAGAAGCGTAGTCTTCTAAAGGACTAGCTATCCCCCTCTTATTCCGGCTTTCTGCAGTCCAGTCCACATATAATAGCCTTATTCCAGTTGATACCCACGCATACATATGTAGTGTAGCTCCTTGCTTGCGAGTACTTTGGATGAGTACTCATGGTTGCTTTCACCTTCTTTTCCCTCTATCCCTTCTACCTGGTTGTCGCAACCAGATGTTCGAGCCCAGGAGCCAGACGCCACTGTCGACGACGACTCCTACTACACCGGAGGTGCCTACTACTACATGCTGCCCGCTGACGACGACCAGGAGTAGTTAGGAGGATCCCAGGCAGGAGGCCTGTGCCTGTTTCGATCTGTATCCAAGTTTGTGCTAGCCTTCTTAAGGAAAAATTGTTTAACTTATGTCTGTACTCAGATATTGTTGCTTCCGCTGACTCGTCTATGATCGAGCTCTTGTATTCGAGCCCTCGAGGCCCCTGGCTTGTAATATGATGCTTGTATGACTTATTTTATTTGTAGAGTTGTGTTGTGATATCTTCCCGTGAGTCCCTGATCTTGATCGTACACGTTTGCGTGTATGATTAGTGTACGATTAAATCGGGGGCGTCACAAGTTGGTATCAGAGCCGACTGCCTGTAGGAATCCCCCTTCCACACTCCTTGGCCGAAGTCGAGTCTAGACATTACAAAAACTTTTACTAACATGGCTGTGTGGCTTACGGGCCCACGTCGCCATCTGGGTGGTATTAGGATCTTTTACTCCTCGATCCTTACTCTGGGGCTCTGGACTCTCTTCTATTCAGGTTAAATGAATTATGCTAAAATCTAACTCTAGGTTCTCGTTACCACTTCCTGCCGGAGAGCCCTTTAATACGGATGATCGACTGCTTCAACGGAAGATTCTGACAATACGCTCGGATGTTCCCTCGATACTTTGTGCCATCCCTCTTGCGATTCCCCTTCCATCGTAAACCCTTAAGGATAACTACTTACAGTTGTTATTCTTACATTCATCCCCAGTTGGTCTTGTTATTACAAGATACCCCGAAACACTCGTCATTGTTTCGATAATCCTTTGAGCTCACTGCCTCGCAGTTCTTGACACATGAATATCCCTACGGATAATTCTCGCACTTATCGAGTATCCGCTCATCCCCCAGTTGTTCATGTGTTTCACAATGGTCATCGACATACTATTCGATCCTCCACAAATCCTTAGTAGCTTATTACTGTGCAAATACTTGTCTGCTTGCATTATGGTTGCGTTCCAAATGTCTAGCAATATTCATTAGTATCCCTTGTCATCATCATTTTCAGCCTTTAATTTGATGCGAGGTGAATGCTCGCAATCCTCAGTCGAAATCCTAGAATTCATCCTTCTGGATCAGACGTCATTTTAAACATGAACTAGTTCTTGACCAACCAAATTGCCGTGGGTTGTACCCCTAAGTCTACTCAACTTATCCATCCTTAATCAGAGCGTTTACTTCTGATCCCTTGATTTAGAAATCACAATTCCTTTGCATTTGAGATTTAAATTAATTAGTCAATGGTTTCTATAATCGGATACCTTGCATTCCTTTTCCCTTCTGATTGAGTATCGATACTCACATCAGGTTCCTTGTGGTCCGCGAGACCATTTGCTTGGTTATTATCCGACAATGTCCTTCACAACCAAAATTCTTGTGAGTTCTTTACCTGATACATAATGCCCTTGGTAAATTGTATCATTTGCTTGGCCAACCATGCTCTGCTTTCGAGCTGGTCGTATTTACTATTGAAGCTTGTGGTATATGTTTCCACGATACCCCTGACGGGTTGAACCTATGCCTTCCTTTATATGTGTGAACTCGGAAGTTTTCACGAGTCATACTCATCTGGTATTTCGCTAGATAAAACTTTCAGCATAATGCCTTTATCAAAGCGAAAAGTGAATGGAAGGTTATACATTGAAGAAGTGGGAGTCGACCTTGAACTTTGTGTTCATGCCCATGGACACGATGTGGATCTTATCATTAAAGCTTCTCTTAAGTTAATTATTCCTGGGTATAAGTTCTTATATCTGGGATCTGGCCTTTTTCAATCGTGGTTCCGACCATGTTCTCCTTTAAATAACATTTCTTGTGCAAGTTTAAGCACTTGTCTTCTACGGGGTAATACCCCAGTCCAACCTCTACTTTGATTTGTCGTCGAGTATTACCCCCTGGTATCTCAAGATTATCGCGGAACTGCATAACTTCTTATGGGTTCTTCAACCAAGTGCTACATTCTCACTGGTTCCAATTTTTCACGGGCCCTGAGTTATTAAACACTCGAGAACACCGTTAAGTGAACCGATTCCGCACTACGATTCAATAACTCTAAGTAATTTTCGTTGCTTATGGTTTAATAACACTTCAAGTTATTCCTAGCCTGATCGGCTATATCATTATCGTGCAACTTTTTAACTGTGCTACCTTGTCCTTCTTCCCGGAGCACAACTTTTTGACGATGAGCTAAGCTTACATCGACTTTCCTCGTCTTATCATTTCGCCTTGTACAACAAGCTTGATTCCGAGTTTGTGACGTAACCGTGGTTCCAATAACCTTTCGCTTCATCATTCCTTTGACTAGAAGTCATCGCCGATCGGTAACACCTTCATGAAATCTCTCGACAATTGTGTCGTGATCATCATCAACATTTTGGTCTCGTCCAAGATATCAATTGAATTCATGATGAGAAATACCATCCTTGCCCTCGATGAATTTCATTGTTCGTGCGACCCAGCCCATATTTCGGGTGCACTTTTCAACCAATGTTTAAAAGGGTATGTTTCCCCGAGCATACCTCATTGTATCATTTTAACTGACAATTGTCATCCCCTTGTTCACCTAATTGTGGAAATCCATCCTTTGGAATTCTTGATGATTTGTCGCTGAGTACATCAGCCACCTCCTCATCCTCTCCTTGGTTTACTGATGAACTCTTGTTTTGGAACTCGCTTCCATAGTTCTTTTCCCGAGGATCTTACATTTTCATCTCGTCAATATCTGTTGCACCTTTTCTTCTCTGGCATCCCGAGTCTGAGGTATCCTGACACCAATCGGACATGAACCTCGGTCAGATATAATGGTTGGAACATATTCCCAAGAATTATAACATTGGTCTTTAACCCGATAAGGTGATGTCATGCCTAGCACACCTGGCCGGAGGACCTATTGTTATAGTTTCCTTTTTAGCAAAGTTATCCATTTTTTATGAGAAAATTGTAAGACTAATTCTATAAGTTGTTCCTAGTGAATCCTTAGAGTATCCAAACTCTGATCTTTATCCAGTGACCATGTCAATGCTATCTCGAAGCATATCTGTGATACTCCAATTTTCAACAAGAACATTTGAAGCCCAATGCTAAATGTTTCCTGCTCAATTACCCAAACACCATTGTATGGGTAATGTCATGAAATTACTCTCCCCTTACCTAAAAGAGTTTTCTACATTATATCCTGTCATGGATATCATACTCTGCTTGTCCTTGGGAAGGGTATACCCCTGGTATATGTGACAAACACATTATCCTTTCCACTGTTCTGTTTGATCCGATGATCACATTTTCCTTCCATTGGTTTGTTTAAACCTCCTTGTGATCTATAATATATAAGCAGTAATATTTCCCTGCTTATGTAAACACCTTGTTGTACCTCTCTGTCCGCAAGACCCTGTCGCGATTGTTGATGACATTCGATAACCACCGATGGACGAGAACTTTGCCTATTGGTCCGCCTCGTTTCAACGAGCAGGAGAATGGTTCTCTTCATCCCTCGCCCTTGGTATCGATGTTATTGCCAACATAACTGAAAGGCTACCCTCTGACATGCCTTGCTATTGTGACCGTGCAAGATGTCAGACCCTTTCTACTTTAATACACATAGTGGGCCCATAACCCACAGTTCCACAGGATCGAAACCTGACTCTCCTATACACCTTGTTGCCAAAGTTATTCCTAGAGCTTGACTTCGTATGTAGTTCACGAGCCACCTGCCTAGTGATCTATTCTGGTATCAGACGCAATACTTATTCCCATTGCTCTGAATCCCTTTCACACTTTGTTTCAGGCACCGAACGATTGCCTACCCGCTCAAAACTTCTCATGATACCTTCTTACTTTGCTCTTGATATTTTTGAAAGTTTCAATTCGAGAGTTACTTTCGCCACCTTCCTCGATGTTATCGACCAGATAGTCTACCTGGTAGAGGTCAGTTCTCCCAGAATGTCCACCCTATATTCTTTAGTAAGTACGACGGAGTCCTGTAGAAAGGACACCGACTTCATCGTGATGACTGAAGCACAGGAATGAACCTCTTCGAGAAGAGCAACCAACACCGAGAAGGTCCGTTAGAATTTCGTAACCAATCTCTGCCCCTTACTCCCCTCCTAAATCTCGGGACGAGATTTCTTGTAGTGGAGGAGAATTGTGACGCCCGGATAATTAAGCTATAGTGATCCCCCGCTAATGATGCCACGTCACCTCGGTTACTGTTGATAAACCCTAGATAATTCAAAACCGAAACAAGTTCAAAATTTAATTACAGGAAAACAATAAAAGTTTTCAAAAATTAAAATTAAAATGTTCTAAAGGTGGCAAATAATGCTTAGGTAATTATGGTGGAGGAGCACATTTTTATAAAATAATTTAAAAAGCACTAAACTAAATAAAACAGTGGCTTATACAAATAATTAAATGCATTTTATAAATATCAAAACATTAAACTATTTTATTCGGTATGAGGAATTAATGTGGCAATAGAGTATTTATAAATACTAATTTAGGGGCTAGTGGTATATTTTATAAAACTAAAAATAAATAACACAAAAGAAACTACAAAAAACAGAAACAAACAAAAAAAATAAAGAAAAGAAAGAAAGAAAGAGAAAGGAAACCCCCCCAAACCCCCCTGGGCCATCTGGCCCAGTTAACCCACCTGGCCCATCCGGCCGGACCGGCCCGCCTCCCCCTGCCGCCTCCCTTCCCTATTCCCCCGACCTGGGTCGGAACAGGGGCACGTCCCCGCCGCACCCTCTCGCCGGTGACGACTAGGGGATAAGGTCG
>NC_041392.1:35243430-35282722 GCF_002162155.2 Triticum dicoccoides
CCCCGCACCTTCCCCCTCAGATCCACCACACCTCGCCCCCTCGTTCCCCACCGTAACCGAGCGCCACCGCCGCCATGGCTCCGTCCTAGCCACGGCCACCGTGCCTGCCTCGCCGCCCCACGGTATCTCCAAGGGACGCCGTCGTCCGCTGCTTCGACTGGTGCAGCCCGTTGGAGACCGGAGCCACCGCAACACCCCCGACGCTGCCGTCTTCCTCCTCCGCCCCGACAAGCTTCGCCGCCGTTCTTCTTCATCTCCGGCGACGCCCCTGCAACTACTAACCCATTCACCGGCCATCGTGCGTGCCGCTAGGTGAGCTGCCTCCCCCCTCTGCCCTCTACCTCCCCTAGCTCGCGCTCTAGCTAGCTGCCGCCGTAGCACCCAAACGCCCCACCGCGGATCTCGTCGCCGACGCGTTTCCGGTGACCAAATGGTCACGGGGCCAAGCCCTTTGTGCTCAGCGCGTCGCGCAGCTCCGCCCTAGCCTCCCCGTTAGCCCCGGAGCGCTCTGCCTCGCCGTCTTCGCCTCACGCCCGAACCACCACGCCGCCGTCGAGCCCGTGGCGCTCGACTCCGGCCACCACAGCCTCCATAGCCACCCCCATTCACTCCGCCGTCGTCTTGCCGTTCGAATGCGACTGGTCCCGCCCATTTTGGTGGCCTGCAGACGAAACCCGCCACTCACCCGAGCCCCGACGTCCGCCTCTCTGCTCGCCGGCGACAGCTCCGGCGACCTCGGGACGAACCACCACCACCACTAGATACGCGTCTTCGCGCTTGTTCGAATGGGCCCAGGCACGCGCGGATTCGTGCCCTGTGCACAAATTCCGGCGAACTCCGGCGGGTCGGCGTCGTGCTTTTGGTCGCCGGCGGCGAGAGCCGGCCCTGCTGACCTGGCACCGCGGGTCCCACCACCTGGGCCACTGACTGGTGGGCCCAGGGCCCCCTGTTGACCTGTTGACTGGGTCAACTGCTGACTGGGCCGCCCCTATCTCACTGACCTATAGGCCCCACTTCAATAAACGAAATAAATGAAAAGAATAATTGGTTAATTAAATAGTTTAGCTAATTAATACACTAATCTCTCACTAACTACTGGGGCCCACCCTTATTTAACCTGTTTAATTAGTCTAAAACCCTCCCTGTTAGTACCCTGTCAATGACATGTGGGTCCCACTGGACCCACCTGTCTAGTTTGACTGGTCAACCGACCAGTTGACCTGTTGACATCACTCTGATGTCATGCTGACGTCATCATTCACTGTTTTGGATAATGTTGGAATAAAATAAATAATTAAAATAAAAAATGAGTTAAATCTTTAGAAAATCATATCTTTTAATCCATAACTCGGATGAAAATACTTTCTACATGAAAGTTGCTCAGAACGACGAGACGAATCCAGATACGAAGTCCGTTCGTCCGCTACACATCCCTAGCATAGCAAACACGCAACTTTCCCCCTTCGGTTCATCTGTCCAAAAACGCGAAACACCGGGAATACTTTCCCGGATGTTTCCCCCCTTCGCCGGTATCACCTATCCCTGCGTTAGATCACCTCTAGCACCACGTTTATCATGTTATGATTTGATTTCTCTGTTATTTATTGTGTTCCCCCTCCGTTACTTCTTTCCGGTAGACTACAAGACCGACGCCGTTGATGCCCCGGTCGGCTACGGTGTTGACGACCCCTCATTCTTGTCTGAGCAACCAGGCAAGCCCCCCCCCCCCTTGATCACCAGATATCGCCTATTCTTCTCTATACTACTTGCATTAGAGTAGTGTAGCATGTTACTGCTTTCAGTTAATCCTATACTGCTGCATAGCCTGCCCTTGCTACTACTGTTGTTACCTTTACCTGCTATCCTACTACTTAGTATAGGATGCTAGTGTTCCATCAGTGGCCCTACATTCTTGTCCGTCTGCCATCCTATACTACTGAGCCGTGATCACTTCGGGAGGTCATCACGGGCATATACTATATACTTTACACTGTTACATTACCTGTGATACTGTACGGAGATGGGGGCTGAAGGGGCAGGTGGCTCCATCCCGGTAGAGGTGGGCCTGGGTTCCCGACGGCCCCCGACTGTTACTTTGTGGCAGAGCGACAGGGCAGGTTGAGGCCACCTAGGAGAGAGGTGGGCCTGGCCCTGGTCGGCGTTCGCGGATACTTAACACGCTTAACGAGATCTGGGTATTTGATCTGAGTCTGGCCTTTTGGTCTATACGCACTAACCATCTACGCGGGAGTAGTTATGGGTATCCCGGCGTCGTGGTATCAGCCGAAGCCTTCGTGACGTCAGCGACTGAGTGGCGCGCGCCGGATTGGACTGGAACGCCACTAGGCTAGGTCTGCTTCCGGCCGCGTACGCAACGTGCAGGTGTGCTAAGGGCGATGGGACCAGACCCCTGTGCGCTTAGGTTTAGACCGGCGTGCTGACCTCTCTGTTGTGCCTAGGTGGGGCTGCGACGTGTTGATCTTCCGAGGCCGGGCATGACCCAGGAAAGTGTGTCCGGCCAAATGGGATCGGGCGTGTTGGGGAATGTGGTGCACCCCTGCAGGGAAGTTAATCTATTCGAATAGCCGTGATCTTCGGTAACAGGACGACTTGGAGTTGTACCTTGACCTTATGACAACTAGAACCGGATACTTAATAAAACACACCCTTCCAAGTGCCAGATACAACCGGTGATCGCTCTCTCACAGGGCGACGAGGGGAGGATCATCGATTAGGATTATGCTACACGATGCTACTTGGAGGACTTCAGTCTACTCTCTTCTACATGCTGCAAGATGGAGGCTGCCAGAAGCGTAGTCTTCTAAAGGACTAGCTATCCCCCTCTTATTCCGGCTTTCTGCAGTCCAGTCCACATATAATAGCCTTATTCCAGTTGATACCAACGCATACATATGTAGTGTAGCTCCTTGCTTGCGAGTACTTTGGATGAGTACTCACGGTTGCTTTCACCTTCTTTTCCCTCTATCCCTTCTACCTGGTTGTCGCAACCAGATGTTGGAGCCCAGGAGCCAGACGCCACCATCGACGACGACTCCTACTGCACCGGAGGTGCCTACTACTACGTGATGCCCGCCTGACGACGACCAGGAGTAGTTAGGAGAATCCCAGGCAGGAGGCCTGCGCCTCTTTCGATCTGTATCCCAGTTTGTGCTAGCCTTCTTAAGGCAAACTTGTTTAACTTATATCTGTACTCAGATATTGTTGCTTCCGCTGACTCGTCTATGATCGAGCTCTTGTATTCGAGCCCTCGAGGCCCCTGGCTTGTAATATGATGCTTGTATGACTTATTTTATTTGTAGAGTTGTGTTGTGATATCTTCCCGTGAGTCCCTGATCTTGATCGTACACGTTTGCGTGTATGATTAGTGTACGATTAAATTGGGGGCGTCACAATTTATAACAGAGGGAAATCACATGTATAAAATAACGTATATACTATTACCTCAATCCAAATAGCGGAAGTAACAACAAGGTTGTGGATTCCCATCAACACCAACGGCAAAGTTGAGTGTAGAAATCGTAATCCTAACGTATCACTTACTCGTCGTAAGAATACTGCAACATGAGACGTTGCAGCCACAAAGGGTCAGTACATTGAATGTACTGGCAAATTCACACCATAGGATAATGATGAATAATAGCTATCACTACATGCATATATGGCTGGTGGAAAAGCTCTATGGTTATAATGTTTTTGCGAAAAGCCAATTTTTTCCTACTGCAAAGGAATATATTTTTATTTAACTACAAATTTATTGAAAAACATTGAGAATGGTAAATCCCCATCTCAATCCCAATTAAAAGTAACCCAACAAATTAATTATAGAGTGATGAGATCCATAGGATAATCCAAGAACCAGATACTCAAGATGTCCATAACCGGGGAAATGGCTAATCATGATTAGTTTGTACACTCTGCAGAGGTTTGCACACTTTTCCCCACAAGACTCGATCTCCTCCGTTGGATTTCTCGCACTACAGGGTGTTTGAGAAACGGATGACCAAGACACAGTCTTTCAGAAGCATTAACTCTTTACTTTGGATGGACCGTTACACCTACTTTCCCTCTACATCTGCTAGCCCACCACTGAAAGAGGTCACACAACATACTCAACTATGCCAGAGCCCATAATGGCTTGTGGCTGCACACGGAAGTTTCTAACATGAATAATCTTATGATCCCTTTGAGTCTGGGTGGCGGACCGTAGGAGGATCACACGGTATATCCCAGGGATCTCCTAGGACAACACTGGATTCCCCAGGTGCCCAAACAAGCAATCCACTCAGATGTGCATTAATGTTGTCACCTTAAGTTAAACTATTAATTAACAATCTCACATCTGTCATGGATTCACTCATCCAAACCACGTCTACGAGCATAGCATGGCAATACAAGCATAACGTAATAGTAACTCCCAAGGTTTGAATGCAGGACAATAGGTTCTACCTTATCAACTACTTCCCAATACCCACATGTTATCAAGTCCTAACCATGCAATGTTTGAGAATTCAAACTAATGCATAAAAATTGGGTAATAAGGGGATATGATCAAAGTGTGAACTTGCCTTGTACTGTTGATTAAGATGATTCGCACTCATAACTCCTAATAGTTCTACTCGTCACACTCCGGTCAATCTATCGTGAGCAAGCAATAGTAACCACACATAAGCAATCACTCAAAGGATCGGATAGAACGAAACAAACAATTTCTAACAGTACCAAAATTATGTGAATTTGGCCTTATCAGAAAGTTTAGGTCAAGTGCTTCGATTTGCAAAAAGAATCAACTCAAACAGAGTTATAAAACTTGAGTTATGATCAAAAGAAGTTTGAATATGAATCTGAACAAATTTCAAAATTCGAAAATTTCAAAAGATTGATGTGACAGGTTCACTGGATAGGTGAAAACAAGACAAAACTATAGGCGCTGGTTTCATCTAATTTGGATGAACGAGTAATAAGTTATGGCTATTTGAAAAATCAAGGCCAAGCTGTTTTACGGAGAAAAATATATAAATACATAGACCAATTGATAATCTAATTATTCTTCCGTACTAGTCTAGAAATAATAAGCTACGAAAGTATATATGAAGAAAGATACTTTTATAAGATAGAGAAAAAATGACTTTGGAAAGAAGAGACAACTTTTAAAAGTACCGCCGGAGAGGAGAAATACATTTTTCTTTAGTGAATCTAGTCAAACCAAAAAAATTGATTTAACCCTAATCGGATGATTTTTGAAGCTCTATGGGTCTATATTTATAGGTGGAAAAGAGATTTAGGGGTCAAAGGCTAGGCAATGTGGGACTAAAACTATACGTACGCAGAAGAAATTTGAAAAAGATCGCATGGGCTAAAAGTTTGGCCCGGCCGCGGGCTGTAGTTTTTTTAAAGCAAAATTCGGTCAAAGTAAAAAAAAGGCTGGCTGGGCCTGGCCCATGTAGGAGAGAAGAAAAAAATAAAATGATGGGGCGCCTGATGCCACTATGCAGCGCGCGTGGGCGGCAAATAATTATGGGCCGCACGTATCGTTTTTTCTAAATAGAAACAGAAAGGAAAACTGAATAACGAAAATAAAATAAAACTTTTATATAAGCATATTATATATCAAAATTTTCATAAAAATCTTTTCTACGACATGGACATTTTACCAAAGTCAAATAAAATCCACAAAAATTTATATAAAGCAAAGAGTGCTACTGCTCTAATAAAATCCAATAAAAATCATTTCAAAAATACCAAAATGATTTCAAATTTATTACTCTCCAATTTTATGTTGTAGGGAATCATGTTACCCTATTATCCATATATTTTATTTTTGGAGAAAAATAATTTGAATAAAACCCAAATAACTCCAAATTGAAAATAATTTTCAAAAGGACTTTAAATTTGATCCTTTTAAACTCCCAACTCATATTTCATATATTTTTAGTAAGTCATTTTATCTTCTCTAATGAAAATCATTGAGTTGCTTGAAGGTTTCTAAATTTGAAAGTCTTTCCAAATAAAATTCAAATCTTTTTGAAACCCTTTTCATTTATTTAAAATGAAAGAAGTCATGTCATCTTCTCTCTAGGGTTTTGTGATGAAAAGAATTTGAATTCATGGATATTAAAATGCAAAAAGAAAAGTTTGGGAAAGTCCTTTTATTCCCTCTCATTTAACTTTCAAAAAGTTTCGAATTTCACACAATCAATAAAATAAGCAATCAAATCTATCTATTTAATATAACATTCCAAAATTTAGAATTTTGGGATGTTACAAACCTGCCACCCTTAAAATGAATCTCGTCCTCAAGATTCGGAGAGGCTACAAAGAAATAGGTTAGGTTTGGGGGTCTTCTCAAAATCCATTGATCGTCTACAGGGTCTCGGGTGCTGCCACCCTTAGAAGCATTGTTACAGTTCCATCAAAACTCATATACTCCATCCTTATCTTTGACAGTGTCGGTCTTCTCGGATTATCGGAAAAATTCCTTCTCTGGGCTCTTCCGGTAGTGGCATAACCTTTACTGTAATTCTTCCGTCTTTATATCTGGGACTGGGTCTTCTTAGCTGACGAGTCTGGCGCCAATTCTAAACAACTATCGATATCTCATGGTGGTCAACAATTTATGGTTTCTCCCGTAGGAAATGGGTTTGGGCTTCATTCTCACCGTATAACCTACGATTGGCAACAACTGTTGTGTACAAGGGAAAAATTCTTATACCATTCTAAGGTTTAATCAAGGTTTAATTTTGTCGTCGCTCTACTATGGGTAAGTCACTCAGATTTACCATCGCATATAGCAAGGTGAATAATAAGAGTAAGTCGGTATGGTGATCAATCCATCCCACAGCCAAATCATTACCGTGTATATGGTTTAGCGAATCTCGCATTCTAACACTCGGTCATCCTCACAAGCATTGCCGAATTTCTCTTTTCGACGAACTAAGTTCGGATATATCCATTGATTCTGCAAGCCAAACAAACATCTATCGTTCCTTCACCACTCTCAGGTTTTGCGTAAATTCCTATAAGATCGTCGGTGGGTAAGGTCGTAATCTCATCCAGGGTTTTTCCTTCAGCAAGAGTGTGCTTGCTTCTTGGTAGGTCCTGGGGCCTATGGGTTATGGCCCATCTCATCACTTGCAAACCTTGAAATCCTCATCGGGGCAACTGATCATTAACCCAACATCCAGCTTCCTAGCATACTTAAAATCCTTCCAATTGTACTGTCTCCCTTCCTTATATTGGTACCAAACTCAAACGTAATTACTCCGACTCATCATGGAGTTACAATTGCTCCATATTACCAACCTTCTACCTCCTTTACATCCAATAATACTCCATACCTTCATACTCTTGGGGTATCCCACATATCGAGACAAAACTAGGACTTATCTTGTCCAACATCCACTCCGTGGAATATCCTTATCTTTTCCAAGGGTCAAATCTCCTCACAGGGTACTACCACCCTTGAAATGCACCAATATCATCCATAGACCATATTTCTCATATCCTCGAAAATGGTTAAAAATCCCTCTTCACAGAGTAACAACTCATAAAATCCATATCAGTACCAATGATGCTAACTTTATTGATTCTCCAATTATTGCAATCTCCTGCATTTCCATTACATGCCTCAACTCAACACCTCACTATAAAGGAAATGTTCCCACTGCTACTACTATATTTCTCACAGACACAACTAATTATCACAAGTCTCCTTCTCCTTGGGACAATCTCTGGCAAAGTGCCCTGCTTCATCACAACGAAAACATATTACTTCTGACAAGTCCCGAGGTTTCCTTTTTTTGGGCAACTGCTGAAGTAGTGCCCTGACTCCTTGCACCTGAAACGGGTGATATGACTTAGGTCCTTCCTGGAATCCAATCTACTTCTCTTCCTGGACTTTTCCGTGCCAATCAGGGCTTCCATTTCCTGTGGGTCATACTCTACTTCCTCTGTCGAGAATTAAAGTAGATCCCCATTCAAACAATTTTGGGAGATGTGTTCTTCTTCTCCACATGAATAGCAAAACTTAGTGCAGGGTTTAATCGGGTCTTCTTTAGGTGTGTCCTCCACCTCTTCCTTCATCACCGGTTCTTCTAAAATTTACATGAGGGCTCTTTTCATTGCTTCCTTCTTCTACTGGATGGTTCTTCGAACCATGTGGTAAATGCGACACTGAGCAGGGTAGTGGGTAGTCCCTTCACACAAGAATCAAGTGATCTGCCTAGTTGGCATTCTTCAGCTGGGTGGCTTTCTTCACAATGAGGGCATTCCCCCTTGTGTTATTTATGGGTGTGTCCTACTTCTCCATGGAGCTTGCATGCACAAGGTTTATTCATATCATTTCCATAAGGCTTCAATTTCTGGGACACAAGACGAGACGTTAGCAAAGTCAACTTAAATTCCTTCCAAATGGTTACTCCTTGCCATCCATTGAGGGTTTGGTACATCCTCCACCTAGTAGCAACACCTCTTTCAAAGCACTTAAAACATGTTGGGCCATATCCTTTCCGGCTATAGGGTTATTCTCCATGTGATCCTCCATGTTCTGAATCCATCGGTCTGTCTCCAATTGACTTATTGGTCCCAGAAACACAAGTTCATCTCCATTCACCCTCTATTTGGTCAATGGGTTTGGGGTGGGATAAGAGAGATAGAGAGGGATACACACGATGCAAACAATGGTTTTGAAAAGACAGATTTTATTTGTGGCTGTTGGAAAAACATCAAACAAATGACAGCTCACAAACGTTGCATCTAACGTAGGTATATAACAGGGGTTTGGGTCTTCTAAAGGTCAATAAATCTTCAAAGTCATCAAACTCTTCAGGTCTTATTCATGTCTCCGATGGCTTCTTCCGATCGTGCTTGTCCTTCTCAAGTTATTTTGCCATATCATTTCTATTGACACAAAGTCTCTCATGGCGTCCTTCAATATTTCTGGAGTTGCGTTCCAAACTTCTGGGTTTCAACATCCTTGGCATGAACCATGCTCCTACTGTTCTTCAGTTCCGAATGAGTTCTCTGATATCTCGAGGTTTTGCTCCTCCAGCTTGGCTACTTCCAGCTTCTGGGTCCTAAGTTCTTCATGGAATGCTTTATTGTCAAATACGGCTTCTTGCAAGTCCATCTTAAAATCCTTGATGTAACACTCCAGATCCTGGTGATACACCAACTAAGATTAAAACTTCCTCTCTTGCTGATAGGTGCTCCATCAGCCTTCTACCATCCAATCCTTCCGAAGAAATGCATGCTTAACTCAGCACGGTGTCCATAGCATAAGCGGGCAATAACATCATGGATAACCGTGTTTCTTCCCTTGTCATTGCCATGAGCTGTCATTCCATAGTTTATATCTCCTGCATTAGGGTTTTCTTGACAAAAACTTTGAGTTCTAATGCTCCATGTTCCGGTCTTTCTCCGATACACCTTGATCTCGGGTATTGATAGCTTCTATAGTCTGCCAAGTTCCACAAGGGTAGCCTTCCTAGGTTCTACAAATCTGGGAATTCTTCAGAGCTTTCAAATCCTCCTAGTCTTCGGAGTCTTCAACCGTTGTAGTTTCCATTATTATAATGCACGGAAAAAAATCTTCTTCATTCCAAAGTGGTCTTAGCTATCTGATATCTTGTACTTCTTGGAGTGGTCTCATCAGTCAAATCTTCGTGTGGTCAAAAGGGGAAAGGGGTATGGTCTCACTTAATAGGGAATATTTCAATAAGCTCTGAAGAGAAGAGAGGTAAAAGATCTTTTTGAAAATGAAGTTTGTAGAGAAAATCTTTCCTATGGGCTTGTCAATTTCTAGGGGTCATGTCCTATAGTCAACATTTGCTCTGATACCATCTTATAGCGAGCCGACCTCAGACGGTCAAGTCTCTGGATCGGTATGCTGACACACACAGTACTCGAGGATTTATAACAGAGGTAAATCACATGTATAAAATAACGTATATACTATTACCTCAATCCAAATAGCGGAGGTAACAACAAGGTTGTGGATTCCCATCAACACCAACGGCAAAGTTGAGTGTAGAAATCATAACCCTAACGTATTACTTACTCGTCGTAAGAATCCTGCAACATGTGACGTTGCAGCCACAAATGGTCAGTACATTGAATGTAATGGCAAATTCACACCATAGGATAATGATGAATAATAGCTATCACTACATGCATATATGGCTGGTGGAAAAGCTCTATGGTTATAATGTTTTTGCGAAAAGCCAATTTTTTCCTACTGCAAAGGAATATATTTTTATTTAACTACAAATTTGTTGAAAAACATTGAGAATGGTAAATCCCCATCTCAATCCCAATTAAAGTAACCCAACAAATTAATTATAGAGTGATGAGATCCATAGGATAATCCAAGAACCAGATACTCAAGATGTCCATAACCGGGGACACGACTAATCATGATTAGTTAGTACACTCTACAGAGGTTTGCGCACTTTTCCCCACAAGACTCGATCTCCTCCGTTGGATTTCTCGCACTACAGGGTGTTTGAGAAACGGATGACCGAGACACAGTCTTTCAGAAGCATTAACTCTTTACTTTGGGTGGACCGTTACACCTACTTTCCCTCTACATCTGCTAACCCACCACTTAAATAGGTCACACAACATACTCAACTATGCCAGAGCCCATAATGGCCTGTGGCTGCACACGGAAGTTTCTAACATGAATAATCTTATGATCCCTTTGAGCCTGGGTGGCGGACCGTAGGAGGATCACACGGTATATCCCCGGGATCTCCTAGGACAACACTGGATTCCCCAGGTGCCCAAACAAGCAATCCACCCAGATATGTATTAATGTTGCCACCTTAAGTTGAACTATTAATTAACTATCTCACATCTGCCATGGATTCACTCACCCAAACCACGTCTACGAGCATAGCATGGCAATACAAGCATAACGTAATAGTAACTCCCAAGGTTTGAATGCAGGACAATAGGTTCTACCTCATCAACTGCTTCCCAATACCCACATGTTATCAAGTCCTAACCATGCAATGTTTCAGGATTGAAACTAATGCATAAAAACTGGGTAATAAGGGGATATGATCAAAGTGTGAACTTGCCTGGTACTGTTGATGAAGATGATTCGCACTCATAACTCCTGATAGTTCTACTCGTCACACTCCAGTCAATCTATCGTGAGCAAGCAATAGTAACCACACATAAGCAATCACTCAAAGGATCGGATTGAAGGAAGAAGACAATTCGGAAAAATCAAAACCAAGCAGATAACTCTTGCAACATAATACAATTTCTAACAGTACCAAAATTATGTGAATTTGGCCTTATCAGAAAGTTTAGGTCAAGAGCTTCGATTTGCAAAAAGAATCAACTCAAACGGAGTTATAAAACTCAAGTTTTGATCAAAAGAAGTTTGAATATGAATCTGAACAAATTTCAAAATTTGAAAATTTCAAAAGGTTGATGTGACAAGTTCACTGGATAGGTGAAAACAAGACGAAACTATAGGCGCAGGTTTCATGTAATTTTGATGAACGAGTAAGATGTTATGGCTATTTGAAAAAATCAGGACTAAGCTGTTTTATGGGAGAAAAATAATTACAGCTAAAAGAATTCTATGTCTAATGTATAAATACAGAGACAAATTGATAATCTAATTATTCTACCGTAATAGTCTAGAAATAATAAGCTACAGAAGTATATATGAAGAAAGATACTTTTATAAGGTAGAGAAAAAATGACTTCGGAGAGAAGTGACAACTTCTAGTGAAAATAATCAAGCCAAAAAATTGATTTAACCCAAATCAGATGATTTTTAGAGGCTCTATGGGTCTATATTTATAGGTGGAAAAGAGGTTTAGAGGTCAAAGGCTAGGCAATGTGGGACTAAACCTATACGTACGCAGATGAAATTTGAAAATGATCGCATGGGCTAAAAGTTCGGCCCGGCCGCGCGCTGTAGTTTAAAAAAACAAAATTCTGTCAAAGTGAAAAAAAGGCTGGCTGGCCTGGCCCATGTAGGAGAGAAGAAAAAAATAAAATGATGGGGCGCCCGGTGCCACTATGTAGCGCACGTGGGCGACAAATAATTATGGGCCGCACGTACAGTTTTTTTAAATAGAAATAGAAAGGAAAACTGAATAACGAAAATACAAAAAAAAATTATATAGGCATATTATATATCAAATTTGTCAGAAAAAGATTTTTTACGGCATGAACATTTTTTCACAGTCAAATAAAAGCCACACAAATTTCAATAAAGCAAAGAGCGCTACTGCTCTAGTAAAATCCAATAAAAACCATTTTAAAAATACCAAAATGATTTTAAATTTATTGCTATCCAATTTTCTGTTTTAGGGAATCATGTTACCCTATTTTACATATATTTTTTGGAGAAAAATAATTTGAATAAAACCCAAATAATTCCAAATTGAAAATAATTTCCAAAAGGACTTTAAATTTATCCTTTTAAACTCCCAACTCATATTTCATATATTTTTAAGAAGTCATTTTATCTTCTCTCATGAAAATCATTGAGTTGCTTGAAGTTTTCTGAATTTGAAAATATTTCCAAATAAAATTCAAATCTTTTCGAAACCCTTTTCATTTATTTAAAATGGAAGAAGTCATGTCATCCTTTCTCCAGGGTTTTGTGATGAAAAGAATTTGAATTCATGGAGATCAAAATGCAAAATGAAAAGTTTGGGAAAGTCCTTTTATTCCCTCTCATTTAACTTTCAAAAAGTTTTGAATTTCACTCAATTTCACACAATTAATCAAACAAGCAATTAAATCTATATATTTAATATAACATTCCAAAATTTAGAATTTTGGGATGTTACAACAACTTGCATGTTGAGATAAATAAGGTAGTGGGGATGAACTTGTTATATACATAGGATAAGATGCTCTAACTTTTTATTATTCGAATGTCCGTGGACACATTTCAGTCCATATGCAGTATAACGAAATATCCAAAGATATCTCATATTTGTGAATGGAAGGAGTACTATTTTAAAAATGTATTTGCTACAATTATTGACTTATTGAATTGATGCTTTGCTTTTTCAGAAATGTTTGCCATTGTTCTTTTTTCTTCAATTAAACTGCTTGAATTTTGAATATATGATAGACCATAGGTGGTTGTCATATGCAAAACCACTTGAGATGCAATAAAATAAATTAAATTCATGTGCAATGGGAGTATTGCAATCAATGATTCACATATCATAGCTCCGTGATGTGGCACTAGACAACTATCGTAGACACTATATATGTCATTGCTTCTCACCTAGGTTTTCATGTTGCAAATGCCACTACAAACGCTACCCCTATCAACTCGTGTGCGAGCAAGAATTTGAGTATCTTGATACATGCATATGTTGTAGGATTGGGAGTGGGAGACATTGGGAAAATTGTGCTATGTGCAAATTCATATGTACACATGAACCAGAGGGTACCTCATACAACAAATTTGTATCCTTCGTTGCTAGGATTCTTTTGCTGTCGCCGTACCTTGTACCGGATCTGAAGGAATTGCCTTAGCTGTTCATTGTACAATGCAAGTTAGCGCAGTACAACTTTCCTATGCATGGAGGGTGGTGCAGCAAGACTAATTGGGGACTCAACCCAAACGGTTTCTTGCAGAAAATCGTCACTTACGCATATATGACTGGCTTCCTAACAGAACTAACATATATATGTTGCACTCATCTGTGATGATTTCGTTCTAGCCCAGCCCTATGCCAATCATGCACACCACTAATTAGTTTCGGGAAACCATCTGTGATGATTATCAATGACTAATTAGCTCGTGACACAAGACCCCGAACTGTCATTGAGGTGTCGTGTGATTCAACCTACTCTAGTTTCAATTAAATTCAGACTTTGAAGGCTCGACTATTCAGTTGCATGAATACTGGCACGTACCCGTATGGCTAAGCCTTTAAAAAGTGAAATTCCGGCACTTGTTACTTTTATGAATCAGGAAAACAAATAGTTTTGCTACCAACCCGTTTAGCTCTGTAAAGAATGATTTACATGTACTCACTTACAAACATCAGCCTTCGGGTAGTTCTATTTGTCGTCGATTGGAAACCTGGCGAGTTGTGTAAAGCTCATGCTTATCCGTCTTTACTAGTGCATTTGGGCTCCTTCCGTTTCCCTTCCTATTTGCGTGAAGTGGGATTTATCGAGAGAAGGAAAGCCAGCATCGCCACCAGGGTAGTGTTGGAAACGAGTCACAACAAAGGCGAAGTAGGTTAGGTCCCTATACTTTTATTGACCCTCGATACTTTTGATTCACCTTCAGTACCATCAGTAGTTGAAGCTTGACAACTAATGTTATGATTTAAGAGCCATGCTTGAATACCTGGTACATTTGACCAACCTGTCATAACATTGTAAACACATACTATTGTAGCAATTTTGATGATGACATTTAAGCTCAAAATTATTGGATATGTAAATAATAGAATTCGGTCAGTGGAAGTATTGTGATAATTGATTCACAGATAATTACTGCATCTGATATGATACTAGACTACTATCAATGCCGAGCGCTATAAATGACATTGGTTCTACCATTTCAATATTCCAAAGGTCACAGCAAACACTACTACACGTAGCACATTTTTTCAGGCATCTACCACCGTGCTTTTAAATTATACATACATGATTGTGAGCTTCTTGTTGCTTATGGTTTGGGATTGGAAGATACTAGGAAAATTGACTTAGTTATGAACATGTATGTCGAGATGAACCAGAGAGTACCTCGGATGCCAGACCCATGTCCCAGGTTGCCAGACAACCATCCAATCTCTAGCACGTAAGGAGCTTCTACATCGACATCAACATAATCATCATGTGTTTTAGTTAGGAACTATTGACGTGACGTTGATATTTTCTAGTTTGATTGAGGAAGTGACCACAAAGCAGACAGGTCCCACAGATGAACCATCTATTTCTTCCATGCCACGAAAATAAATTGAAGACACATATTCAAAGCAATTAAATTGTCACAAAGGAGCCTCTTTAATCAATTCGGAACACAACGGAAATGACACTAACTATTATGGTCACTGCTACCTCTTGAGCACTGCGTTGGTTTTCCCTTGAAGAGGAAATGGTGATGCAGCAAAGTAGCGTAAGTATTTCCCTCAGTTTTTGAGAACCAAGGTATCAATCCAGTAGGAGGCTATGCGCGAGTCCCTTGTACCTACACAAAACAAATAACTCCTCGCAACCAACGCGATAAGGGGTTGTCAATCCCTTCACGATCACTTACGAGAGTGAGATCTGATAGATATGATAGGATAATATTTTTGGTATTTTTATGATAGAGATGCAAAGTAAAATAAAAGCAAAGGAAATAAATAAGTGTGGGAAGATTAATATGATGAAGATAGACCCGGGGGCCATTGATTTCACTAGTAGCTTCTCTCAAGAGCATAAGTATTTTATGGTGGGTGAACGAATTACTGTTGAGGAATTGACAGAATTGAGCATAGTTATGAGAATATCTAGGTATGATCATTTATATAGGCATCATGTTCGAGATAAGTAGACCGACTCCTGCCTGCATCTACTACTATTACCCCACTCATCGACCGCTATCCAGCATGCATCTAGAGTATTAAGTTCATGAAAATAGAGTAACGCCTTAAGCAAGATGACATGATGTAGAGGGATAAATTCATGCAATATGATAAAAACCACATCTTGTTATCCTCAATGGCAACAATACAATACATGCCTTGCTGCCCCTACTGTCACTAGGAAAGGACACCGCAAGATTGAACCCAAAGCTAAGCACTTCTCTCATTGCAAGAAAGATCAATCTAGTAGGCCAAACCAAACTGATAATTCGAAGAGACTTGCAAAGATAACCAATCATACATAAAAGAATTCAGAGAAGATTCAAATATTGTTCATAGATAATCTTGATCATAAACCCAGAATTCATCGGTCTCAACAAACACACCGCAAAAAGAAGATTACATCGAATAGATCTCCACGAGAGAGGGGGAGAACATTGTATTGAGATCCAAAAAGAGAGAAGAAGCCATCTAGCTACCAACTATGGACCCAAAGGTCTGAGGTAAACTACTCACACTTCGTCGGAGAGGCTATCGTGATGATGTAGAAGCCCTCCGTGATGGATGCCCCCTCCGGTGGAGCTCCGGAACAGGCCCCAAGATGGGATCTCGTGGGTACAAAAGGTTGCGGCGGTGGAATTAGGTTTTTGGCTCCGTATCTGATCGTTTGGGGGTACGTAGGTATATATAGGAGGAAGGAGTACGTCGGTGGAGCAACAGGGGGCCCACGAGGGTGGAGGGCGTGCCCTGGGGGGTGGGCGCGCCCCCTACCTCGTGGCCTCCTCCTTTGTTTCTTGACGTAGGGTCCAAGTCTCCTGGATCATAATTGAGGGAGTCCTGGATTAGGGGGTGTCCGGATGGCCGGACTATACCTTCAGCCAGACTCCTGGACTATGAAGACACAAGATTGAAGACTCCGTCCCGTGTCCGGAAGGGACTTTCGTTGGCGTGGAAGGCAAGCTTGGCGATATGGATATGTAGATCTCCTACCATTGTAACCGACTTTGTGTAACCCTAACCCTCTCCGGTGTCTATATAAACCGGAGGGTTTTAGTCCGTAGGACAACATACACAACAACAATCATACCATAGGCTAGCTTCTAGGGTTTAGCCTCTCTGATCTCGTGGTAGTTTACTCTTGTACTACCCATATCATCAATATTAATCAAGCAGGACATAGGGTTTTACCTCCAACGAGAGGGCCCGAACCTGGGTAAAACTTCGTGTTCCTTGCCTCCTGTTACCATCCGGCCTAGACGCACAGTTCGGGACCCCCTACCCGAGATCCGCCGGTTTTGACACGACATTGGTGCTTTCATTGAGAGTTCCTCTATGTCGTCGCCATCAGGAAGGATTCCTCGCCCCGTCTTTAAAGACGGCACCGTTGCTAAGGGAGCTTTGGCTGTCGGCCAAACCCTTCGGCTAGGTGGTTTTCTTATGACCGCCTGTTCGGCTTCTGCGTCGACGATGACTTCTCGAGCCATCGAAAACAATCTTCATGTCAGCTCAGAACTCGCCGAGCAGTTAGATCCAATGTAGCTCTCCTCCATAAACGAGCTCTTGGATCGCTTCACCGCCCTGGGAGTCACTACGGATTACGACCAGATTGGGCCTAAACCCGATCTGAGAGAGATTAACTCTCCCCAAGTCACCCATCACGTTGTCGTGGTAGAGGGACAGTGCGGCGACCCTTCATCTATCTTAAGGACTCACTACGTCCGGATTCCCGATCCCTCCAAGCCGGATACCCGCGGAGGGGAGGCTATCACACAAGACCTGAACTTAGAGTCAGGCGACGGGCTGGATTCATTGGACAACATCCAGGAATCCAAATTTTCGAGTTCGGAAATTCCTCGGCCTCTGAGCCTTAGATGGGGTGAGGCTTTAGATTTAATTCCACCCACCCACCCCAACATAAGCGATCTATCCAAAATCAGGCAAGAGCCCGATGAAACAGTACATCATTACTGGGCCAGATTCCTCCTGGTTCAGAACAGGCTAAGGGACTGCCGCGAGGAAGACGCAATCTCAATCTTCTGCAATAATTGCATGGACAAGGGAATACTCAACGCCATAAGTCGCGTGATATTACACACTTCGCTGACTTGGCGTCCATTGTACGAAAGTACTGTGCGATGGAAAGCGCCTGGAAAACCGAAATCAAATTTTGGGAAAATCCGGCCCTGAATACAAACCCAGTCCAAAATAAAAGGGTGCATCATCACTAGACACCCGGGTTAAGCACTAAAAAGCAAAAACCCTCTACAGGGCATGGAACCGTACTGGAAGGATGGCTCAATGGACCCTGTAACATTCACAGTACAGAGGACGCCACACCAACTCACAGCCTCAGAGCATGTTGGATACTTCGGCAGGTGGCCAAAATTGGCGAAAGTCTCCTAATTCCGGAGGCCACAGAAAGCCACCCCAGAGACACCAATACTGTATTAACAGTCTTCGAGACTTTCGCATCAAATAATATGCGAAAAAGGACACTCCGCAGCCTTGCCGAAGTCTACCAAGTAGCAACAATAAACCCATGGAGTGACACGGCTATTACCTTTAATGCCAGTGATGAACCTAAATTCCGAACAGCCCAAGCACCAGCCGCATTGGTCCTCAGTCCAATAGTGGACGGCTTTCGTCTTACCAAGGTACTCATGGACGGCGGCAGTGGATTGAACCTCATTTATGAGGAAACCCTTCAAAAAATGGAAATAGACTGGAACCGCATTGAGCGAAGCAGCACAACCTTTAGAGGAATAATCCCCAGTCGGGAAGCGCGCTGTACAGGAAAAATCACACTAGATGTGGTGTTCGGCACGCCGGATAATTACAGGTCCGAAGAGGTCATGTTCCATGTGTCTCCGTTCATCAGCGGTTATCATGCTCTGCTAGGGCGGGAAGCGTTTACAATCTTCCAAGCAATACCCCATTACGGGTACATGAAGCTCAAGATGCCTGGGCCTAACGGGATCATCACTCTCGCTAGTGATCCGGACATAGCACTCCACGCCGAAAACAAGACAGCCGCACTGGCCCTCGAGGCACTATCTGAAGCCCTAGCAGCTGAGGAACTGACTGCGCTGCGCTCTATGATGAATAGGGACGATGTGATACTCGACAAAAGATCCAAGTCCACCTCCTTTAAACCGGCGGACGAAATAGTCAAATTCCAAGTCCATCCAACAAACCCCAATAAAACAGCTTCCATCGGGGCACAGTTAAACCCTGATGTAGACGCCGCACTGCGAGAGTTCCTATGAGAGAATTGGGACATTTTCGCCTGGCATCCTTCAGACATGCCAGGAATCCCACGCAAGCTGGCCGAGCACAGCTTAAATATCCAAACAGGATTCAAATCTGTCAAACAGGCTCTTCGGCGTTTTTCCGAACCTAAGAGACATGCCATGGGAGAGGAGCTAACAAAGCTATTGGAGGCCGGATTCATCAGAGATATAAAACATCCGGACTGGCTAGCAAACCTGGTGATGGTACCAAAGAAGGACAAATCCTGGCGCCTGTGTGTTGATTTTAAAGACCTTAACAAGGCTTGCCCAAAGGATCCCTTCCCCCTCCCCCGCATCGATCAAATTATCAATGCTACCGCAGGACACGATTCGTTGTGTTTCCTCGACGCATATTCCGGCTACCATCAAATCAAGATGGCAGAACCAGACCAAGCCGCAATGGCATTTATCACACCATACGGCCCATTCTGCTTCAACACGATGCCCTTCGGGCTCAAAAACGCTGGCGCAACATATCAGCGCATGATTCAGACATGTCTGGCAAGCCAGATCGGCAAAATAGTGGACGCATATGTAGATGATGTGGTCGTCAAAACAAGACATGTTGAATCTCTAGTAGACGACTTGAGGCTCACATTTGATAACCTCCGAACATACGACATCAAGCTCAACCCGGAAAAATGCGTTTTCGGCGTTCCAGCCGGAAAGCTCTTGGGCTTCATTGTATCCAGTAGAGGAATTGAAGCAAATCCAGCCAAGATCCGAGCTCTGTCACAACTGGATATCCCAAAGGACCTCAAACAAATACAAAAGTTAATCGGATGTGTGGCGGCTCTAAGCCGCTTTATCTCCCGCTTGGGAGAAAAGGCTCTACCCCTTTACCGCCTCCTTCGGCGCACCGAACGCTTCAAATGGACGGATGCAGCCACGGCCGGACTCGACGAAATAAAAGCCGTACTGGCAACAAACCCAGTCCTGGCCGCGCCAAACATTGGTGAACCAATGCTATTATACATTGCAGCAACACATCAGGTTGTAAGCGCAGTTCTCGTCGTCGAACGAGAAGCGGACGAACACAAATTCCCCCTTCAAAAGCCGGTCTATTATGTGTCCACTGTCCTCACTCCCTACAAATCACGGTACCCGCATTATCAAAAGATTGCGTACGCGGTATTCATGGCATCCCGGAAGCTACGACACTACTTTCAAGAGTGTTCAATAACAGTAGCCTCGGAAGTACCACTTAACGATATTATAAACAACCATGACGCAACGGGCCGGATTGCAAAATGGGCCATTGAGCTCCTCCCGTTCGACATAACTTATAAGCCATGGCAAGCCATCAAGTCGCAAGTCTTGGCCGACTTCGTCGCACAATGGACGGAGGCCGAACTCCATAAAGAGTACGACACATATTCAAATTGGATCATGAATTTCGACGGCTCCCAGATGTTGGCCGGACTGGGGGCCGGCGTCGTTTTGACGTCCCCCACAGGAGACACAGTTCAATATGTACTCCAGATTATGTACACGGACTCCAACAATGCAGCCGAATATGAGGCCCTTTTACATGGTCTCCGGATGGCAGTATCCATGGGCATTCAACGCCTAGAGGTGCGCGGGGACTCGAACCTCGCAATATCCCAAATAAATGGAGACTTCGATGCCAAGGATCCAAAAATGGCAGCTTACCGCAACGCCGTCCTAAAAATGTCAGCTCAGTTCGAGGGGCTTGAATTTCACCATATAGCCCGGGAAAATAATCAGGCGACGGATGTCCTGGCACGCATCGGCGCAAAACGCGATGTAGTCCCCCCCAACATCTTCTTGGAAAGGTTGTTCAAGCCATCCGTAGTATGGGAAGGGGGGCCGAACAATAACAGCCCGGACCCAACCGCACTGCCCGACACCGAACATCCTGACACAATCGGAGGCTCTGCCAATGAAATAACACCTTCAGCCCACGTAATAATGGCCGTCATCGCCCCGTGGACAGAACCATTCCTCGCCTACCTTACTAGGCAGGAACTCCCCGAGGACCAAAATGAGGCACGATGCATAGTGCGGCGATCCAAAGCCTACAGAGTCCACGAGGGAGAACTTTATAAGAAAAGCACTGCCGGAGTCCTTCAAAGGTGCATCTCCGAAGAGGAAGGGCGGAACCTCCTGGCTGAAATTCATGCTGGACTCGGAGGTCATCACGCTGCAGCTCGGTCCCTTGTAAGCAAGGCCTTCCGTACAGGCTTTTATTGGCCGACGGCCCGGGCAGACGCTCAGGTTGCCAGCTCTTTGCAAATCAAAGCCATATGCCACCCACCGCCCTCCAAACTATCCCCATTACTTGGCCCTTCGCGGTCTGGGGGCTTGACATGGTTGGACCCCTTAAATGTGGAACCCACAAGCAAAAATACTTACTGGTCATGGTGGATTAGTTCACCAAATGGATAGAAGCCAAGCCTGTTAAGACGGCCGAATCCGGACCGGTGATAGACTTTATATCTGGGGTTGTACACCGTTACGGCGTCCCCCACAGCATCATCACTGATAATGGCACGAACTTCACGGCCGACGAGGTAAAACTCTGGTGCAAAAACATGGGCATCAAGCTCGATTATGCTTCCGTCTATCACCCACAAACTAACAACCAGGTCGAACGTGCAAATGGTCTTATCATGAGCGACATCAAACCCAGATTAGTGCGGTCCCTCAAGGAATCTAATACGCACTGGGTAGAGGAGCTCGACTCCGTACTCTGGGGGCTGCGGACCACGCCGAATTGTACCACCGGATACACACCATTCTTTATGGTGTACGGCGCAGACGCAGTTTTGCCTTGCGACATAATTCATGACTCACCTCGAGTGCGCATGTACGAAGAAATAGAAGCCGAGCTCGATCAGCAGGATAGCTTGGACGATTGGAGGAGGAGCGTGACGTGGCAAAAGCCCGTTATGCATTCTATCAACAGCAGGCTCGAAGATACCAAAGCAGAGAAGTACGGGCCAAAAATTACAACGTTGGCGAATTAGTTCTACGACTACCGGACAAGAAAAAGGACAAACTCAAGCCCAAGTGGAAAGGTCCCTTCATAATTGACCAAGTCCTGACTGGTGGAGCGTACCGCCTGCGGGATGCATCGGATAACCGACTCGAGCCGAACCCATGGAACGCAGCCCGTCTCCGAAGATTCTATGCCTAGCGCTGGACTCTGTGTTCGTCTCCTTCCTCTGTCCATTTTTTATATATTTTCTGTCTTACATTTCTCTTCTCTCTCTCTCTCTCTCTCTCTCTCTCTCTTATAGCCTTTAAAGGCGCATAAAGTGACGCGCTATCCGCGCTCAGTAAACCCGGGGGCTTCTTTAAACAGAAGCTTATTCATACGGGCTTCATGCCCAGCACATGTGTCATACTTCCGCATGTACCTTTTATTCACCATTATATGCATCAATATGACTTAAGTTTTGTCCAAGCTGGGTTGCCTGGCTCCTGTGCTTACCCCTACGTTCCCGATTGTTCGGCTAGGTGGTAAAGGGAGCACCTCTGCGATTGTTACTGCCGGGTCAGCCGAACGTGTACCTCAGACTGGGTGAAGCCGAAAGCTAGCGTTCTTAAGGGAATATTCGGTCGGTGAACTAAAGATGATCCTTTTTCATTTTTATCTATACGCCCCCAGATGTTTTTCCTGCGTTTCTTTTCGCAGCATGGACATGCACCTTAGGGCATGCCTCCCAGGGAAAGGAACCCCTAAGGGAACTATTCTCCCTGGAAGATGTTTCTTACTAACCATGTAATATAACATAACTAATCGGTCACTTGTCTATTCACGCACTAATGACCCCTACGCCTGGTCTCCATGCATTCCCCGGTTCCTATATAACCGCATGGGAATTCGGACACACTCTGGACCGTCAGGTCCCGAGGCTGAAGCGAAAAGGTCGGCCATGACAAATGATCTACAATCTGGCTAGAAGGCATTATAAATGTCAATTAAATTACATAGTCATTTTGACTGATTGTATTCCTCTTCAATACCATCTAACAGGCTATCTAATTTACAGTCCTGCTGGGAATACTTTGCGGCCAACTCTACTTGGCCGTATACTAAGCTTACAGGGATCTCCTTCCCATCGGGCCCTACAAGACCGACCTCGGCCATGTGGTTGGGGTCAGCCTTTGCATACCGCGTCTTCACCATGGCCCAGGCCTCCCTAGCGCCTTGACGCCAGGCCGATATCTTCCACAATCGGAAGCGCAGCCGTGCTCCCTTTAGCTTCTCCGCAAGCTCTCCAAGACCTTCGGGCATGGAGACGGATGGCCACATGGCCTGGGCGACACCTTGCATCGCCTGCTGAACTCGATCGAGCAGTTGCGAGAGCTCGGGAAGAAGGTCACCCGTAGAACCGGGCATCTCCTCTGCAGGACGACCTGTTAGCACACCTACAGACATTGCTCTGTTAGTCGACTTCCCCGCCGAACTTTCTTTCAAAGGTTCGTTCAGGCACTTACTAAATATGCAGCGCCGAAGCCGCTGATTCTCCTTCACGGAGTCTGACAGCTGGGCACGAACATCTTTCAGCTCGACGGCCAGCTGGGTGTTGGCATCTTGGAGATCGTTCTTCTCCCGCCTCACCTTTGTCAGCACCTTCTCACCATCCTTTAGCTGGCGTAGGAGGTGTTGCCTTTCCAGATTCAATCCGGCGCCATCTGCAATTTCATTTGTCAGATTCGCACCCATGTCGTGCTTTGCAAAATACTTATCTTTCAAAGTGTATATTACCAGAGAGGGTCTCCTTGGGCTCCCCTGCCGCGGCTAGTGCGGCCTCAAGTTGGGCTTTGCACTCTTCCAGCTCCTTGGACAGTAGGGAAGTCTTTTCTGTAAGAACCTGCATAACAAATGATCCTTAAATCAGTTATTCTAACTATTTCAAGTCTCGGGGGCTACTGGTATATATATATATAATTACCAAAATTTTCTTACCCGTATGTCTTTTACATATTGCTCCGTAGCTCTGGCTAGACCATTTTGAGTGGCACGGAGGTATGCATCTCCGGAGTTGAAGGCATCTAACGCCCCTTGAGAGAAACAAGCGTCGCGAAGAATTGTCCCGCAACGCCTGTGGTTCATGGCACTCTCCACCTCAGAGTTGGTGGCAGACAACCCGTCCACATCCTCCGTTGGAGGAGCGTCTGGCGCGCGCCTTGCGTTCGCCTCCGCCTCCGGGCCAGGCTTTGGAGCCTAGCTGGTGGAGGCGCGATTGGCAGCCTCTCCGGATATAGTCCGGCGAGGTCTCTTTGTCCGGAAGAAAGCACAAGTGTCAATGTGCCTCGAAGGTATAACACCTGGGATAAGGGGGCGCGCCATACCTTTGCGCTGACGCCTCGGTCCATACTGCACTTCTTTTCTGCCCACGGGGCCCTGCGGCCCCTCGTTGGCTTGTCGCCACAGGTTCAGCCTTCCGCTTTAAAAACCTCCCCTGCAAAGTTCGGTTGTAATCAGGAAACTGAAAACACGAGAGGGCGGACACCTATTCGGGGTACTGGGACTTCGATCTCAGTTACCTGGGAGGCCGGGATTAGCCCTGGGTAATCGGCTGTAATGGCCACCAAGGCGTTGTCCTTGCTCAATGGATGGAACACACCATCAATCAGCTCCACAGATATGTCTGGATCCTCTTGAGAGGCCGGGTCGAGGGACCATCCTGGGTCCTCGGGTTGTGGAGGAGGGCTGCTTATTTCCTTAACAGCCAGGCACAGTTCCTGCGTTGAAGTCGTCAGACTGAATATTTAACAATGGGAATACAAAACGGATGGGCAAGTAAATACGACCGCTTACCCAGCTTGGGTGATTGTGCATAGAGAATCCACCCTGTGCGTTGACGCGGAGAAATTCCTCCTCTTCTCCCTTATACAAAGTGGACAAGATTTTTAGTAGAGCGGCAACTGAATCCGGCCCCTTACGGCCGTAGCGGGTGGCGTCGTCCTCCCCGTTGAAGTCCCACATGGGGTGGCTTCTATACTAAAGCGGTTGCACCCCCCGCATAATGCATTCGGCCATAAACCCGATCATGGTTAGTCCGGAATGGGCTAACAATCTTATTCGACCCATCAGGTAAATGATGTCCCTGTCACTTTCCCTCTGAGGGCTCCGTGGACGCCAGCTTAGGCGCTTCTTTAAGGGAGCACTGTCGAATTCAGGGAGGCCGATCTCGACAGGATCCGGCAGCGGGACGTCTTCTATATAAAACCATTCCGAGGGCGAGTCTTCGGACGCCTTCTTTGGGGTTCCGGACAGATATCCAGTCCCGGCGATGCGCCACACTTTGGCTCCGCCCACTTGATACATTGACCCCTCCTTAGAGTGGGACACAAGGCAGAATAACCTTTTCCATAGCCCGAAATGAGCCTCGATACCCAAAAACAGCTCGCAGAGGGCTACGAAACCCGCGATATGCAATACGGAGGCAGGCGTGAGATTGTGTAGCTGGAGGCCATAGAACTCCAACAGCCCCCGGAGAAATGGATGGATTGGAAATCCGAGCCCCCTTATTAAATAAGGGACGAGGCACACCCGCTCTCCTTTGGAGGGATTAGGGGCACTCTCCGCTTGCTCTCCGCCATTATAGATGGCAAGTCCGGCTCGAACCGGGACCATATAGGCCGGGGGGAGAAATCCCTTGGTCTGGAGCGTCACTAGCTCGCTATGCGGGATGGAGCATCTCTCCCAGTATCCAGGCTGAGGGCTGGAAGGGCGAGAAGAGGAGTCGCGACGGCTGGCCATGGTGGAATGGACCTTTGTCGGATGCGCTCTGATGAACACTCGCGAAGGGGGGAAGATGTGCTTTGGATCTAAATCCTCGTCCCCTTAAATAGGTCAGCTCATTTACACGGCTAGGGGTGTGAATGTAAAAACACTCAGACTTTTCATATTCATTTGACACGTGGGAAGCAGCCATTATTGGGCGTAGAAGCCAAGGAGCGCAACATCTACAAGAAACCAGACTTTATTCAACAGGTACACCGAATTTGGAGAACCCGCATTGCAATGCCGAAGACAATCTGCGCGCCGGACTCATCGTCATTGAAGCCTGGTTCGGGGGCTACTTAGGGAGTCCTGGATTAGGGGGTGTCCGGATGGCCGGACTATACCTTCAGCCAGACTCCTGGACTATGAAGACACAAGATTGAAGACTCCGTCCCGTGTTCGGAAGGGACTTTCCTTGGCGTGGAAGGCAAGCTTGGCGATACGGATATGTAGATCTCCTACCATTGTAACCGTCTTTGTGTAACCCTAACCCTCTCTGGTGTCTATATAAACCGGAGGGTTTTAGTCCGTAGGACAACATACACAACAACAATCATACCATAGGCTAGCTTCTAGGGTTTAGCCTCTCTGATCTCGTGGTAGATCTACTCTTGTACTACCCATATCATCAATATTAATCAAGCAGGACGTAGGGTTTTACCTCCATCGAGAGGGCCCGAACCTGGGTAAAACTTCGTGTTCCTTGCCTCCTGTTACCATCCGGCCTAGACGCACAGTTCGGGACCCCCTACCCGAGATCCGCCGGTTTTGACACCGACAATAATCTTCCTAAAAATCACGTTCCCGAAGGTTTCATTCCGGTTGGACTCTGTTTGATATTCCTTTTCTGCGAAACTCTGAAATAGGCAAAAAACCACAATTCTGGGTTGGGCCTCCAGTTAATACGTTAGTCCCAAAAATAATATAAAAGTGAATAATAAAGCCCAATAATGTCCAAAACAGTAGATAATATAGCATGGAGCAATCAAAAATTATAGATATGTTGGAGACGTATCAGTCACTCTCCAGAGTACAGACTGCAAGTGATCTCTAACTCGCCACTACTACTCTTTCTTGTTCACTTTCTTTTTACTTTCTCTAGTTGCTTATATTCTTAGTGCAACTTTCTTGAGGGTATTTGTTTTTTTTTTTGATATTTGGCCACTTTACGAAGTACAGTTTGCCTGGAGGTCAAGGTCAGGGTGTGCTTTTTAAATCTATTCATAGTGTATAATAACGGGTATGCTAAAACTCATTCGACTGATATTTAATCATGTCCCAGTCAACCTTGCAACATTTTGTCCCTTTGTTTGCAACTTTTCTTCCTACCGGTTGCAACATCAGTCTTGCTGGTTGTGGCATGTCATCCCTCGTTGATTGTAGCATGTCATCTCACTGGTCGCAACATCCTCAATTGATGGTTGTAGCAATTTAGTAGGAATGGTTGTAGGATATATTGTCGTTGCTTGCAGTATTGTCGTCTAATTTTTCATCATCACTTGCAGCATCCAGTCTTCTCGATCATAGCACCACAACTATGCCGACGTCACTAGACTGAGACTTCATTAAGTCTCAGCCAATTGAGTTCTAAAGTTTGTGGTCAGATCAGACTTCAAATTTTGCTTTTCTATGATTTTTTTAATTATTAACTTATTTGCTACACTTACTAGTAGACTGCCCGTGCGTTGCCATGGACCAACAATTGAATTTATTGAAAACGCTCTCACCCGCTTATTATACATAGTAAAGCAACAATCAACATAATAATAAAGCAACAATCAACATACACGCATCCGCATACAACAACCTAATTGACTAAAATGCCCCTTCCTTTAATTTCACATCTGCAGTACATGGCAGCATGCCTCCTCAAGTAGCTTTCGTCGGGTCTAGATTGTTTGTGGTTCTTTACTAACTTGTTTGTAAGAGAACTGTTCCATCCAAATGTAGGATGTACTCACTCTCTGAAGAAACATAAGATTTTTTATTGATAATATAGTACAATATTAAAGTGGCATCTTCATCATCCCGGCGCTCTCCATGACGAGGAGGGAGTAGTTCACCCTCGGGGCTGAGGGTATGTACCAGTAGCTATGTGTTTGATCTCTCTCTCTCTCTCGTGTTCTTGATTTGGCACGATCTTGATGTATCGCGAGCTTTGCTATTATAGTTGGATCTTATGTTGCTTCTCCCCCTCTTCTCTCTTGTAATGGATTGAGTTTTCCCTTTGAAGTAATCTTATCGGATTGAGTCTTTAATGATTTGAGAACACTTGATGTATGTCTTGCCGTGTGTATCTGTGGTGACAGTGGGATATCACGTGATTCACTTGATGTATGTTTTGGTGATCAACTTGCGGGTTCCACCCATGAACCTATGCATAGGGGTTGGCACACATTTTCGTCTTGACTCTCCAGAGAAACTTTGGGGCACTCTTTGAGGTTCTAAGTGTTGGTTGAATAGATTAATCTGAGATTGTGTGATGCATATCATATAATCATACCCACGGATACTTGAGGTGATATTGGAGTATCTAGATGACATTAGGGTTTTGGTTGATTTGTGTCTTAAGGTGTTATTCTAGTACGAACTCTAGGGATGTTTGTGACACTTATAGGAATAGCCTAACGGATTGATTGGAAAGAATAACTTTGAGGTGGTTTCGTACCCTACCATAATCTCTTCGTTTGTTCTCCGCTATTAGTGACTTTGGAGTGACTCTTTGTTGCATGTTGAGGGATAGTTATATGATCCAATTATGTTATTATTGTTGAGAGAACTTGCACTAGTGAAAGTATGAACCCTAGGCCTTGTTTCCTAGCATTGCAATACCGTTTGTGCTCACTTTTATCATTAGTTACCTTGCTGTTTTTATATTTTCAGATTACAAAAACCTATATCCACCATCCATATTGCACTTGTATCACCATCTCTTCGCCGAACTAGTGCGCCTATACAATTTACCATTGTATTGGGTGTGTTGGGGACACAAGAGACTCTTTGTTATTTGGTTGCAGGGTTGTTTGAGAGAGACCATCTTCATCCTATGCTTCCCACGGATTGATAAACCTTAGGTCATACACTTGAGGGAAAATTTGCTACTGTCCTACAAACCTCTGCACTTGGAGGCCCAACAACATCTACAAGAAGAAGGTTGTGTAGCAGACATCAACGTGTGCTGAACTTGGAGGTGACGTGCATTCAGTACATGATCGGTCGGATCGTGAAGACGTATGACTACGTCAACCGCGTTGTGCTAACGCTTCCGCTTTCGGTCTTCGAGGGTACATGGACAACACTCTCCCCTCTCGTTGCTATGCATCACCATGATCTTGCATGTGCGTAGTAATTTTTTTGAAATTACCACGTTCCCCAACAATAGCTTCTTTCAAGAGCATAAGTATTACGGTGGGTGAACAAATTACTGTCGAGCAACTGATAGAATTGAGCATAGTTATGAGAATATCTAGTTATGATCATGTATATAGGCATCAGGTCCTTGAAAAGTAGACCGAAACGATTCTGCATCTACTACTATTACCTCACGCATCGACCGCTATACAGCATGCATCTCGAGTATTAAGTTCATAAGAACAGAGTAATGCTTTAACTAAGATGACATGATGTAGAGGGATAAACTCATGCATTATGATATAAACCCTATCTTGTTATCCTCGATGGCAACAATACAATACGTGCCTTGCTCCCCCTGCTGTCACTAGGAAAGGACACCGCAAGATTGAACCCAAAGCTAAGCACGTCTCCCATTGCAAGAAAGATCAATCTAGTAGGCCAAACCAAACTGATAATTCGAAGAGACTTGTAAAAAAAACCAATCATACATAAAAGAATTCAAAGGAGATTCAAATATTGTTCATAGATAAACTTGATCATAGACCCACAATTCATCGGCCTCGACAAACACACCGCAAAAGAAGATTACATCGAATAGATATCCAAGAGAATCGAGGAGAACTTTGTATTGAGATCCAAAGGGAGAGAAGAAGCCATCTAGCTAATAACTATGGACCCGAAGGTCTGAGGTAAACTACCCACACATCATCGGAGAGGCTATGATGTTGATGTAGAAGCCCTCCGTGATCAATGCCCCCTCCGGCGGAGCGCCGGAAAAGTCCCCAAGATGGGATCTCAGGGGTACAGAAGGTTGCGGCGGTGGAAATAGGGTTTTGGCTCTGTGTCTGATGTTTTGGGGGTACGTAGGTATATATAGGCGGAAGAAGCCGAAAATCATGTTACCGAAGGTTTCATTCCGTTTGGACTCCGTTTGATATTCTTTTTCTGCGAAACACTGAAATAGGCAAAAACAGCAATTTGGGTTGGGCCTCCGGTTAATAGGTTAGTCCCAAAAATAATATAAAAGTGTATACTAAAGCCCATTAAACATCCAAACAGAATATAATATAGCATTGAACAAGAAAAAAATTATAGATACGTTGGAGACGTATCAAGCATCCCCAAGCTTAATTCCTGCTCGTCCTCGAGTAGGTAAATGATAAAAATAGAATTTTTGATGTGGAATGCTACTTGGCATAATTTTCAATGTAATTCTCTTATTTGTGGTATGAATGTTCAGATTCGAATGATTCAAGACAAAATCTTAATATTGACATAAAAATAATAATACTTCAAGCATACTAACTAAGCAATTATGTCTTCTCAAAATAACATGGCCAAAGAAAGTTATCCCTACAAAATCATATAGTTTGGCTATGCTCTATCTCCATCACACAAATTATTTAATCATGCACAACCCCGATGACAAGCCAAGCAATTGTTTCATACTTTTGGTGTTCTCAAGCTTTTCAATCTTCACGCAATACATGAGCGTGAGCCATGGACATAGCACTATATGTTGAATAGAATGGTGGTTGTGGAGAAGACAAAAAAGGAAAAGATAGTCTCACATCAACTAGACGTATCAACGGGCTATGGAGATGCCCATCAATAGATATCAATGTGAGTGAGTAAGGATTGCCATGCAACGGATGCACTAGAGCTATAAGTATATGAAAGCTCAACAAAAGAAACTAAGTGGGTGTGCATCCAACTCGCTTGCTCACAAAGACCTAGGGCATTTTGAGGAAGCCCATCATTGGAATATACAAGCCAAGTTCTATAATGAAAAATTCCCACTAGTATATGAAAGTGATATCAAAGGAGACTCTCTATCATGAAGATCATGGTGCTACTTTGAAGCACAAGTGTGGTAAAAGGATAGTAGCATTGTCCCTTCTCTCTTTTTCTCTCATTTTTTTCTTTTTTTTTCTTTTGCATTTTCTCTTCTTTTTATGGCCTTTTTTTATTTAGTCTGGAGTCTCATCCCGACTTATGGGGGAATCATAGTCTCCATCATCCTTTCCTCACTTGGTACAATGCTCTAATAATGATGATCATCACACTTTTATTTTCTTTACAACTCAAGAATTACAACTCAAAACTTAGAACAAAACATGACTCTATGTGGATGCCTCCGGCGGTGTACCGGGATATACAATGAATCAAGAGTGACATGTATGAAAGAATTATGAATGGTGGCTTTGCCACAAATATGATGTCAACTACATGATCATGCAAAGGAATATGACAATGATGAAGCGTGTCATAGTAAATGGAACGATGGTAAGTTGCATGGCAATATATCTTGGAATGGCTATGGAAATGCCATGATAGGTAAGTATGGTGGCTGTTTTGAGGAAGGCATATGGTGGGTGTATGATACCGGCGAAAAGTGCGCGGTATTAGAGAGGCTAGCGATTGTGGAAGGATGACAGTGTGTATAATCCATGGACTCAACATTAGTCATAAAGAACTCATATACTTGTTGCAAAAATCTACAAGTTATCAAAGCAAAGTATTACGCGCATGCTCCTAGGGGGATATATTGGTAGGAAAAGACCATCGCTCATCCCCGACCGCCACTCATAAGGAAGACAATCAATAAATAAATCATGCTCCGACTTCATCACATAACGGTTCACCATACGTGCATGCTACGGGAATCACAAACTTTAACACAAGTATTTCTCAAATTCACAACTACTCAACTAGCATGACTCTAATATCACCATCTTCATATCTCAAAACAATTATCAAGCATCAAACTTCTCATAGTATTCAACACACTCATAAGAAATATTTTTACTAATCTTGGATGCCTAGAAAATTACCATGCTGTTTTGTAGGACTCTCAAAATAATATAAGTGAAGCATGAGAGAAAAATAGTTTCTATAAAACAAATCCACCACCGTGCTCTAAAAGATATAAGTGAAGCACTAGAGAAAAAACTATATAGCTCAAAAGATATAAATGAAGCACATAGGGTATTCTAATAAATTCCGAATCAAGTGCGTCTCTCTCAAAAGATGTGTACAGAAAGGACGATTGTGGTAAACTAAAAATCAAAGACTCAAATCATACAAGACACTCCAAGCAAAACACATATCACGCGGTGAATAAAAATATAGCTCCAAGTAAAGTTACCGATGGACGAAGACGAAAGAGGGGATGCCTTCCGGGGCATCCCCAAGCTTTGGCTTTTAGGTGTCCCTAGATTATATTGGGGTGCCATGGGCATCCCCAAGCTTAGGCCTATGCCACTCCTTGTTCCATTATCCATCAAATCTTTTACCCAAAACTTGAAAACTTCACAACACAAAACTTAACAGAAAATCTCATGAGCTCTGTTAGCAAAAGAAAGCAAAACACCACTTCAAGGTACTGTAATGAACTCATTCTTTATTTATATTGGTGTTAAACCTACTGTATTCCAACTTCTCTATGGTTTATAAACTCTTTTACTAGCCATAGATTCATCAAAATAAGCAAACAACACCGAAAAACAGAATCTGTCAAAAACAGAACAGTCTGTAGTAATCTGTAACTAACGCAAACTTCTGGAACTCAAAAACTTCTACCAAAATAGGAAGACCTAGAAAATTTGTTTATTGATCTACTGCAATTGGAATCAGTATTTTATCACGTTCTGGTGATTTTTTAACATTTGTTTTAGTGAATAGAAAGTTTCTGGAATTTTCAGCAAGATCAAATAACTATCATCCAAGAAGATCCTATAGGTTTAAATTGGCACAAACACTAATTAAAACATAAAAACAAATCTAACCATAGGCTAGATCAAATATTTATTCCTAAACAGAAGCAAAAGCAAAAAAACTAAAATAAAATTGGGTTGCCTCCCAACAAACGCTATCGTTTAACGCCCCTAGCTAGGCATAAAAGCAAGGAAAGATCTAGGTATTGCCATCTTTGGTAGGTAATTCTTTAATAAGACACCTATAACCCCTAGGGGTTTCTTTCTTTTTATTAATTATCAAACTCATAGGCACAAAATCAAGAAAATCGTTCATAGAAAATGGTTCCTTAATGATAGCAAAAAGATTGGGATGAACACTTATTGATTTTAAATCCGCAGTTTCCTTACTAGAGGATTCACACTTATTTTTAGGAACATAAACAAGCTTGGAAATTTTGGTAGGAGGATTTGGAGTATTTTTAACGGAATAAAAAGCGGACCCCAAGTTGGTGATAATTCCTCAAGTTTATCGATTCTAGTAGAATCTTGATCTACTCTTTGATTAACTATGCGTTCTTTTTCCTTCAAACTTTTCAGAGTAACTCCCACCTTAGATCCATATTGGTTAATTCGGTTGTGGATATTTTTATCCAAATTCTCAATAAACTCTACAGTAGCAACTTTATTTTCAATAATTTCAAGCCTTTGCATCACATGTTCCAAAGTTAACATACTTCCATTAACCAAAAGAGGTGGTGAGCCAAACAAATCTATCATAGCATTATAAGAATCAAAAGTATGGCTACCCAAGAAATTCCCTCCGGTAACGGTATCAAGAATATATATGTACCAAGGAGTAACGCCTACATAAAAATTGTGGAGAAGAACGGAAGTAGATTGCTTCCTGGTAGATCTATTTTAAGCATTGCAAATTCTATACCAAGCGTCTTTTAGATTTTCTCCCTCCCTTTTCTTAAAATTAAGAACCTCATTCTCGGGAGACAACGGAGAAGATAGGGACTAGCCATAACGATGAAGCAAGCGAAAAAGAGGCGAACGGAAAGGAGAGGGAGAATAAAACGGCAAGGGTGAAGTGGGGGAGAGGAAAACGAGAGGAAAATGGCAAATAATGTAATGCGAGGGATACGAATTTGTGATGGGTACTTGGTATGTCTTGACTTGTGCATAGACTCCCCGGCAACGGCGCCAGAAATCCTTCTTGCTACCTCTTGAGCACTGTGTTGGTTTTCCCTTGAAGAAGAAAGGGTGATGCAATAAAGTAGCGTAAGTATTTCCCTCAGTTTTTGAGAACCAAGGTATCAATCCAATAGGAGACCACGCTCAAGTCCCACTCACCTACACAAACAAATAAGAACCTCTCAACCAACGCGATAAAGGGGTAATCAATCCCTTCACGGTCACTTACGAGAGTGAGATCTGATAGATATGATAAGATAATATTTTTGATATTTTTATGATAAAGATGCAAAGTAAAATAAATGGCAATAAAAATAACTAAGTGTTGGAAGATTAATATGATGGAGAATAGACCAGGGGGCCATAGGTTTCACTAGTGGCTTCTCTGTAGAGCATAAGTATTACGGTGGGTGAACAAATTACTGTCGAGCAATTGATAGAATTGAGCATAGTTATGCGAATATCTTGGTATGATCATGTATATAGGCATCACGTCCGTGACAAGTAGACTGAAACGATTCTGCATCTACTACTATTACTCCACACATCGACCGCTATCCAGCATGCATCTAGTGTATTAAGTTCATAAGAACAGTGTAATGCTTTAAGTTAGATGACACGATGTAGAGGGATAAACTCATGCAATATGATATAAACCCCATCTTGTTATCCTCGATGGCAACAATACAATATGTGCCTTGCTGCCCCTGCTGACACCGTAAGATTGAACCCAAAGCTAAGCACTTCTCCCATTGCAAGAAAGATCAATCTAGTAGGCCAAACCAAACTGATAATTCGAAGAGACATGCAAAGATAACCAATCATACATAAAAGAATTCAGAGGAAATTCAAATATTTTTATAGATAAACTTGATCATAAACCCACAATTCATCGGTCTCGACAAACACACTGCAAAAGAAGATTACATCAAATAGATCTCCAGGAGAATCGAGGAGAACTTTGTATTGAGATCCAAAGGGAGAGAAGAAGCCAACCCGAATGTCTGAGGTAAACTACTCACACATCATCGGAGAGGCTATGGTGTTGATGTAGAAGCCCTCCGTGATTAATGCCCCGTCCGGCGGAGCGCCGGAAAAGGCCGCAAGATGGGATCTCACGGGTACAGAAGGTTGCGCCGGTGGAAATAGGGTTTTGGCTCCGTGTCTGATGTTTTGGGGGTACGTAGGTATATATAGGAGGAAGAAGTACGTTGGTGGAGCAACGTGGGCCCCACGAGGGTGCAGGGCGCGCATGGGGGGGGGGTAGGCGCGCTCCCCTGCCTCGTTCTCTCCTCGTTGATTGCTTTACGTAGACTCCAAGTCCTCTGGATCACGTTTGTTCCGAAAATCACGTTCCCGAAGGTTTCATTCCGTTTGGACTCCGTTTGATATTATTTTTCTGCGAAACACTGAAATAGGCAAAAAAACAATTTGGGCTGGGCCTCCGGTTAATAGGTTAGTCCCAAAAATAATATAAACGTGTATAATAAAGCCTATTAAACATCCAAAACAGAATATAACATAGCATGGAACAATCAAAAATTATAGATACGTTGGAGACGTATCAACCTTTCGGTCAACGAATAAGTTCACTAATGTCCAGACTTTGTTCTCGTACTTGGATCCTATTTCGAATTTCATGGCCTCTAGCCATTTTGTGGAATCCGGGCTCATCATCGGTTCATCATTTTCTAACAACATGACGTCCAAGACATGATTACCGTACCATTCATGAGTAATACGTGTCCTGGTCGACCTACGAAGTTCAGTAGTAGCCTGGTTCGAAGTTTCTTCATCATCATCATTAGCTTCCTCTCTATCTAGTGTAGGCCCCACAAGGACATCTTTCTGTGTTCCGCTACTCTCCTATTCGAGAGAAGGTTTGATAACCTCATCAAGCTCTACATTCCTCCTGCTCACTTCTTTCAAGAGAAACTCATTCTATAGAAATGATCCATACTTGGCGACAAAGATCTTGCCCTCAGATCTATGATAGAAGGTATACACAATTGTCCCTTTAGGGTATTCTATGAAGACACATTTTTCGGCTTTGCATTCGAGCTTATCAGGTTGTCACCTCTTGACATAACGTCGCATCCCCAAACTTTAAGAAAAATGATAGCTTAGGTTTTAATGGATTTAAATGGTGCCCTATTTAAAGTGAATGTGATTGTTTCTAATGCATGACCTCAATACGATAGTGGAAAATTGGTAAGAGACATCATAGAGCTCACCATACCTAATAGAGTATAATTACGACATCTGAACACACCATTACGCTGTGTTGTTCCAGGTGTTGTGAGTTGTGAAACAATTTCACATTTTCTTAAATGCATACCAAATTCGTAACTTGGATATTCACCTCCATGATCAAATCATACAAAATTTATCTTCTTATTATTATGCTTTTCTACTTCACTCTGAAACTCCGTAAACTGTTCAAATGTTTCAGACGTTTGTTTCATCAAGTAAATATACTCATATGTGCTTAAATCATATAAGAAGATCTACAAATAACGATATCTGTCGCATGCTTCAACACTCATTGGACTGCATACGTCGATTATTATTTCTAATAGTCACCTGCTCGCTCCAATATACCGGAAAAACGGGGTTCTAGTCATCTCGCCCATGAGGCATGGTTCACATGCTTCAAATGATTCAAAGTCAAGTGATCTCAGAACTCCATCAGTATGGAGTTTCTTCATGCGCTTTACACCAATATGACCTAAGCGGCAGTGCCACAAGTATATGGTACTATCATTATCCACTTTGCATCTTTTGTCATCAATATAATGAAGATGTGTACTATCGAGACTTACAAAGAATAAACCATTCACATTGGATGCATGACCAGAAAAGATATTTTTCATATAAATATAAGAACCATTATTCTCAGACTTAAATAAATAACCGTCTCACAATAAACAAGATCCAGATATAATGCTCATGCTTAATGCATGCACCAAATAACAATTATTTAGGTTTAAAACTAACTCCGAAGGTAGACATAAAGGAAGCGTGCTGACGGCCATCACATCAACCTTGGAGCCATTTCCAACGCGTATTGTCACCTCGTCCTTAGCTAGTCTCTGTTTATTCTGCAGCTCTTGTTTCGAGTTACAAATATTAGCAACTGAAAAAGTATCAAAAAGCCCACATCAATGACATGTATATCAAATATACCATGGTTGACGTTGCCAGCCTTCTTATGTATCAAATACCAGGGACAATTACGCTTAAGTGGCCATCCTCCTTGAAGTATAAACACTTAGTGTCAGGTTCAGGTCCAACTTTGGGCTTCTTCATGGGAGTGGCAACTTGCTTGTCATTCTTATTGAAGTTCCCATCTCTCTAATCTTCAACATTCTAGGATGTTATCTATCTTGCTCGATGAATATGTGTGATGTAAGGTAGAATTTTGGATGGTAACCTGGATTCCATTTCTCCATGAATGACCGACTCGAGTAACTAAATACGACGGAGAGGTAAGACTAATGTAGAATGTTAAATGCATGCATTCCACAAGATAGGAAGTCCATTAAGAGATAAAGAATCGCAATAAGACCACTAGTCACTACAAGAGGACAGAGCTTTTGTAACACCGTCTTGTGTTACTATAGGCCCAAAACTATGTTACTAGCCATATAGTAACACAATTTGAAATGTGTTCCATTAGACCGTGTTACTACGTGGTGTCAACTGTCACACATAACAAATGTTACCATATATTAAAAAGTGTGTTACAATTACATTGCAGTAACATGTGTATTATGTGTTACCAAACACACTGGTAACACATTTTTGTACTTATAGTAACACTGTTAGTAACATATTTGCATAGACGCAGAACATTGGTGGTAACATGTTTCTGTAACAATAGTAACACAACTGGTAACACATTTTTCCAGCATGGGAACACAACCAATAGCATAATATCCAAATATTGTAATACTATAATTAGTTGTCAACTACTCTAGTAACAAATTTTGTAACTATAGTAACACCATCGGTAACACTACCATGTCAATATGGTAACATAATTAATGTATTTGTTTTTTATTATTACCCACAAAATTTGATACCCATTTTATGGAATATAAATTTATTTAGTAAATAGATGCAATTGCATAAATAGTAATCATTTTATTATTATGTTGGCAGCATCAAAATGATATTGAAACTGAACCAGAACACATCTATAAATTGATATGAAGATATTTATTACGAATACACAAGAGTGTATGATACATATGCATTACAATAAATATATCAGTCATATCATTTTGAGCAGAGAAAACACAACTATCGAGAATATCATACCATAGCATTTGCATCAATTCGACGAAAGAAAAAAAATCTTGTGGATGATATTACATTTTTCAATCCATCAATGTAAACTACGACTATTGGTAGCTAAAATCTTCAAAAAAAAATTGCTTCTTGATCCAAGAACTCAGCTTCAACTCAATTATCCTTCTCTCGAATCTGGAAAAGAAAATTGCACCTTAGATATATGTGATTAAATATACACAAATATGATTTCAGAATATGGAAGAGAAGATTTTAACTTACAAAAGCTGAAGGCCATGCAATTAAGTATCCTAAAGTGAAAGCCTCACCAATTGTCTTGCAACCCAATCCCTTACCAACTCCTCATTATCATGAATAGGTTGATATATGCGCACAATGGCAAATTCAACACCTAATTCAATGCCACCAGCCTTAGTTCTTTGATCAGTGCTCCGAATAGTACCATACACAACATTTCGCTTGTTGGGATATGTTGAAGTCTTTAAAACTACTTTAGAAGCAGCCTATATTACAATCAATATTAGCATTCAATGACAATGATAATATAACTTGTAATTTGCATGAACAATATGAGATCTTTAGAATGTCAGCCCAGTAAGGTGCCCCAAAAAAACTAAATAAACTGGACCCGACATCATTGTCTAATAATACCCAAGGTCACCTCGCTTACTCATGCTTGGTTAAATATATCCTTTACTTGCATACAACAGATTGAGCAAAATTTGTAACAAAATCCATTTTTCAAGCAGGCATGATAATGTGGTCTGAGTTGAGAATTTAGGTGCAGTAAGCCATGCCCCTTGGTGAATCTTTACCTTGATGGAAGAAGTACGCCTTCTTTTTGAGCTAGCTGGGTGTGGGTGTTCAGTTCTATTCCCCTGGTGGTTCTGTGTTGAAACAGATTCACCTGTAAGATCCCTCATTTCCCTCGCCTACCAAGAGACAATAATATTAGATGGAATTATATTCATATCTTGAAGCTACAGAAAGCTACAACTTCAAAACCCAAAAACACACAAAATTTACCTCTGGCACAGAATCAATAACAAGGTCTTCATAGTGCAGGTATATGGTTAGCATGTC
>NC_041392.1:35283244-35296228 GCF_002162155.2 Triticum dicoccoides
CAATTGAACCATTACAAATAAAGACAAATTAACTAATGACATAACAGGGATAATTTTATTTGCCAATAGACATGAATTCGTAGCAGATAAATGAGGGAAGGAGAAAGGAGAATCCACCTAGGACAAGATTGTAGTCTCGGACAGGGAAATCAAGCAATACAAGTTGTGGAAGTCCCCTCGGCAATTTGGGTCCCAAAACCGATGAAACCTACCAAAAGAAACATGTGAATGTAGAGGGCAGAGAAGTACACAGTAGCATGTCAATGCACTATCAGCTTATCATAACTCAAAATAGAGAGATGAGGTACAAGAACATGGGTCCAGCCACACCCACACTCAGATATAACATTGTCGACATATGGATTCAGGACAGGTTTAAGTTGAAAACTGTATAGATTATGTAAACTGAGCAGTATTCAAGCGACGGATAAGATTCTGTTAAGAACTATGTGATAGTACAGCAGCAACATGTTGCCTCATGTGCCATCCCAATAAGTCAAGAAGCAGCAGCCAAGGTTTATTCTAAGTCAAACTTCTTCACGTTTGAGTTTGTCAAAAATATATCACTATTTGGAACACTAGATTAGTTTTATACTTTTATTAGAATCTTTAGAAAATATTCACAATATGTATAGTTTATTTTGCAGATCTTGCCATATTTTCTCTATAAATTTGATCAAATTTAAACACGTTTCACCTAGAACGCCCTAGCAGAAGTGTAGAACATGCACCTACATATCAATGGATCGATCTGATTGATGGATTAAACACAGGCCCAACACAAAATTATAGCCAGCCACAACCGTACATGGTTTATGGGATTTTCTACATCAGTGATGGTTTAATTACTTATCTACGTATGGGCTAATTATGCAATTAGCTGCGGCCATTAGCATGTACAGTACACATTGTCTGCTACGAATCGTTAGGGGGGCTAGCGAGTGGCAGGGGTCTGACCCCTGATCGCCCCTTCATCTCCGCCCCTGCATCTGTATAGTGGCGTTCGTAGCAGTCAGATCAGGGAAGGGGTGGGCATTCAGATCCATACCAACCAAGAGATCGTACTCCTTGAGGATGTAGGTGCCGGAGCTGAAGACCGACGAAGCGCTGAAGGGGCGGCGTGCTGGGCGTTGGAGCGCGGCGAGGTAGCCGCCGAATGGGGGCTGGGCTGGATGTAGATGTATTTGAGACCCAATTTATTTACCGTTTTCTAGTTAACTGGAGGGAAAAGTAAGCGCGAAAATTAGAGCTTTTGCGCCAGAATTATTTTTTCACCATCGAGAACTAGAGGGAAATTTGGATCTATTCTTTATCCAAGGAAAACTGGACGGAAATTGTTTTGGAAGATCTGCGACATTGTTACATATATTTATTTGTTTGGCATGGAAATTTCCCAAAAAGTGTTTTTGGCATGGAAAATTAGAGCATATTTTATATTTTATTTATTAATTATTGAAAGGGAAATTGGATACATCTAAATAGTAAGGACTTTATAAAATTGATTTACGTAACATGTGCTAAATAATATATAACACGGTTTTCCTAGGCTAACTAGTTGATATAAAAAATCATTGAGCTTGCAGCTTCGACGGGCCTTGGAGAATATTGTGATCGGGAGAGCCCCGATGTTGGGACGATGGACGTGCTGGTGTTGTCATGAACATCCGCGAACAGCTGATAGATCTCGCTCCTGATCGGTCGCCTCGACCAAGATCGCGTCATTCCCACACGACTTCCTATGGAAAGTACGACCGATGTGGGAGAAAATTGCGACCGACAATGCTAGAAGTTGCGACCGGCCCGGAACATGTTATGACCAGCGAGGTCGGTGACTTTTGATCGGTACTAAGAGCGAAGACGGTGGTGCTACAAAGTGGCGACGACGATATGCGTCAGCTGCAACCAGCTGCCGACGGTGTTGTAACGACATATTTGAGAGGCTGTCACATTAATCTAGTCTCTTCCTTCCTTCCACCTCCATGACGACAGAGAATAAGGGGCGGGTATCCCAACTACACCCAGGGTTTAAAAACCGACCGTATTCGCAGTCGTACCGGAAAAAGGAAACCTATGACCTCGATGGTTGGTTAAAGAAACACATTGTAATTCTACCGACTGATCTCGCTCCTGATCAATCGCCTCAACCAAGATCACGTCATTCCCACATGACTGCCCAGGGAAGCTTTGGCCGGTGTGGGAGAAAACTACAATTGTCAATGATAGAAGCTGTGATCGACCCGGGAGCATGTTGTGACCAGCAAGGTCGGAAGCTTCTGATTGGTGTTGAGACCGCATGCGGTGGTGGTACAAAGTGGCGACAACGAGATGCGTTAGGTACGACCGACCATCGACAGTGTTCTAACGACAAATCTGGGAGGCTGGCACATTAAACTAGTTTCCTCCTTCCTTCCACCACCATGGCGATAGAGAATAAGGGGAGGGTATGTCAGCTACACCCATGGTTTAAAAAACTGACTGTTGGTTACAGAAAAACAATATAATTCTGCCTAGGACGTTAACTGATTGACTTTACACCACTCAACTGAGTCCATGAACGTGGAGATACGCAGCTGATGAGCCTTCACTGAAGGGAGGGGCAAATGGGCCGGCCCAGCTGATGAGTTCTATTGATAGAGTCACAACCAGATAGTTGAAGTATCAAACTTATTTCGAAAATTATAAAAAAAATAGAAATTGAGCAATTTGTAAAATTCCGTTGAACATTTTATTAATGTACGATGAACATTTTTAATAACGATGAATTTTTTAATACATGGTGAACATATTTGAAAAAATGAGTATATGCATTGAACAATTTTTTAATATGCATTGAACATTTAAGAAAATATGTTGAACAATTCTTGAATACACATTGGAATTTGTTTATGGTAATATACACAGAACAAATTAAAAAATAGAGTGAACATTTTTATATTTGGTGAACAACTTCTAGTACACGCAATGAACATTGTATAAGACACGAAAAAGGTAATTAAAAAAGTAAAATAAAATGAATAGAAACCGAAACAAAAAAAATAGAAAAGAAGTGAACCGCGTAGCAACCATAGGCCGGCCCAAATTGTGGCGTCGGCAGCTCAAGCTTCAGGAAGACCCACCCTATTAGACGCTTCAGGTGCCCGTTACAAGTGTTTTTGCAAACAGGCGCCTGAAGCGCCCCCGGATGAGCCGGCCCATCTAACATTTGTTTTCATGTGTCTTAACAAAAGATTTAAATACACATTGCATATTTTTGTGATATACACTAAAAAGTGTTTAAATATGCATTGAACATTCTTTTGAATATATGTTGAACAATTTTAAAATACACAATGAAAATTTTATTAAATATGTTGAACATTTTCTTAAATATATGATGAACATTTTTTATATAAATATGCAATGAACTGCATATAATACACGAAAAATAAACAAAAATGAAAAAGACGAAAAAGAAAAGAATAGAGACAGAAAAATGAAATGAAGGAAACAGGAAAAAGAAGAAAAAACATCGTGACTGTGGGCCAGCCCAAATGGGGCGTTGGGTGTGCAGGCTTCAGCGAAGCCACGTCCTTTGACGCCTGCGGGCGTCAAATAGGATCTTCCTTGAGAATCAATCGAGCGACTTCGCTCCTAAGGGTGGGTACGCTGGTGTAACCATCAGGCCACCCCGTTCGGATCAAAATTTTAATTTTTCATCTCTTTGATGCTTTTTCTTTATTCTTTTTCTCTTTTTCCTATTCAATGATTTTTCTCAAATATGTCAACATTTATTTAAATCCATGAACTTTTCCAAAATTTTATTAAAAATTTATAAATTGATGACCGTTTTTTCAAAACCCATAATGTTTTTTAATTTGGATGAACTTTTTAAAAATTATGAGATTTTTGATAAATCCATGAATATTTTGTGAATTTTGATGAACTAATTTTCAAATTCAACGAACCTTCTTTAAACTCGGTGCACTTTTTTCACATGGATATTTTTTTTGAAATTGATGAACTTTTTCCATTTTTGAACTTTTTTCAGAATTCATTGTTTTTTGGGAATTTCGTTTCAAATAATTAATTCTGGGTTTATAATATATCTTTTTCTTGGTAACGGTTTATAATATATCTCTAGGAGAAGGGTCAAATAGGCCTTGTTTCTTAAAGTGGACTAGCTTGGCAGCTTGGTGTGGTGGTTCTGACATTGTTTACTGTTCATTTAGGTTAGCACCAACTAGCGTTCCCAAAGCTTCAGCGAAGCCACGGCTATTTGACGCATGTGGGCGTCAGATAGGATCTGCCTCTTCCTAGTTCGCCCCCTCCTAATCACAAATTGCAAGCCCAATTGGTATTGGGTTGTTGGGCATGCGGCTGCTCAAGGTTAATGATCCTATTCCTAGTTTCACATGATTTTTTTATTTCGCTAGAAGAACACTTTTTTATATAGTTTACTACTTTCCCCTAAAAGGCCGACATACTTAAAAACCTGGACAAGGCCTCGGTTCCCTTTTTTCGGTCGGACCGCCGGTCCGGTTCTTAAAACCATGTTCAAATTTAAGCTCTTGTTTGATGTTGATCTTCCACTCTTGTGAGTATTGACGTCAAATATTTAATTTCATATGATCATCTCAAGGTGTGCATTTTGCATTTATGGTCGGTGAGTCATCCAAAAATTTACATAAAAAATAAGGTTAATATGATATTCACTGCAACCATACCAAAAAATAGTTTGGTATTTACCAACCAAATTGTATTGTTTGTCATACCATATTACCAAAGAATGAAAATACTATTTACGAAAACAAAACATATTGAAAAAATCATGGTGACTCACGGGTCTTTCTAGTTCCGCCTAGAATAGGGATTGTAACGCTATGTATCAGCCATGATTATGTGTTACTCTATGTAACACATTTCACTAACACATATTTATATGTTACCGTTCCAAAAACTATGTAACACATTCGACCAACACATATTTATATGTTACTATTACAATATCACTGTAACACACTTATGGCCGTATATAGTATGTGTTACTGCCTGTCGTTCAACACAAAATGATGTGTTACATTAATTTCCCTTGTCACACATTTTTCAATCTGTTACATGATTGTGTTACATAAAGTCTGTTTTGCTGTAGTGAGTATTCATCCATCATGGATCAAGGAAACCCTCCTTCAAAGACCAAGTGCATGGACAAGATATGACAATTCTATCCTTACTTTTTCTCTCCCCTTATGTGTATTTTGGTTTTTTCTAGAATAAACATTTTTGCACTTAATTTTCCATCTCCATCAAGGTTATTGGTGGTCATTGTATAAGGCTCTCAATCTATAAAGGCACCCTCTCATGGATCATTTGTAACACATCTCATATTAAACAAGAGCTCTTCCCTAGGGCGAGATCTACTTTTTGATTTGATCATTCCAGACACCAGGTTCGCGTGCAATACCTTCGAGCATTGGGCTTACGAAAAAGGATGTCAACGAAAGTTGCGGCGTGTCAACGAGGATCCTCGACACATCTCTGGATTGTCAAGTTCGTGTGCGTAAGGTCGTACCATTCAATGGGAAAAGGCTTCTCTCGTTCCCGAGTCGAGGCTGCACCTGGTTAGCAAAATTGATATTTTTTTACTCGAGTTAGTGTCTTCTATTTTACCTACATTGTCATGCACCCTCTCTTCATGTTGTTTTTTCACTGACAGCAACCGTATGGGATAGTTCTGTGGCTAGGGTTTTGAAGGACTCGGGAAGAGAAGGGGATGCGAACTTGGGTAGCAACGATGCTGGTTTTTTTTCTGGGACGCAGATGACGGGAACGTGTGTTCCTGTCTTATGTAGAGGTTTTTAAGTGGACTAGCAGGCGTCATGGAATATGGATGGATTAGTGGGTCTATCTTGAGGAATCCCTTGCAGACACGCTAGATCGATCAGTGGCCACTCAGCCGACAGAGTCGAGATAGAACAGCGACACTGCTGTCACTTAGGTTTGCACGTGAGCATGTGACACAAAGAGCGGAGTACAAAAGTATTTATGTGGTCAGCCGTTTGCGACGAACATTCATCTGCTTGGATTCAGGAGGATTGGAACGGAAGCTACGGATTGGCATGAATGGTGGGCGCCGTCCCTGCTACACATACTGCGGCCGGAGCTTTTTCTGTTGCCTTGATGATCATCACAGTTTTCCGGCTTCTTTTAAATAAGTTTTTTTTAGAAAAGGAGGATGACCCCCGGCTTCTGCATCTGGGAGATGCATGCGGCCACTTTATTGATTATTGTCGAGGACCTTACAAAGTATTACAATAATAGGCCTGAATCCGCCATCTTGGCATCATATGCCACTACTCCTATCCATATGATGAAGGGGCGCTAGCTGGGCCAAATACCCAGTCCACTCACCTAAGCCTATCATCAAAAGCCAGAAACCCCAGCCGAGCCACATATCGGGTCTGGGGCATGAACTGGTCGGACGCACTCACATGTGTTGTCGCCGCCATCTTCCACTGATCCGTCTTCAGAGCAGATATTGCTTCTACCTTGTCAGGCCACTCTGCCATCGACGCCACCATGACGCCAGACAACAACCCCCTCCTGCGCGAGTCCAGCACCGCGCATCGGGCGCCGAGTCTCCACTGCACCACGCCGCCTTCCTCGTAGCTGTTCTTGCTCGTAGCTGTTTTGGTCATGTTTACCGCCTTCCTGCCCTGTAACCCAGACAGTAAGAACATACATTTCTCCTGTACAATTTTTTTTGAAACAAGGCAACATTTTTGCTTTTTATATTGATATAGTAGGAGCAAAGGACAACCCGGCCGAAGCCAAAAATTTGTTGAGTAAATAGGCAATTTCTCGATTAAATTAATCCACGAGTAAATCACTAGCATGGCATTGACTAAGTTGATGACGTACTGACTCTGATCTAAACATGCACGTACTAAGCAAACAGTAGACAAATCTACACATACTGCTAGTAATGCTAATACGAAAATAATCAGGAGCGGGATAAACGCGTTATACCCTCCAGTAGGCCATGCAGACGCCGCGGCGGTGGTGGCGGCAGCAGCATCCTCGGCGGCCTTCTTGTCGGCTTCAGCTTTCTCGGCGGCGGCACGGTCGGCGGTGGTGGACATGGTGATGATGAAGGCGACACGGACGTAGAGGAAGTAGACGATCGGAAGCGAGCAGTCGCGTAATCGCTGCCCAAAAACCTATTCGCCCCTCACCCTGTACAGGAACCATATGGCGTGGTTTCGGAGACCTGCTCTCTCGTCGACCGTGTACGCGGCGGACGGGATGGAGTCACCGGCGGCAGCAGCAGCAAAGGAACGACGGTGGGCGTGCGCGTGAGCAGATGTGATCTGTTCGTGGTGGCTAGGGTTAGGAGACACCGCATACTTATAGGCGCAGCCGCGTGGAGAGACATGGGCTCGACCCACGTTCGAGTCCATGACAGCCCACGGTCCGACGTCTCAGATCGTGGCCCAGCTGTCAGAGAACTCTCCGTTAGTGACTGGCAAAAATAAGCACGTAGGTGTGAGCTCGGCTCGGCTCAATCCCGCAACCCGCGGCGCGTCATGACGAGACGTGGCGTGGCGAGGCGGGCGGCGGAGGAGGAGTGCGCGAGGGCCTCTTCTTTTCTCAAGCTACAATAGCATGTAGAAGAGAAACCCTTATAAACCACTCCAACTCTCCTTCCACTTCCGGTGTGGGACTAAACTTCCCACCACACCTAGTGCCATATAACCCACATGGGCCCTTAGAGATTTTTTAGAAATTGCTATATGGGCCTAGAGCCCATCTCAAATTTCAGCAATCCCCCACCAGATCTCGAGGGCCCATTGTGTCCTCTGTTCCAATTGCTGTTTCGATATACCAGTGTTTCAATGAAGACCTGTTAAGGTTGAACTTCACCTAGAGCAAGTAGCTACACTCCTTCACAACTGAACAATGGACTATGCCTTGAATTGTCAGTTTGGCGCAAAGAAGTTTCACTACATGTCTTACTAGTACTAGGCTGCCGAAGGCTGACCCCTCGGGTGGAGCATATAAGTCACACTCCTGGCCTATTCATGAGCTTACTAGAGATCACCCCAATCTCATAGACTGTGACCAGCAGTCGGGCTCATATACGTGTGTTTCTCCAAAGATCGCTCTGTAGGATAGCATCTTGCTTTTATAAGCTTCAGAACACATTAAGACAGTAGTCATCCTACCATACAGTATCGAGAGTATTGCATCTCCAACGGAGTGGGTTAGTATATTTACTCTCCTCAGTTCACCACTGGCTTGTTTTCCCAGGTCCTACTTCACGGGATCTCCGATCACATTGGTTGGGTTACCACCATGGCAACTCATGTGGGTCTCATACCCATCTCCCTCGATGCATTATCTATCACAACACGTGATAGCCCTTTTGTAAAGGGATCTGCCAGATTCTGAGCCGTATGGACATAGTCCAACGCTATCACTCCGGAGTTTCTTAATTTTTTGACAGCTTTTAATCTTATTCTTATGTGTTTGGTGGACTTCATGTTGTCCTTTGAACTCTTCACCTTGGTGATGACAGTCTGATTGTCACAGTTCATAAGGATAGGCGGAACCGGTTTATCAACCAATGCCAAGTCCATCAAAAGATCTCGAAGCCATCTCGCTTCAACACCCGATGTGTCTAATGCTATTAACTCTGCTTCCATTGTCGATCTCGTTAAGATCGTTTGCTTGCAAGACTTCCAGGAAACAGCGCCACCTCCAAGAGTAAACATATACCCAGTTGTGGCCTTCATCTCATCAGCATCAGAGATCCAATTCGCATCACTATACCCTTCAAGTACCGACGGGTATCCGGTATAGTGAAGTCCATAGTTCGTAGTACCTTTCAGATAGCGCATAACTCTCTCAACAGCATGCCAATGTACATCACCCGGTTTAGAAACAAACCAGCTTAGTTTGCTCACAGCAAACACGATGTCAGGCCTCGTTGCGCTCGCTAGGTACATCACTGAACCAATGATTTGAGAGTATCTCAATTGATCCTTAGCCATGCCTTTGGACTTTTGAATCAACACGCTAGGATCATATGGTGTTTGACATGGTGTGCAGTCCGAATATCCAAAACGACTCAACACCTTCTCAACATAGTGGGATTGCAGAAGTGTGATCCCACCTTCATTATCTCTCAGTAGATTGATGTTCAAGATAACATCAGTCACACCAAGGTCTTTCATCTCAAAGTTCTGAGATAGAAACGATTTGACCTCCTCAATGACTTTGAGGTTTGTTCCAAATATCAGTATGTCATCAACATACAGGCACAGTATAACTCCTTCGCCCCCACCATGGCGATAGTATACACATTTGTCAGCTTCATTAACAACGAAGCCAACAGATGTCAGAGTTGTATTAAACTTATTATGCCATTTCTTAGGTGCTTGCTTCAGGCCATATAAAGATTTTATCAACCTACACACCTTTCTTTCCTGACCATCTATCACAAAGCCATCAGGCTGTTGCATGTAGATTTCCTCCTTTAGCTCTCCATTTAGAAAAGCCATCTTAACATCCATCTGATGGACGAGAAGACCATGTGAGGCCGCCAATGAGAGTAATACTCGAATGGTGGTCAGTCTAACCACAGGTGAATAAGTATCAAAGAAATCTTCCTCTTCTTGCTGGTCATAGCCCTTGGCCACAAGCCTAGCCTTGTACTTTTCAATCGTACCATCGGGCGTAAGCTTCTTTTTAAACACCCACTTACATCCCAGTGGTTTGCAACCATAGGGACTGTCAGTGATCTCCCATGTCTCGTTAGCCATGATGGAATCCATCTCGCTACGGACCGCTTCCTTCCAGTAGTCAGCTTCTAGAAAGGCATACGCTTCTGAGATAGAAGTGGGAGTATCATCCACGAGGTACACGAAGAAATCATCACCAAAGGTCTTTGTAGTCCTTTCTCTCTTGCCCCTACCAAGGGTTTCCTCGTCATCCTCCTCAGGATTTTCATCATGTGTTTGTTCATAATATTCCATAGGGATGGCAGGTTCAGGAGTCTCCTCAGATTCCTGTCTAGAAGTGTTTTGCATATCTCTCATAGGAAAAATATCCTCAAAAAATGTAGCATCCTTAGACTCCATAATTGTACCGACCTTCTGGTCAGGTACCTCAGATTTCACTACTAGAAATCTATAGCCAACGCTATTCTTAACGTAGCCCAAATTAACACAATCCACAGTCTTTGGTCCAAGCTTACGCTTTTTGGGGATCAGCACATTGACTTTCGCCAAACAGTCCCAAGTCCGCAAGTACGAGAGTGTTGTCCTTCTCTTTGCCCATTCCTCATAGGGGGTGATCTCATTATCCTTTGTTGGAACTTTATTCAGGACATGACATGCCGTCAATATAGCCTCCCCCACCATGCCTTGGATAAACCCGATGTATCTAACATCGCGTTAACCAAATCAGTAGAGTACGGTTTTTCCGCTCGGCAACCCCGTTTGACTGGGGTGAATAGGGAGGCGTCCTCTCATGAATAATGCCATGTTCCAAACAGAAGGAATCAAACTCACTCGAGAAGTACTCTCCACCACGATCTGACCGGACTCGTTTAATTTTCCTTTCAAGTTGATTCTCAACTTCTGCCTTATAGATTTTAAAGTAGTGTAGAGCCTCTTCCTTAGTATTTAACAGATAAACATAGCAATATCTAGTGGAATCGTCTATCAATGTCATGAAGTATCTCTTTCCACCTTTAGTCAACACACCATTCATCTCACAAAGATCAGAATGTATGAGTTCTAATGGTGCCAGGTGTCTCTCCTCTGCGGCCTTGTGAGGCTTGCGAGGTTGCTTAGCTTGCGCACATGAAAGGCACTTAGAACCTTTGGCTAAAGTGAAACTCGGGATTAAATCCAATTTGGCTAGCCGCGTCATAACACCGAAACTAATGTGACAAAGACGTGAATGCCAAACTTCAGATTCATTAACATTCAAATGAATATGGTTCACGACTTTATTACAAAAATCTGCGAGGGAAAGGCGAAACATGCCTCCGCTCTCATAACCTTTTCCAACAAAGAGTCCATATTTCGTAACAACTAATTTATTAGACTCGAAAACCAACTTAAACCCTTCTCTACATAGAAGGGAGCCACTAACGAGGTTCTTCTTGATGGCGGGGACATGTTGCACGTTATTCAGCTGCACGATCCTTCCCGAAGTAAACTTCAGATCGACCGTGCCAACACCATGAACAGAAGCACTCGCGCCATTCCCCATCAATACGGACCCGTGACCTGTGACCTGGTAAGAAGTGAACAATGAAATGTCAGCACACACACATGAACACCTGCACCTGTGTCCACCCACCAATCGGTAGGCTGAAACACTGAAAAAACAGTAAATAAATTACCGTACCCAGATGCACCATTCTCATTGTTGCCCACAATCATGTTGACCGACTTGGAGTCCAGTCCTGGCTTCTTGTACTTGTTTGGGCACTTGTTGGCCCAATGTTCAACCGAACCATAAGTAAAGCAGCCCTCATCCTTCTTGTTCTTCTTGAAGTTCTTCTTGCCCTTCTTCTTAAAGTCGGTATTGTGTTGGATACCGTTCTTTCCCTTGTGTTTGTGGGAGTTATGGTTCCTCTGATTCACCATGTTGGCGACAGAAGTCCCTTCGGCCCCTTTTCCGTGCGAGTCCTTTGCCCTTGAATTCTGCTCAACACTCAGATGGCCAATGACATCCTCCATAGAGAATTCACGCCTCTGATGTTTCAGAGTGGTGGCAAAGTTCCTCTAGGAATTAGGGAGCTTAGCGATTATGCAGCCCGCGACAAACTTGCCCGGTAACTTGCACTTAGAAGTTCAAGCTCCTTAACAATGCATATTATTTCATGAGCCTGCTCCAATACAGGACGGTTTTCAACCATCTTATAATCGTGGAACTGCGATATAATATACATCTCGATCCCTGCATCGGCGGCCCCGAATTTAGATTCGAGCGCCTCCCACAAATCCTTGGCGACATGCACATGTAAATATGCATCGACCAGTTTATCTCCGATCACGCTAAGAACTGCTCCGAGAAACACAACGGTAGCCTCCTTGAACGCCTTCTCCTGTTCAGGAGCAATTGTACCCGTGGAGACACCGGTGACCCAGAACATGTTCATAGCCGTGAGCCCTAACGTGGTCTTAGTCTGCCAACGCTTAAAGTATGTACCGGTAAACTTATCTGGTTTCAGTGCAGCAGCAAAGCCACTTGCCGAGAAATTCCTGCACATAATAGGTTTTCGGATTGCTGAGTAAATAGGCAATTTCTCTATTAAATTAATCCACGAGTAAATCACTAGCATGGCATTGACTAAGTTGATGACGTACTGACTCTAATCTAAACATGCACGTACTAAGCAAACAGTAGACAAATCTACACATACTGCTAGTATTGCTAATACGAAAATAATCAGGAGCGGGATAAACGCGTTATACCTTCCAGTAGGCCATGCAGACGCCGCGGCGGTGGTGGCGGCAGCAGCATCCTCGGCGGCCTTCTTGTCGGCTTCAGTTGTGACGCCTGGATAATTAGGCTACAGTAATCTCACGATAATGATGCCACGTCACCATGGTTACTGTTGTTAATCTTGCAGTGTATCACGTCCCTTTCGAATTCTAACTTAAAATAAAGTTAAATGATAAAAGTTTTCTAAAACTCAAATCTAAAATGTTCAAAGTGTAGTAAATAAATCATATATGATTAGGGTGGTGAACCCAAAATTTTATAAAATGCTTAGATGCACTAAATAATAGAAACAATAGCTAAATTATTTATTTAATCGTCACTTAAATGATTATATTATTGAAAACTACTTTTAATAAATAAAAGGATAATTGTGGCAATAATATAATTACTACCACTAATTTAGGTGCTAGAATTATATTTCATAAAACTAAAATAATATGAATTAAAACCGTAAAAGAAAAATGTTATAAACAGTTAAACAAA
>NC_041392.1:35296459-35303052 GCF_002162155.2 Triticum dicoccoides
AGTAGGCCATCGGGCCGCCAGGCCGGCCCAGCCGCGCCCCACTCCATTTTCCCCTGGTGCCGAAACCCTAACCCCCTAAACCTGGTTAGTTAGTGTTCAGCCTATGACATGTGGGACCCAACGGCCAGTTTGACTAGTCAAACAGTCAAAGCTGACCGCTGACATCACCCAGACATCTTGCTGATGTCATAATTGCATTTTCTAATTTAATTAATTCTGTTCATTCTGAAAATGATTTAAATCTTTAAAAATTAATATGAAATAATCCATAACTCGGATGAAAATACTTTGTACATGAAAATTGCTTACAACGACGAGACGAACCCGGATACGCAGCCCGTTCGTCCGCCACGCATCCCTAGCATAGCAAACACGCAGCTTTCCCCCTCCGGCTCCTCTGCCCGAAAACGCGAAACACCGGGGATACTTTCCCGGATGTTTTCCCCTTCACCGGTACCACCTCGTACACGTTAGGGCACACCTAGCATCACGCTTTGTCATGTCGTGCATCGTCATGCATTTGTTTGCATTTATTTATTGTTTCTTCCCCCTCTTTTCTCGCTAGACACCGAGACCGACGCCGCTGCTACCCAGTACGACTACGGAGTTGACGACCCCTCTCTCTTGCCAGAGCAACCAGGCAAGCCCCCCTTGATCACCATATATCGCCTACTCTCCTCTATACTGCTTGCATTAGAGTAGTGTAGCATGTTACTGCTTTCCGTTAATCCTATCCTGATGCATAGCCTGTCATTGTTGCTACAACTATTGATATCTTACCTGCAATCCTAAATGCTTAGTATAGGATGCTAGTTTATCATCAGTGGCCATACATTCTTGTCCGCCTGCCATGCTATACTTTCGGGCCGTGATCCCTCGGGAGTTGATCACGGGTATATACCTATACTTTATACATGATACATGTGATGACTAAAGTCGGGTTGGCTCGAGGAGTACCCGCGAGTGATTCACGGATTGGGGGCTGAAAGGACCTTTGTCCCGACGGCCCTCTGGGTGGATCTTTGTGGCGGAGCGACAGGGCAGGTTGAGACCACCTAGGAGAGAGGTGGGCCTGGCCCTGGTCGGCGTTCGCGGTGTCTTCAAGATAACACATTTAACGAGATCTTGGTATTTGATCTGAGTCTGGCTACTGGCCTATATGCACTAACCATCTACGTGGGGACAGTTATGGCAAAAACATGTGAACATGCTGAACATTGCAAGCATGTGAACATGGCAAGCATGTGAACATGGCAAAAACATAATCAGTTCTCAGACTAGTGAAAACTGGAACATGCTGAAACAGATATCAAGTAGGCATGTTTACGAGCTCGATGCACTCGCTACAGAGCAAGTCATGACGAGCTAAGCATGCATCCATCAAGAATACACAAAATACAAGCTAGACATAGCAAGAAAAAGAACATAGCATGCACGGATCAACTACAACATCATCGGCAATATCACTAACAAGTAGACAATCTGCCCAGATTCACGAAATAGCAAAAGTAGAGCTCGATTGACTCAAGTTAGGGTGCTCCATAATTGCAAACAAATACATGGATGGATAGAGCACTACAAGATTAACAAAACATCCTTACTGATCATCCTCAAAAGACGCACGTATCACTAGGAAACAATATGAACATATGGCCATATGAGATAAACAGTCCAAGGACTTGGTGGAAATGCTAAGTCCCTGAAATCAGCATTAACAAATGCCTCACTTTGCAAGCTTGCGCTAGTCACCACACACATCACAAAAATACATGGGTTGCACCTCTGGAAAGATGGCAAAACCCTTAACAAAACATATGTAGAGCTCATGGGCATATCATGCACACAATAATCATGGCAAAAATGACAAATATCTACTTGGAGCAGCAAATCTGACAATTATCTCAAATAGCACTCTTCTAACAGCATTTGGGGCATCAAGATGAACTCAAATGAAAATGATGCAATGAGATGAAATGATGTACTCTCTGAGATGAACATTTTGATATGCTATATGCCCAAAACGGAGCTACGGATGCAAAGTTATGATGCGATGAACAGGAGCAAATGAACTAGGGTTTCGGGGCAAAAGTCAACCCAAACAGGATCTCAGATCCAGATCCGGGGCACGTCTCCCGAAGTTCACCGGAATCGGATGTGGGCCGCCGGAGTTGAAGTCGGCCGGAGCGGGGAGGCGCTCTCGGGCTCGCCGTAGTGGGGAGGAGCTTGCCAGCGGGGTCGGTGGCGTGGAGGCGAGGTCCGGCGGGGTCGGCGGCGGCCGGGCGTGCGGTGGAGCGGCAAGGTGCGGCGTGGCCGGAGCGGCGCCTGAGCTCGGCCGGCGACCGGCGCCGGGGAAGATGAGCGCGGGGCGCTCGGGCGCGGCCGCGGGGGGAAGCCGGGCGGCGGGCGGAGGCAACGGGCCTCGAGGGCCCCTCCTGGGCCTCCCGGGCCGGCGATGTGGGGCGACCGACGGGCGAGTGGCGGAGCGCCACGTGGCAGCCGGAGACAGGCCGGGGGGAGCGGGGCGGACACGTCCGTCGGTAGCGACTCTGTCCGGTGGCGCGCGATGCTGATTTGGATCTAGGGTATTTCGCGGGGGAAGGAGAAGGAGATTTTCGGGGGTGGTCTTTAAATAGGCATAGAGGGAGCTAGAAGAGTCCAAATGAGGTGCGGTTTTCGGCCACGTGATCGTGATCGAACGCTCTAGGTGATGGAGAAGGTTTAGGTGGGTTTTGGGCCAACTTGGAGGGGTGTTGGGCTGCAACACACACGAGGCCTTTTTGGTCCCTCGGTTAACCGTTGGAGTATCAAACGAAGTCCAAATGATACGAAACTTGACAGACGGTCTACCGGTAGTAAACCAAGGCCGCTTGGCATGTCTCGGTCCAATCCGGAAATGTTTAATCCCCACACACGAAAGAAAGGTAGAAATGACCACCGGAGGAGAACGAAGCATCGGAATGCAAAACGGACAACGGGGAAAATGCTCGGATGCATGAGATGAACACGTATGCAAATGCAATGCACATGATGACATGATATGAGATGCATGACAACGACAACAACACACGGAGACAAAAACCCGAACCTGAGAAAATAAAATAACTTAAGGCCGGAAACGGCAAGATTTGGATTACATATTGGGTAAATCACATCCGGGGTGTTACAATCACCAGCAGACTTCGAAGATATTCTCCGATCTACTCCCGAGAACTTGTGTTGATTTATTTTGCAGTCCCTTAACACCGTTGAATCCTTATGGATAAATGTGTACCCTCGCCGTTCATACTTTCATCCCTAGTTGTTCTTGTTATTACAAGATACCCGAAAGTATTCTCCGACTTTTGAGAATCCTTTTTCCGACTGCCTTGCAGTTCCTTGCCACCTGAATACCCCTACGGATAATTGCTCGCCCTTATCGAGTATCCGCTCATCCCCAGTTGTTCAGGTGTTTCACAATTGTCTTCTAAGTACTATTCGATCCTCCAAAATTCCTCAGTAGCTTATTGCTCTGCAATACTTGTCTGCTTGCATTATGGATGCTTTCCATATGTCTGGCAATATTCGTTAGTATCCTTAGACACCGTCATTTTGATACTATTGACTCAACATGAGTGCGAATGAACGCAATCATCACTTGATCCTTTTAAATTATCTTTCTGGCTCGGACGTCATTTTTGAACATAAGCTTGTTCTCGACCAATCTGTTTGCCGTCAATTGTACCCTTAGGTCTATTGAACTTATCCACCCTTGATCAGAGCGTCTGCTTCTGATCCTTCTATTTGGAAATCATAATTCCTTTGATATCTAAGCATCGAATCATTCAGGTGTCCTATAATCTGATGCCCTTGCATCCTTCCTTCAATTGACAGTATGCCGATGCTCACATCAGCTCCGCTATGGACCGTCAGATCCTTTATTGGATTATTATTCGATAGTGTCCTCCTTATTCAATAACCTTGTGAGTTTTTCCTCGGATACATAATGCTTTTGGTAAATTGTATCCTCTGTTTTCTCAACCATGCTCTGTTTTAGAGCTGGTGGTAACGATTGAAGCTGGTGGTATATGTTTCCACGATACCCTGATGGGTTGAACCTACGCCTTTCTTAATCTGTGTGAACCCGAAAGTTTTCACGGGTCATACTCCTCTGGTAATTCACCAGGTAGGTTTTGACACTGAAATCATTTTTATCTAGAGCAGTGAATGAAAGGTTATGCATTGAAGAAGTGGGAGTTGACCTTGAACTTTGTGTTCATGCCCATGGACACGATGTAGATCTTATCATTAGAGCTTCTCTTAAATTAAACTTTCCCTTGGTATAAGTTCTTATATCTGGGACCCGGCCTTTTGCAATCGTGGTTTCGACCATATGTATTTCTTTGACCCATTTCACGGGCAAGTTTCAGCACTTGTCTTCTATAGATCAATACACCAGTCCAACCTTTACTTTGATATTCCGTCGAGTATTACACCATGGTACCTCGATAATATCAAGTACTACATAACCTCTTATGAGTTCTTCATCGAGTACTACATTCTCACTGATTCCAATTTTTCACGGGCTCTGAGTTATTAAACACTCAAAGACCGATAACTGAACCGAGTCCACACTACGGTTCAACAACTATTATAAATCTTCTTTGCTTACGAGTTTGTACCCGATCACGTCCTACCTACCCTATTTGGCTATATCATTACAGTGATGATTTTAACTGTGCTACCTGGTCCTTATTCTCGAAGCGGAACTTTCGACGATGAGCTAAGCTTACGACGATCTTCCTCATCATACCATTTTTCCTTAAACAATGAGCTTGGTTTCGAGTTTATGTCATACCCTTGGGTTCAAGCAAGGTTAGCACACCCGGCTGGAGGCCCTATGGTTATAGATTCCTTTTCAGCAAGGTTATCCATTCTTCCATGAGGAAATTGTAAGACTTATTCTACAAGTTATTCCTGATGGATCCTTTGTGTTTCCAAAGTCTGACCTTTGCCTGAATACCATGTCAAAGCTATCTCGAAGCATATATATGATACTCCAATTTTCAACAAGAACATTTAAATCATAATGTTAAATGTTTCCTGCTCAATTATCCAAACACCGTTGTACGGGTAATGTCATGAAAATTCTCTCCCCTACCTAAACAGTTTTCTACATTATATCCTGTCATGGATAATATGTTCTGCTTGTCCTTGGGAAGAATATACCCTTGAAATATGTGTTTAAGCACATTTTCCTTTCCATTGTTCTGTTTAAAACCTGATAATCACTTTTCCTTTCCATTGGTTTGTTTAAACCTTCTTGTGATCTATATTGTATAAGCAGTAATATATCCTTGCTTATGTAAACACCTCTTTGTACCACTCTGTTAGAAAGACCTTGTTACTTTTGTTGATGGCATTCCGGTAACCACCGATGGACGAGAATCTTGCCTACTGGTCCGCCTCGTTCAACGAGCAGGAAAATGGTTCTCTTCGTCCCTTGCCCTTGGTACTGATGTGTTGCCGACATGACCGACAGACTATCCTCTGACATGCCTTGCTTACATGATCGTGCAAGATGTCACCGACCTTCCTACTTTTAACCACATGGTGGGCCCATAACCCACGGTTCCATAGGATCGAAACCTAACTCTCCTGTACACCTTGTTAACAAAGTTATCCCTTGCTCTTGGTTTCGTAGGTAATTCACGAGCCACCTTCCCAGTGCTCCATTCTGGTATCAGATGCAATACTTACTCTCGCTGCTCTGAACCCTTTCTCACTATGGTTCAGACCTTGAGCAACTATCTATCCGCTTGGACCCTCTCATTGTACCTTCGTACCTTACTCTTGATGTATTTTATATGTTCAACTCGAGAGGTAGTCTTATGCTCATTCATGGGTTAACCCCCAGCTTGTTTCCCTCATAAGCATTCTGACGTAGCCAAGTTGCCTATTACCTATTCGTAAGTACGTTGGAGTTCCGAAGAAAGGATGACGACTTGGTCATGGTGACTTAAATCAGAGAAATGAAGACATCAATGAAAGGGATCAACCTCTTCGAGAAGAGAAACCAAGACCGAGAAGACTCGATAGAATTTCGTAGCCACGTCTTTCCCTTACTCCCCTCTTAAATCTCGGGACGAGATTTCTTGTAGTGGAGGAGAATTGTGACGCCCGGATAATTAGGCTACAGTAATCTCACAATAATGATGCCACGTCACCATGGTTACTGTTGTTAATCTTGCGGTGTATTACGTCCCTTTCGAATTCTAACTTAAAATAAAGTTAATCGATAAAAGTTTTCTAAAAGTCAAATCTAAAATGTTCAAAGTGTAGCAAATAAATCATATATGATTAGGGTGGTGAACCCAAAATTTTATAAAATGCTTAGATGCACTAAATGATAGAAACAATAGCTAAATTATTTATTTAATCGTCACTTAAATGATTATATTATTGAAAACTACTTTTAATAAATAAAAGGATAATTGTGGCAGTAATATAATTACTACCACTAATTTAGGTGCTAGAATTATATTTCATAAAACTAAAATAATATGAATTAAAACCGTAAAAGAAAAATGTTATAAACAGTTAAACAAAAAAAAGAA
>NC_041392.1:35304488-35305397 GCF_002162155.2 Triticum dicoccoides
CGCCACTATCGTACGCCGTCGCCGGTAGTCGGCCACGCCCGCTCAATCCCGCTCCAGCCGCGGCTTCGCCTTGTCTCCCGCGGACCGGTTTGGCCTCAGCGCGGGCAATGCCAACGCCCCTGCGCTCGTAACCACCCCGGCCAGTGCCCGCCAAGGCCCTATAGGCCTATGACAGCTAGGCCCCACCCCATGTGCCAATGACAGGTGGGCCTAGCCCCAGAACGAAAATGATTTATAAATATATATATATATAATTAATTAAAAAATAATGAAATTAATTAATTAATTAATTAATTAACCTAATTAATTACAGTTAATAAACCTAATTAATTAGTTAGACTAACTAAACCTGGTTAGTTAGTGTTCAGACTATGACATGTGGGACCCAACGGCCAGTTTGACTAGTCAAACAGTCAAAGCTGACCGCTGACATCACCCTGACATCTTGCTGATGTCATAATTGCATTTTCTAATTTAATTAATTCTGTTAATTCTGAAAATGATTTAAATCTTTAAAAATTAATATCAAATAATCCATAACTCGGATGAAAATACTTTCTACATGAAAATTGCTCAGAACGACGAGACGAACCCGGATACGCAGCCCGTTCGTCCGCCACGCATCCCTAGCATAGTAAACACGCAGCTTTCCCCCTCCGGCTCCTCTGCCCGAAAACGCGAAACACCGGGGATACTTTCCCGGATGTTTTCCCCTTCACCGGTACCACCTCATACCGCGTTAGGGCACACCTAGCATCACGCTTTGTCATGTTGTGCATCATCATGCATTTGTTTGCATTATATTTATCATTTCTTCCCCCTCTTCTCTGCTAGACACCGAGACCGACGCCGCTGCTACCCAGTACGACTACGGAGTTGACGACCCCTCTCTCTTGCCAGAGCAACCAG
>NC_041392.1:35305703-35353673 GCF_002162155.2 Triticum dicoccoides
CATATATCGCCTACTCTCCTCTATACTGCTTGCATTAGAGTAGTGTAGCATGTTACTTCTTTCCGTTAATCCTATCCTGATGCATAGCCTGTCATTGTTGCTACAACTATTGATACCTTACCTGCAATCCTAAATGCTTAGTATAGGATGCTAGTTTATCATCAGTGGCCATACATTCTTGTCCGTCTGCCATGCTATACTATCGGGTCGTGATCACTCGGGAGTTGATCACGGGTATATACCTATACTTTATACATGATACATGTGATGACTAAAGTAGGGTTGGCTCGAGGAGTACCCGTGAGTGATTCACGGATTGGGGGCTGAAAGGACCTTTGTCCCGACGGCCCTCTGGGTGGATCTTTGTGGCGGAGCGACAGGGCAGGTTGAGACCACCTAGGAGAGAGGTGGGCCTGGCCCTGGTCGGCGTTCGCGGTGTCTTCAAGATAACACGTTTAACGAGATCTTTGTATTTGATCTGAGTCTGGCTACTGGCCTATACGCACTAACCATCTACGTGGGGACAGTTTTGGGCACTCGACGTCGTGGTATCAGCCGAAGCCTTTGTGACGTCAGCGACTGAGCGGCGCGCGCCAGGTTGGACCGCGTAACGCAACTTCCTTTATAATGGAGGTTGCTAGGTCTGCCCACCGGCCGCGTTCGCAACGTGCAGGTGTGCAAAGGGCGATGGGCCCAGACCCCTGGGCCATAGGATTTAGACCGGCGTGCTGACCTCTCTGTTGTGCCTAGGTAGGGCTGCGACGTGTTGATCTTCCGAGGCCGGGCATGACCCAGGAAAGTGTGTCCGGCCAAATGGGATCGAGCGTGTTGCGTTATGTGGTGCACCCCTGCAGGGAAGTTAATCTATTCGAATAGCTGTGATCTTCGGTAACAGGATGACTTGGAGTTGTACCTTGACCTTATGAGAACTAGAACCAGATACTTAATAAAACACACCCTTCCAAGTGCCAGATACAACCGGTGATCGCTCTCTCACAGGGCGACGAGGGGAGGATCATCAGTTAGGATTATGCTATGCGATGATACTTGAAGGACTTCAGTCTACTCTCTTCTACATGCTGCAAGACGGAGGCTGCCAGAAGCGTAGTCTTCGAAAGGATTAGCTACCCCCCCCCTTATTCCGGCTTTCTGTAGTTCAGTCCACATATAATAGCCTTATTCCAGTTGATACCAATGCATACATATGTAGTGTAGCTCCTTGCTTGGGAGTACTTTGGATGAGTACTCACGGTTGCTTTCTCCCTCTTTTCCCTCCTTTTCTATACTCGATTGTTGCGACCAGACGATGGAGCCCAGGAGCCAGACGCCACCGTCGACGACGACTACTACTACTTGGGAGGTGCCTACTACTACGTGCAGCCCCCTGATGACGGCCAGGAGTAGTTTAGGAGGATCCCAGGCAGGAGGCCTGCGCCTCTTTCGATCTGTATCCCAGTTTGTGCTAGCCTTCTTAAGGCAAACTTGTTTAACTTATGTCTGTACTCAGATATTGTTGATTCCGCTGACTCGTCTATGATCGAGCTCTTGTATTCGAGCCCTCGAGGCCCCTGACTTGTAATATGATGCTTGTATGACTTATTTTATTTGTAGAGTTGTGTTGTGATATCTTCCCGTGAGTCCCTGATCTTGATCGTACACGTTTGCGTGTATGATTAGTGTATGATTGAATCGGGGGCGTCACATCAGCTTTCTCGGCGGCGGCACGGTCGGCGTCGGTGGACATGGTGATGATGAAGGCGACGCGGATGTAGAGGAAGTAGACGGTCGGAAGCGAGCAGTCGCGTAATCGCTGCCCAAAAACCTATTCGCCCCTCACCCCGTACAGGAACCAGAGGGCGTGGTTTCGGAGACCTGCTCTCTCGTCGACCGTGTACGCGGCGGACGGGATGGAGTCACCGGCGGCAGCAGCAGCAAAGGAACGACGGTGGGCGTGGGCGTGAGCAGATGTGATCTGTTCGTGGCGGCTAGGGTTAGGAGACACCACATACTTATAGGCGCAGCCGCGTGGAGAGACGTGGGCTCGACCCACGTTCGAGTCCGTGACAGCCCACGATCCGACGTCTTAAATCGTGGCCCAGCTGTCAGAGAACGCTCCGTTAGTGACTGGCAAAAATAAGCGTGTAGGTGTGAGCTCGGCTCGGCTCAATCCCGCAACCCGTGGCGCGTCATGATGTGGCGTGGCGAGGCGGGCGGCGGAGGAGGAGTGCACGAGGGCCTCTTCTCTTCTCAAGCTACAATAGCATGTAGAAGAGAAACCCTTATAAATCACTCGAACTCTCCTTCCACTTTCGGGGTGAGACTAAACTTTTCACTACACCTAGTGCCATATAACCCACATGGGCCCTTAGAGATTTTTCAGAAATTGCTATATGGGCCTAGAGCCCATCTCAAATTTCAGCAAAATTTGCTTCCATCATCTTCTTTATAGATCTGTTCTTTCTTTCTCTTGGTACAAAACTGACCGTTCATCTCTGTTCGTGCCGCTGTGCAGTCGACCCACCCAGCTGGTGCACGCCGGAGGCGGTTTGCCAGGACCCGGTTACGCCGGGAAACAGGGAAACGTGCAAAAGCATCTGCAAAAGTTTTGGCTACAACCCGGAACAAGCCTACTGCAATCCCGATCCCACTCCGACGTGCAGCTGCATCTATTAAGCGCAAGAAATAACAATGTCACTAGAGTGACAGATGATGGATGACACAGCTAGCAAACTCATTTTTATGTGTATCTTGTCTCATGTAAAAATCGGAACAGATCATGGTCCAGGCCTGACCGTCAATAAAGATTAGAAAAGTTTCTTAAATAGGCGTGTTGCAGAATTAATAAGTTAACATCTGGTAAACACAAGGGAACGAAATGTCTTAACTAAAGACTTGATATTTACTCCTTGATCCAGCGGACAAAAAATATAAAGGCAACGAACACCCCTTCACGTCATAGCCCAACGGGATAGCTATCACTACAGGAAAAAAATTATAAGCCGAGTGCCCAAAACACTAGGCTTATGCCGTTTTACACTCGGTTTATATATAAGCCGAGTGTTTTTCACGGCTTACAGTACACGGCTTTTTAAGAAGCATCTTGCGTTCATGCGCGAAATACTTGACCACGGCATTGACGCGAGCCTCGTAAGGCATGTCTTGGACAATCTTCTTGGCAATCTCCTCCACGACCTCATTAGCTTCATCCCCCATACCCTCAACGCAAGTAAAGAAGTCCTACCAAAGTGCATAGATTCGCATAAGACAATTATCAATGCAATGATTTGGAATATTGGCAAAGAAATAACTAAGAAAATTGACAAAGAATTTTATCCAAAAATCGTTGACCACCCGCTCAGCAGCACTGCGGTACTCCCTGTCCCAATTGTCTTTCGTATCTGGAGTGCGTTTCCAGTGCTCCCAAGACCAAGCTGGCTCCTCCTCACCGTCTCCTATGGGAAGTAGGCCGGGGTAATAATGCCTACAAAGACATCCAATAATGGTGCTTGGCTGTCGTGGCGGGATTGTGCCTTCTGGAATAACCACCAAGGCCCTGCACAATGGAAAGGCAAGTAAGTTAGTATCTGCAAAAAACTTGAATGTAAAGACATAGTTAAGAGTCCACAGAAGCACTTACCTCACACCAACAGGTTTAACAATGATCCCCTTATGTGGATATGGTCGCGAAGGGAGCGTGGACACCCCACGCAACCAGATTTTGGTCTCCTGAAGAACCGGCCATTCCATGTCCTTTGCCGATTCCTCCACCTCATACTCTCCCTCCTCCAACTCCTCCTGCACATGTTAGTCGATCCAGAAAGTTTACTTAATATCCTGGAAGACAGAGATCCTCACCTCACGTCGGTGCTACGTGCTATGTGGGCTGAGGATAATTGGCCATGAGCAATTTAGTTGGAGGTGTCCCTGGGAGTCTTTCTTCCTCCAAACTGACGAAGTTGACAAGAACATAGAGTACCTGTTATATATATGTACTCATTAAAAGCTTTTACTCTGGATGCAAGTTTTTCTTGCTGCCCTGAGTGAAAGCTTTTATTAACTAAAAAGTACTCTGTTATTATATCTATCACGGCTGCAAATTGGCAGAATTTAATTTACTTCTGAATTTTTACAAATTTCTGAAACTCACAAAAAATTGATTATGCGAGACAGTGAATCAAAATACTACTTGACAGTGTCAAACTACGCATATTTGTATTAGAACATATACAACAGTGACCATATCTGTTGGTCGGGTAGCTACTTGACCATGGTAATGCTATAAAGCCTTGTACAATTTTTTATTTTCGGTTCGTACAACATTGTACAGTTTCTATTTCTTCAGTCGTATCAGGCCTCGCTTGGTAGCTTTGTTCAGATACGTTTGAGACCCAGCACAACACGAACACAGATGAGGGATAGGAGTTGAGGAGCGCTACCTTGGGCCTCGATGCGTGGTGGCGACCATCGACGAAGCAGAAGAGTTGAAGAGGACGGCGGTGCAGGTGGCCGGCAGCGTCGGAGTCTAAGAGGAACGGGGCGGCGACGCCTGAGGAGAAGGTGCTCGGGGCGCCAGTGTCGGTGAGCTCGGGCCGGGCGGAGACGTTCCCGGCGTTCTTCTCCTCCTCGCCGAGCACCTTGCCGCCGGAGGAGGCCCGACGACCTCAACCCTAGCGAACGGGGGACGGGGGCCGGCGGGCATGCTCGGGGGAGGAAAAGCGCGATGTGTGGGGTGGGCGCGGGGGAGATCTGGAGGAGAGGAACGGCGCCGGAGGAGGGGTGGCGGGCACAGAGGATTTCGGCGGCGCGGGGAATGCGGGGGCGGGGGGGCATAGTGAGCTTGTGGATTTGGGGGGATTTCAGCCGGCGCGGGGAGAGGATTTCAGCTTCGCGCGTGATTTTTGCTACGTCCCGCGCCTTCGTGAAAATGTAAGCCGTGTGTCAAGTAGTGTTACACGGTTTACATTCTTATTTCATTCCAACTATTTTCTTTGTTTTACTTTACTTTTTTTCTTTCATATTTTTTTGGTATTTTCTTTTCTTAACCGGTTGGACCGGTCGGCTTTTCTAAAAGCCGGTCAAACCGGTCGATCTCTGTTTTGTCCGCAGACAAACCCTATCGGGCGCCACCACTCCCCTCCACTACCACACTTATCTGGCCGTGCCGCAGCGACGCCGCCCCTTCCTCGTCGCGATCTACACTTCTGTCATGTGTTTTTTCGACCCTCCCTCACACGGTTTTCAGATATGAGCCAATCCGTAGGGCCTGCGCGATCTACGCCTTTGACCGGAGTCGAGAAGGGTTTCACCGTGGTGAACTCCTCTTGGTTTGTGTTACGGTAGGCCATGGTGACATGCCAGAATAATTTTGAGCACACAACTTCACAAGATTCCCTCCCGGCGGTGCAAGTGCGGCATCGGCACTGTAGGTGCATAACCTTCCCGCAGGACTATCGTGTTTGTGTGGAAAGTGTCACACCAAAGCTGTGTATTGCATATTTAAACATCACACCATCCTTTAATACATATATTTGGACCACATGGAGATGGATGTGCTCTTCCAACCCTCACTCGCACGGTTTTTGGAGATAAGCCGATACGCAAGGCCTATGCGGTCTACACCTTTGACCGGACTCGAGAGGGGTTTGACCGGGATGAACTCCTCATGGTTTGTGTTATGGTAGACCATGGTGACATGCTGGAACAAGTATGAGCACATGCCTTCACAAGATTCCCTCCCGCCGGCGCTAAGTGCGACACCGAGACTTTAGGTGCATATCCTTCCCACAAGATTGTCGTGTTTGTGTGGAAAATGCTGCACCAAAGTTTAGTACTGGATGTTTAAGAATCACACCACCCTTTCATGCATATATTTGGACAACATGAAGGTGGGTGTGCTCTTTCGACCTTCCCTCGCATGCTTTTCAGAGATGAGTCAATCCGCAAGGCCCGCGCGATCTACGACTTTGATCGGACTCGAGAGGGGTTTGAACGGGGTTAACTCTACTTGGTTTGTGCTACGGTAGGTCATGTTGACATGCCAGACCAAGTTTGTGCACATACCTTCTCAAGATTCCCCACCGGCGATACTAACTGCAACACCTCTATTGGTGCAGAACCTTTGTGCGATAATGTCGTGTTTGTGAGGCAAGTATCGCATCAAAGTGTTGTATTGGGTATTTAGATGTCAGACCGCACCTTTAAAAATATAATTGGGCCACATGTTGGTGGATGTGCTCTTCTGACCCTTCCTCACATGGTTTTCGATATGAGCCGATTCATAAGGCCCGCATGGTCTACGCCTTTGACCGGGGTCAAGAGGGATTTTACCGGGGTGAAATCCTCTTGGTTTGTGTTACGATAGACCATGGTGACATGCTAGAATAATTTTGAGCACACGACTTCACAAGATTCCCTCCCGGCGGTGCCAAGTGCGGCATCAACACTGTAGGTGGACAACCTTCCCGTGGGGCTGTCGTGTTTTATGTGGCAAGTGTTGCAAGAAAGTTGTGTATTGGATATTTAAAAATCAAACCACCCTTTAATACATATATTTGGATCACATGCAGGTGGGTGTGTTGTTCCAACCCTCCCTCGCACGGTTTCCGGAGATGAACCGATATGCAAGGCTTGCACGATCTACGCCTTTGACTGGACTCGAGAGGGGTTTGACTGGGGTGAACTCCTCGTGGTTTGTGTTATGATAGACCTGTTGGAAATATGCCCTAGAGTCAATAATAAAAGTATTATTATATTTCATTGTTCATGATAATTGTCTTTTATTCATGCTATAACTGTATTATCCGGAAATCGTAATACACGTGTGAATACATAGACCACAATATGTCCCTAGTGAGCCTCTAGTTGACTAGCTCGTTGTGATCAACAGATAGTCATGGTTTTCTGGCTATGGACATTGGATGTCGTTGATAACGGGATCACATCATTAGGAGAATGATGTGATGGACAAGACCCAATCTTAAGCATAGCACAAAGATCGTGTAGTTCGTTTGCTAGAGCTTTGCCAATGTCAAGTATCTCTTCCTTCGACCATGAGATCGTGTAACTCCTGGATACCGTAGGAGTGCTTTGGGTGTATCAAACGTCACAACGTAACTGGGTGACTATAAAGGTGCACTACAGGTATCTCCGAAAGTGTCTATTGGGTTGACACGGATCGAGACTGGGATTTGTCACTCCGTATGACGGAGAGGTATCTCTGGGCCCACTCGGTAATGCATCATCATAATGAGCTCAAGGTGACCAAGGTGTTGGCCACGGGATCATGCATTACGGTACGAGTAAAGTGACTTGCCGGTAACGAGACTGAACAAGGTATTGGGATACCGACGATCGAGTCTCGGGCAAGTAACGTACCGATTGACAAAGGGAATTGTATACAGGGTTTGATCGAATCCTCGACATCGTGGTTCAACCGATGAAATCATCGAGGAGCATGTGGGAGCCAACATGGGTATCCAGACCCCGCTGTTGGTTATTGCCCGAGAGTCTCTCGGTCATGTCTGCGTGTCTCCCGAACCCGTAGGGTCTACACACTTAAGGTTCGGTGATGCTAGGGTTGTATGAATATGAGTATGCAGCATACTGAATGTTGTTCGGAGTCCCGGATGAGATCCCGGACGTCACGAGGAGTTTCGGAATAGTCCGGAGGTAAAGAATAATATATAGGAAGTGGTATTTCGGCCATCGGGAAAGTTTCGGGGTCACCCGGTAATGTACCGAGACCACCGGAAGGGTCCCGAGGGTCCACCGGGTGGGGCCACCCATTCCGGAGGGTCCCATGGGCTGACGTGGGAGGGGAGCCAGCCCATAGTGGGCTGGTGCGCCCCTCTAGGCCCACCCCCTGCGCCTAGGGTTGAAACCCTAAGGTGGGGGGGGGGGGGCGCACCACATGCCTTGGGGGGCACTCCTCCCCCACTTGGCCGCCGCCCCCTTGGGAGATCCAATCTCCCAGGGCCGGCACCCCCCCGGGGTCCTATATAAAGGAGGGCAGGGGGGAGGGCAAAAAAACACCTATTGCCTTGGCGCCTCCTGTTGGGTTTCGTAGTAATTTCAAAAATTTTCCTACGCGCACACAGGATCATGTGATGCATAGCAACGAGATGAGAGTGTTGTCTACGTACCCAACGCAGACCGACTGCGGAAGCAATGACACGACGTAGAGGAAGTAGTCGTACGTCTTCACGATCCAACCGATCAAGCACCGAAACTACGGCACCTCCGAGTTCGAGCACACGTTCAGCTCGATGACGATCCCCGGACTCCGATCCAGCAAAGTGTCGGGGAAGAGTTTCGTCAGCACGACGGCGTGGTGACGATCTTGATAAACTACAGCAGCAGGGCTTCGCCTAAACTCCGCTACAGTATTATCGAGGAATATGGTGGCAGGGGGCACCGCACACGGCTAAGGAATCGATCACGTGGATCAACTTGTGTCAACTTGTGTGTTTAGAGGTGCCCCTGCCTCCGTATATAAAGGAGGAGAGGAGGGGAGGCTGGCCGGCCAAAGAGGGAGGCGCAGGAGAGTCCTACTCCCTCTGGGAGTAGGATTCCTCCCCCCAATCCTAGTCCAACTAGGATTCCTCGGAGGGGAAGGGAGAGAGGGGGGCCGGCCACCTTCTCCTAGTCCTAATAGGACTAGGGGAGGGGAAAGAGGCGCAGCCACCTTGGGCTGCCCCTTTCTCCTTTCCACTAAGGCCCATGATGGCCCATATGGCTCCCGGGGGGTTCCGGTAACCTCCCGGTAACCCGGTAAAATCCCGATTTCACCCGGAACACTTCTGATGTCCAAACATAGGCTTCCAATATATCAATCTTTACGTCTCGACCATTTCGAGACTCCTCGTCATGTCCGTGATCACATCCGGGACTCCGAACAACCTTCGGTACATCAAAATGCATAAACTCATAATATAACTGTCATCGTAACCTTAAGCGTGCGGACCCTACGGGTTCGAGAACAATGTAGACATGACCGAGACATGTCTCTGGTCAATAACCAATAGCGGGACCTGGATGCCCATATTGGCTCCTACATATTCTACGAAGATCTTTATCGGTCAGACCGCATAACAACATACGTTGTTCCCTTTGTCATCGGTATGTTACTTGCCCGAGATTCGATCGTCGGTATCCAATACCTAGTTCAATCTCGTTACCGGTAAGTCTCTTTACTCGTTCCGTAATACATCATCTCCCAACTAACATATTAGTTGTAATGCTTGCAAGGCTTATGTGATGTGTATTACCGAGAGGGCCCAGAGATACCTCTCCGACAATCGGAGTGACAAATCCTAATCTCGAAATATGCCAACCCAACATCGACCATTGGAGACACCTGTAGTACTCCTTTATAATCACCCATTTACGTTGTGACGTTTGGTAGTACCCAAAGTGTTCCTCCGGTAAACGGGAGTTGCATAATCTCATAGTCGTAGGAACATGTATAAGTCATGAAGAAAGCAATAGCAACATACTAAACGATCAGGTGCTAAGCTAATGGAATGGGTCATGTCAATCAGATCATTCTACTAATGATGTGACCTCGTTAATCAAATAACAACTCATTGTTCATGGTTAGGAAACATAACCATCTTTGATTAACGAGCTAGTCAAGTAGAGGCATACTAGTGACACTCTGTTTGTCTATGTATTCACACATGTATTATGTTTCCGGAAAATACAATTCTAGCATGAATAATAAACATTTATCATGATTATAAGGAAATAAATAATAACTTTATTATTGCCTCTAGGGCATATTTCCTTCACCTCCCTCCCCCTGCTACACCTCGTCCTCCTCCCGTAGATGCTTAGCGAAACCCTGCTGGAGTTCTGCTGCATCCACCACCACGCCGTCGTGCTGCTAGATCATCATCAACCTCTCCTTCCCCCTTGCTGGATCAAGAAGGAGGAGACGTCTCCTGTCCCGTACGTGTGTTGAACGCGGAGGTGCTGTCCGTTCAGCACTTGGACATCGGTGATCTGAATCACGTCGAGTACGACTCCATCATCACCATCCCCTTGCAAGCTTCCGACCGCGATCTACAAGTGGTATGTAGATGCAAACTCACTCCCTTGACTCGTTGCTTAGATGAACTCATAGATGGATCTTGGTGAAACCGTAGATTTTTTTTAATTTTCTGCAACGTTACCCAACAGTGGCATCATGAGCTAGGTCTATGCGTAGTTCTCTTTGCACGAGTAGAACACAATTTTGTTGTGGGCGTGGATCTTGTCGACTTGCTTGCCTCTACTAGTCTTTTCTTGCTTCAGCGGTATTGTGGGATGAAGCGGCCCGGACCAACCTTACACGTACGCTTACGTGAGACTGGTTCCACCGATTAACATGCACTAGTTGCATAAGGTGGCTGGCGGGTGTCTGTCTCTCCCACTTTAGTTGGAGCGGATTCGATGAAAAGGGTCCTTATGAAGGGTAAATAGAAGTTGACAAAATCACGTTGTGGTTATTCGTAGGTAAGAAAACGTTCTTGCTAGAACCCAATTGCAGCCACGTAAAAGATGCAACAACAATTAGAGGACGTCTAACTTGTTTTTGCAGCAATTGATCATGTGATGTGATATGGCCAGAAGTTGTGATGAATGATGAATTGTGATGTATGAGATCATGTTCTTGTAATAGGATTCACGACTTGCATGTCGATGAGTATGACAACCGGCAGGAGCCATAGGAGTTGTCTTTATTTTTGTATGACCTGCGTGTCATTGAAGAACGCCATGTAACTTACTTTACTTTATTGCTAAACGCGTTAGCCATAGAAGTAGAAGTAGTCGTTGGAGTGACAACTTCATGAAGACACGATGATGGAGATCATGATGATGGAGATCATGGTGTCAAGCCGGTGACAAGATGATCATGGAGCCCCGAAGATGGAGATCAATGGAGCTATATGATATTGGCCATATCATGTCACAACTATATAATTGCATGTGATGTTTATTATGTTTATGCATCTTGTTTACTTAGGAAGACGGTAGTAAATAAGATGATCCCTTACAAAAATTTCGAGAAGTGTTCTCCCCTAACTGTGCACCATTGCTACAGTTCGTCGCTTCTAAGCACCACGTGATGATCGGGTGTGATGGATTCTTACGTTCACATACAACGGGTGTAAGACAGTTTTACACAGCGAAAACACTTAGGGTTAACTTGACGAGCCTAGCATGTGCAGACATGGCCTCGGAACACGGAGACTGAAAGGTCGAACACGAGTCGTATGGAAGATACGATCAACATGAAGATGTTCACCGACAATGACTAGTCCGTCTCACGTGATGATCGGACACGGGCTAGTCGACTCGGATCGTGTAACACTTAGATGACTAGAGGGATGTCTAATCTGAGTGGGAGTTCATAATTTGATTAGAACTTAATTATCATGAACTTAGTCTGAAAACCTTTGCAAATATGTCTTGTAGATCAAATGGCCAACGCTAATGTCAACATGAACTTCAACGCGTACCTAGAGAAAACCAAGCTGAAAGATGATGGCAGCAACTATACGGACTGGGTCCGGAACCTGAGGATCATCCTCATAGCTGCCTGGAAACAATATGTCCTAAAAGGACCGCCAGGTGACGCTCCCGTCCCAGAGAACCAAGACATTATGAATGCTTGGCAAACTCGTGCTGATGATTACTCCCTCGTTCAGTGCGGCATGCTTTACAGCTTAGAACCGGGGCTCCAAAAGCGTTTTGAGCATCACGGAGCATATGAGATGTTCGAAGAGCTGAAACTAGTTTTCCAAGCTCATGCCCGGGTCGAGAGATATGATGTCTCCGACAAGTTCTACAGTTGTAAGATGGAGGAAAATAGTTCTGTCAGTGAGCACATACTCAAGATGTCTGGGTTGCACAACCGTATGACCCAGCTGAATATTAACCTCCCTGATGAGGCGGTCATTGACAGAATCCTCCAGTCGCTCCCACCAAGCTACAAGAGCTTTGTGATGAACTACAACATGCAGGGGATGGAAAAGACCATTCCTGAAGTGTTTTCTATGCTGAAGTCAGCAGAGGCTGAAATCAAGAAAGAACATCAAGTGTTGATGGTCAATAAGACCACTAAGTTCAAGAAGGGCAAGGGCAAGAAGAACTTCAAGAAGGACGTCAAGGATGTTGCCGCGCCCGGTAAGCCAGTTGCCGGGAAGAAGTCAAAGAATGGACCCAAGCCTGAGACTGAGTGCTTTTATTGCAAGGGAAAGGGTCACTGGAAGCGGAACTGCCCCAAATACTTAGCGGATAAGAAGGCCGGCAACACCAAAGGTATATTTGATATACATGTAATTGATGTGTACCTTACCAGTACTCGTAGTAACTCCTGGGTATTTGATACCGGTGCCGTTGCTCATATTTGTAACTCACAGCAGGAGCTGCGGAATAAACGGAGACTGGCGAAGGACGAGGTGACGATGCGCGTCGGGAATGGTTCCAGAGTCGATGTGATCGCCGTCGGCACGCTGCCTCTACATTTACCTACGGGATTAGTTATGAACCTTAATAATTGTTATTTAGTGCCAAGTTTGAGCATGAACATTGTATCTGGATCTCGTTTAATACGAGATGGCTACTCATTTAAGTCCGAAAATAATGGTTGTTCGATTTATATGAGCGACATGTTTTATGGTCATGCTCCGATGGTCAATGATTTATTCTTAATGAATCTCGAGCGTAATATTACACATGTTCATAGTGTGGATGCCAAAAGATGTAAAGTTGATAACGATAGTCCCACATACTTGTGGCACTGCCGCCTTGGTCACATTGGTGTCAAGTGCATGGAGAAGCTCCATGCTGATGGACTTTTAGAGTCTCTTGATTATGAATCGTTTGACACATGCGAACCATGCCTCATGGGCAAAATGACCAAGACTCCATTCTCCGGAACAGTGGAGCGAGCAACCAACTTGTTGGAAATCATACATACCGATGTGTGCGGTCCAATGAGCGTTGAGGCTCGCGGAGAATATCGTTATGTTCTCACTCTCACTGATGACTTAAGTAGATATGGGTATGTCTACTTAATGAAACACAAGTCTGAGACCTTTGAAAAGTTCAAGGAATTTCAGAATGAGATGGAGAATCAACGTGACCGAAAGATAAAGTTCCTACGATCAGATCGTGGAGGAGAATACTTAAGTCACGAATTTGGTACACACTTAAGGAAATGTGGAATCGTTTCACAACTCACGCCGCCTGGAACACCTCAGCGAAACGGTGTGTCCGAACATCGTAATCGCACTCTATTGGATATGGTGCGGTCTATGATGTCTCTTACCGATTTACCGCTATCATTTTGGGGATATGCTCTAGAGACAGCTACATTCACTTTAAATAGGGCACCGTCTAAATCCGTTGAGACGACACCGTATGAATTATGGTTTGGGAAGAAACCTAAGCTGTCGTTTCTAAAAGTTTGGGGATGTGATGCTTATGTCAAGAAACTTCAACCTGAAAAGCTCGAACCCAAGTCGGAAAAATGCGTCTTCATAGGATACCCTAAGGAAACTGTCGGGTATACCTTCTACTTAAGATCCGAGGGCAAGATCTTTGTTGCCAAGAATGGATGCTTTCTGGAAAAAGAGTTTCTCACGAAAGAAGTAAGTGGGAGGAAAGTAGAACTCGATGAAGTACTACCTCTCGAACGGGAAAGTGGTGCAGCTCAGGAAAATGTTCCTGTGATGCCCACACCAATCGAAGAGGAAAACAATGATGATGATCAAGGTACTTCGGATCAAGTTGCTACTGAACTTCGTAGGTCCACAAGGACACGTTCCGCACCAGAGTGGTACGGCAACCCTGTCCTGGAAATCATGTTGTTAGACAACGGTGAACCTTCGAACTATGAAGAAGCGATGGCGGGCCCAGATTCCAACAAATGGCTTGAAGCCATGAAATCCGAGATAGAATCCATGTATGAAAACAAAGTATGGACTTTGACAGACTTGCCCGATGATCGGCGAGCGATAGAAAACAAATGGATCTTTAAGAAGAAGACGGACGCGGATGGCAATGTTACCATCTATAAAGCTCGACTTGTCGCTAAGGGTTATCGACAAGTTCAAGGGATTGACTACGACGAGACATTCTCTCCCGTAGCGAAGCTGAAGTCCGTCCGAATCGTGTTAGCAATTGCCGCATACTATGATTATGAGATATGGCAGATGGACGTCAAAACGGCATTCCTTAACGGGCATCTTAAGGAAGAACTGTATATGATGCAGCCGGAAGGTTTTGTCGATCCTAAGAACGCTAACAAAGTATGCAAGCTCCAGCGATCCATTTATGGGCTGGTGCAAGCATCTCGGAGTTGGAATATTCGCTTTGATGAGATGATCAAAGCGTTTGGGTTTATGCAGACTTATGGAGAAGCCTGCATTTACAAGAAAGTGAGTGGGAGCTCTGTAGCATTTCTCATATTATATGTAGATGACATACTCTTGATGGGAAATAATATAGAATTTCTGGACAGCATTAAGGCCTACTTGAACAAATGTTTTTCAATGAAGGACCTTGGAGAAGCTGCTTATATATTAGGCATCAAGATCTATAGAGATAGATCAAGACGCCTCATAGGTCTTTCACAAAGCACATACCTTGATAAGATTTTGAAAAGGTTCAAAATGGATCAGTCCAAGAAAGGGTTCTTGCCTATGTTACAAGGTGTGAGATTGAGCTCGGCTCAGTCACCGACCACGGCAAAAGATAAAGAAGAGATGAGTGTCATCCCCTATGCTTCAGCCATAGGATCTATTATGTATGCCATGCTGTGTACCAGACCTGATGTAAACCTTGCCGTAAGTTTGGTAGCAAGATACCAGAGTAATCCCGGCAAGGAACACTGGACAGCGGTCAAGAATATCCTGAAGTACCTGAAAAGGACAAAGGACATGTTTCTCATTTATGGAGGAGACGAAGAGCTCGTCGTAAAGGGTTACGTCGACGCTAGCTTCGACTCAGATCCGGATGACTCTAAGTCACAAACCGAATACGTGTATATGTTGAATGGTGGAGCAGTAAGCTGGTGCAGCTGCAAGCAGAGCATCGTGGCGGGATCTATGTGTGAAGCGGAGTACATGGCAGCCTCGGAGGCAGCGCATGAAGCGATTTGGATGAAGGAGTTCATCACCGACCTAGGAATCATACCCAATGCGTCGGGGCCAATCAAACTCTTCTGTGACAACACTAGAGCTATTGCCCTTGCCAAGGAGCCCAGGTTTCACAAGAAGACCAGGCATATCAAGCGTCGTTTCAACTCCATCCGTGAAAATGTTCAAGATGGAGACATAGAAATTTGCAAAGTACATACGGATCTGAATGTCGCAGATCCGTTGACTAAACCTCTCTCGCGAGCAAAACATGATCAACACCAGAACTCTATGGGTGTTCGATTCATCACAATGTAACTAGATTGGTGACTCTAGTGCAAGTGGGAGACTGTTGGAAATATGCCCTAGAGGCAATAATAAAAGTATTATTATATTTCATTGTTCATGATAATTGTCTTTTATTCATGCTATAACTGTATTATCCGGAAATCGTAATACACGTGTGAATACATAGACCACAATATGTCCCTAGTGAGCCTCTAGTTGACTAGCTCGTTGTGATCAACAGATAGTCATGGTTTCCTGGCTATGGACATTGGATGTCGTTGATAACGGGATCACATCATTAGGAGAATGATGTGATGGACAAGACCCAATCTTAAGCATAGCACAAAGATCGTGTAGTTCGTTTGCTAGAGCTTTGCCAATGTCAAGTATCTCTTCCTTCGACCATGAGATCGTGTAACTCCTGGATACCGTAGGAGTGCTTTGGGTGTATCAAACGTCACAACGTAACTGGGTGACTATAAAGGTGCACTACAGGTATCTCCGAAAGTGTCTATTGGGTTGACACGGATCGAGACTGGGATTTGTCACTCCGTATGACGGAGAGGTATCTCTGGGCCCACTCGGTAATGCATCATCATAATGAGCTCAAGGTGACCAAGGTGTTGGCCACGGGATCATGCATTACGGTACGAGTAAAGTGACTTGCCGGTAACGAGACTGAACAAGGTATTGGGATACCGACGATCGAGTCTCGGGCAAGTAACGTACCGATTGACAAAGGGAATTGTATACAGGGTTTGATCGAATCCTCGACATCGTGGTTCAACCGATGAAATCATCGAGGAGCATGTGGGAGCCAACATGGGTATCCAGACCCCGCTGTTGGTTATTGCCCGAGAGTCTCTCGGTCATGTCTGCGTGTCTCCCGAACCCGTAGGGTCTACACACTTAAGGTTCGGTGATGCTAGGGTTGTATGAATATGAGTATGCAGCATACCGAATGTTGTTCGGAGTCCCGGATGAGATCCCGGACGTCACGAGGAGTTTCGGAATGGTCCGGAGGTAAAGAATAATATATAGGAAGTGGTATTTCGGCCATCGGGAAAGTTTCGGGGTCACCCGGTAATGTACCGGGACCACCGGAAGGGTCCCGGGGGTCCACCGGGTGGGGCCACCCATCCCGGAGGGTCCCATGGGCTGACGTGGGAGGGGAGCCAGCCCATAGTGGGCTGGTGCGCCCCCCTAGGCCCACCCCCTGCGCCTAGGGTTGAAACCCTAGGGTGGGGGGGGGGGCGCACCACATGCCTTGGGGGGCACTCCTCCCCCCCCTTGGCCGCCGCCCCCTTGGGAGATCTAATCTCCCAGGGCCGGCACCCCCCCTGGGGTCCTATATAAAGGAGGGCAGGGGGGAGGGCAAAAAAACACCTATTGCCTTGGCGCCTCCCTCACCCTGCTACACCTCGTCCTCCTCCCGTAGATGCTTAGCGAAGCCCTGCTGGAGTTCTGCTGCATCCACCACCACACCGTCGTGCTGCTGGATCATCATCAACCTCTCCTTCCCCCTTGCTGGATCAAGAAGGAGGAGACGTCTCCCGCCCCGTACGTGTGTTGAACGCGGAGGTGCTGTCCGTTCAGCACTTGGACATCGGTGATCTGAATCACGTCGAGTACGACTCCATCATCACCATCCCCTTGCAAGCTTCCGCACGCGATCTACAAGTGGTATGTAGATGCAAACTCACTCCCTTGACTCGTTGCTTAGATGAACTCATAGATGGATCTTGGTGAAACCGTAGAATTTTTTTTAATTTTCTGCAACGTTACCCAACAAGACCATGCTAACATTGTAGGTGCATATCCTTCCTACAAGATTGTCGTGTTTGTGTAGCAAATGCCACACCAAAGTTGAGTGTTGGATGTTTAAGCATCACACCACCATTTCATGTGTATATTTGGACCACCTACTGGTGGGTGTGCTCTTACTACCTTCCCTCGCATGGTTTTCAGAGATGAGTCAATCCGCAAGGCCCACGCGATCTACGCCTTTGACCGGACTCGAGAGGGGTTTGACCGGGGTGAACTCTACTTGGTTTGCGTTACGGTAGGTCATCGTGACATGCCACACCACGTTTGTGCACATACCTTCTCAAGATTCCTCACCGGTAGTGCTAAGTGCGGCACCTCTATAGGTGCAGAACCTTTATGCGGTATTTGTCGTGTTTATGAGGCAAGTTCGCATCAAGTGTTGTATTGGGTATGTATACATCACACCACACTTTCATGCATATATTTGGGACGCATGCTGGTGGGTGTGCTCTTTTGACTCTCCCTCGCACGGTTTTCAGAGATGAACCGATCTGCAAGGCCTGCGCGATCTTCTTTGACTGGGCTCGAGAGGGGTTTGACCGGGGTTAACTCCTCGTGGTTTGTGTTACAGTAGACCATGATGACATGCCGGAATAATATTCAAGGATAAGTGGAGAGAGATGAGAAAATTGAAGGCATGGAAAATAAGGTCATGAAAACTGTCGGGGCAGAATGATTGCGAAAGAGAAGAAAGAAATAATATTTAAATGGTAAATATATATATGCAACCAAAATCATTTTAAAACTTATGTTCTTGCAAATTTTTTGCAAAGGATAAGCCGAGTTTATTCAGGAAGCACTCGGCTTATATTACATGTAAGCCGCGAAAGCACTCGGCTTATAAGGCGTATAAGCCGAGAGCCATGATGGGGCGCACGGTTTATAGGCTGCTCCGTGACGACGCCGTCAACGACCTTCATTGTAGACACGTGGCAAATATGTTTGCCGAATGTGCGTTATAAGCCGAGTGCTTTTTTGTATAAATACCGTGTGCATTATGGAAGCCGAGGGCTTTTCGGGGCACTCGGCTTACAAGACATTATAAGCCGAGTGCTTTTTGTTTGCCGAGTGTTATTTATCCCACACTCGGTTTAGAGGGAATATAAGCCGAGTACCCGATAAATAGCTCGCGGCGTATAGGCTAACACACGGGAAAACGGGATTTTCCTGTAGTGTATCACCGAATCGGGTCATAGTAAAAGGACAAAAATGGACGATCTAAATCCTCATTTGTTGGTCGTCACCCAACAAAACTCATGAACCAGATGAATTACCGCCGATAGCAGTTTTACTGTTCACATGTGGAGACGTCTACTGCCAAGATTATTATCTCGGTTGATCATCAAGACTGTGGGCCCATGTGTCATATGCATCTCTTCAAAAGCTCCTCGACATGGGGCAAGCCCAACAAGATGGCGACAATGGTCAGCGACATGAGCACCGATCGGTGAGGGGAATTTGCTCGCCGATGGCGGCAGCCTCGCCGTGCCAAGCCGACGTACGCATCCATGTGTCCATTCGGCCGTTGGCCGCGGTGTTTTTGGCTGAACTTTGGTTGGCAGCCGCAGAGCCGTGCTTCGGTTTCATGCCCGATGCCACCTGCTTCGTGCAGTTTCTCGCAGCTATGCGCCGCCGCTCTCAGCAGTCATCGATTCGACGCCACCACCGGCGCCTCGTGCTGAATGGCCAACTTGCAAGGCTGAGCTGTGTCGGTCCTTGCCGCCATGCCAAGCCATGACTGCGTCGTATGAGCCGCACGTACCACGCTATAGGCTGGCTACCGCCGCCCACCGCGTGCCTCGGTACCACTAGTAGCACACGTCAGCAGCCGGTTCACCCACGCATCGCCGTGCTTGCTATGGTCAAGCCGCATGCTGGCGCGCTCGCCGCCACGTTCACGCCACGCATGCAGGCCGCCACGACCCCTAGTCCTAGTCGTGTCGCGCACGGGCCCTACTGGCCCCGTCACGCTCCGCTGAGACCCCGCCGCCACCAGTGTGTTGGCCCTGCTGCCCGAATGTCTCCGCATCAGCCGACTCTAGTCGTCGGCCCGGACAGGGTAGGCTCAAGACGGATCAACAGTGGAGGGAGAAAGGGGAATCAAGGGTGGACTGGAAAAGGGGATCGGGAGAGAGTAATATGACTTGCGGACCCGTACTGTTGGTGAGAATAGCTCCTGCACCGGACTGGGATCATCTCTTTTCCCAGTGCGCCGAACACGACTAGTGATAGAATAGACCGGAATCAAAAAGATCAGGGTACCAACCAACTTCAGGGATTTAAAGTTGAGAATTCATTTACGTTGGTCTCTACAAAGTAAGGGTTTATTTCAGACTTTTCTCGTGCCGGCGGTGTACGTCATGGCTCATCTAACACAGTGAACACGGCATACAGTGCACCTGCCGTTGCCTTTCTTCAGCAGAATTTTGGCCGAGTCATGCAGAGGAGCCCCTGGTGACGAACTTGTAATCGACAGCAATCCCTACCGAGTCTTTGTCCCTAGAAATCTAGAGCATCCGACGGACAGAAGAGCTGAGTTCTGTGGGTTAGGTATACGGCACCCAAAGCTGCACATGCACAGCGCTGTTACCCGCAGGCCGTGGCACACCTGCTCTGGCTGTCCAAGTCCAAGTCGGCGACCCAACAGCCTCTACCGAGTCTTTGCTCGCCGTCCCGCACCCAAACGGCCGGCAGCGCATCGCGCGACGCCGACCAACCAATATATATTCCGAGTCCAAGTCCAAGTCGCCGACCCAGCAGCGACGTATCCGCCTGCCGGAACGATCTTGACCAACTCCACGTGCGGCTTTTCGTGTCAGGTCGCAGCACGTCTCTCCGCCTCTCCGACACCGTCAACAATCGACCGCGTCTCTCGTCCGCGTCAGGGCTCCACTTTCCTGCCCCCGTTTCCTCGTATATATACATACAGAGCACGAGCGGAGCCATCGGAAACCAAGCATCCATCAAAGCAGCACACTCGCATACCAGGAAACCGAAACGCATCAAGGCTAGGCGCCGCTGACCATGGACAGGATCTTGGCTTTCTCTATCCCCAGCTCCTCGCCCGCGGACATCGCGGGTGCCAGCTACGCCACGCCCACGCGCCATTCATGGAGGTGCCGCAGCGGGGAGCAGCCGGAGAAAGCGACGGACCAGCAGCGGCAGGAGGAGAATGTCGACCAGGGCTCTCGGCCGGAGAAGAAGCGGGAGGTGCGGTTCGCCCCGGAGTTCGACGGCATCAACTGCTTTGAGTCTATCATCTCCATCTGAGCGGCTGATCTGCTGCTGTCTCGGGATAGTTAGCGAGCTTCAAGTCTATTTTTGCTGGTTTCTTAATTAGTATGTTCAGAGGAGGTGAATGAATTACTGATCATACGCTTCATGCTCATCTTTTATATATGCTGCTAACTCGTGCAATAAATTCTATTTAGTGTAAGATAAAAAAAATGAAGAATTGCTGCCCCCAACTCCCTGTGTGATACTTAAAATGTTAAAACACACGCATGTTCTTCTTTTTGCAGAAAAACAACGATGCATTGATCAATGGGGAAAAAGCCACAGAAAGATAAATAATGAAATTAAATACTAAATACTCAGCCAACCTTTACTTTTGTGATTAATGCTTGTGCTATATATAAGTCTATATTCACATGAACATATAGCAAGGTCCAATAGTTCATGTACGCTTTGATACTTATTCTTACTTCTGTTTGACATGTTAGCGTGCAAATAATTAGCTATTAGTCTATTACGCAATGTTCAAAAAAAAAAGCTATTACGCAACCAGAGGAAAGCGTCGAGAGATGATCGAAAGGGGTTCACAAATGTTTGGGAATCAGAAGCATCAGGAGCAAAGCAGTTTGTACTCGGTGAATTCAGTAGCCTGTGAAATATCCACATTCTATACAAAATCCAGGAAACATGGCACATGTTAGTAATGAGTTGTCACCAGCGAATGATGGCACAACCTGAAAGATTTGCCCCCTCTCGCGCGGGGTGAAATGTTGTTTATTGATTTGTTTTCTGGAAATGAAATCGAGGTGAAAAGTTTGTCAATTTGAAAATAAGAGTTGAATGGCAATTGTGATTGACATTTACCCACTTGGCTAGTTCCATCTTAAGGCTAAGTTGACCAACCTTTCTACATAATAAATTCTTTGGCAGCATACTTCACCATCTGTATGTTATTTTCTCTAAGCAATGAGGTGGCTTCTAATTTGTACCGAGCCAGTGAACTAATAAATTTTATTATCAGAAGGCCAACGGTGACGGTTGTGGTTCAGTCCAGACCAAACCAATTAGTTCGGCCGAGTAAGAATATGACGCAGTATGCAACAAGATTGGAGTTTATTTGTGGAGCAGGTGATATTTGCGTGAAAGAAACGCGTCCACTTCTTTCGGGACTAGGCGCATCATGTTTTGGATTTGCTTTCTCTGAACATCTCTATAACACGTCAAACATAAAACTACAGTGCCTGTAAACTCTTTCCCGAAAGTCTAGACACAAGAGCTTATGCACATATTAACCACGATTCGAGTCTGTTGCTTCCATATGAATGTGATCAAATCAAAAGAAAATAAGAGTTCGGTCGCACATATATACATGTAACTCTGCACACCTCCTGGCCAAATGTGACTGAAAGCACCGATCCTCCGGAGACCGACCGCCACACACGCAGCACAGCTTCGTCAAACCAAGAAAGAATCAAGAATTACACACCCCCGGATCAGCCGAGCGTCCCTCAGAAATGGAGTTCACTGACGCCAGATGATGGTCTCGAAGCAGTCAATCCCGTCGAACTCCGGCGCGAACCGCGGCTGACGCGGCGGCGGAAGCTGCGACTGCGACTGCGGTTTCCCCTTTCCAAGCTGCTGCTGGTGCTGCTGCTCAGCCTCCGGCCGCTTCTCGTCCTGCTGCATGCCCCGCCAGGAAAGCCTCGCCCAGCTGCCGCGGGCGCCGGGGTTGTTATCGGCCGGCGACGCGCTTAGGATAAAGAAGACAAGCATCTTGTCCATGACCGATTAGAGACGCGCGATTGATTCCCGCAGCAGATTCGTTGGTCTTTGCTTGGTTTGTGTCTTGCTATGGTTGATGAAGGGAGGGAAGAATGAAGCCTGTCTTATATACGTCGGAGCATCGAGGATAATTTGGACACGGCGGTTACCTGCGCTGGAGGACTCCATATTATTCGTGGCCGCGGTCGCGAGAGAGAACCTGCGAGCGAGCTTGCGATGCATGCGGTGGCGTGGCCTCACACATGTTTCTTTTCTCTCTCCCCCGTTGCTGCTGGCCTGCTGCCATCTCTGGCTTGTCCAAGAGTTGACGTGCTGACAGACCGGTACGCAGCTGTATTTGTTTTTTGACGAGGTAAGGGTACGTATGTGTTTTTTTTTTGTGTGTTTTTTCTTTGAGATATTTCTATTTGATAGTTGGGTACGTGGGTGTTTTTTTAGGTGTTGGTCACATGTGCACAAGCTTTGATTCTGGGTCTTTGCCTACTCGGTCTGATATTATATTTCATCTAGATGAGTTCTAGGCACTCCTTATAATTACACGCCAATATCCAGCAAAGTTCAGAGCTTTAGACATGACAAATAAAATTATTTTTGTCGAGTTGCCAAATTCTGGCAATTTTGCCATGCCCGCCAACTAAAATTTTCATGCTCACGCAAACATATATTGTCATGAAGAATATTCGATTTGCCATGCTTAAAAAATCTGATCTCAATTTAGCTCTCTAGGCAGGAACTTAACTAAAAAAATACAAAATTATAGGCCGAGTACGTTAAATACTTCTAAATAGTACGTTAAATACTTCTAAATGTTAAGGAATTTAGCAAGGTTACTTGTGGGCAAATACAAACCTCGTTTGGGAAAAACCAACAGGTTACTCGTGACTCCGTGAGCTGACAGAGAGAGGGAGGCGTCCATCCAAAAAGTGAGAGCAAGGGCGTGCGACGCGCTTGGCAGCGCTCCTGCGCCGGTGGCTCCTCTCGACCTAAAGCGGGATCAGAGATGCAGAATTTCAGGTATCAAAGATATGGATTTTGGTGCTCGGGGGAATGTGTTGCTCAGGAAGGATCTCGAGGAAGGAGTCGGCCCGGAAGAAACCCGATCCGGTCCGTATGGCATGGAGATGTTTGGGAAAGGATTCACGAATCCTTGATGGTGGGAAAGGAGATCGATCTTGACCGGTTCGAGGTGTGATTCAAGGTGTTAGAGTTGTGTCAAATATTGTGTACAAGGTAGGTTAGAATATTACTTGTAGTTGTATTGCGTTTAGATAGGGTACGGAGTCGTGTCCTAGTAGGACACTTGTATCCTAGGCCTCTCATATATAGCGAGGGTAGACACACGATGTAACCTATGCCAACATAATAGCACGGGCACGCGGGGGAGCCGGCGGCGTGTGCCGATGCCCGGGCGACCGGGGTGCGGTATTGTAGCGGTGTCATGGGGAGGAGCGCCCATAGTCAGTCCCCGGGGATGTAGCCATATCGGTGAACCTCGTTAACAAATCTCGGTGTCGTGCTCGTGTGATTGCTTGGTCCTCACTAAATCGATGGTATGCCTCGGATTTATTCTAACAAATGGTATCATGAGCAAGGTTCAATTTAAGGAGTTGCTGGATCGTTGATTTAGAGAAGAGCGATGGAGACCGGCTGCAAATGAGCACGGCTTGCGTGCGAGACGTCGGGCAGCAATCTGAGATTATTGCATGTAAAGCAATCAAAAGCAACACAAAGCAGATCGATCCATGTGCAGGCATCGTAACGTGCGGTGGCCAACGCACGAGAGCAGGAGTCCGCGTACAGCGGCAGTGGCAAGCAGCTCGATCGGGCATGCGGGGCAAGGCTGCACGAGCGGCGTATTGGATACAGACGATTGAGCATCTCGGCAGGATTTTGATCGGACTCGGAGGCTCGGGCGGTGTGTACGCGGGTGGTCTACGTGGGCGGTGTAGCAGCAGGAGCGCCCGGCTGGATAAGGTCCAGGTGGGCTGTGGCCCATGAGGGGCTGCAGACCAAGGCGCGGGTATGGCCTTGTTGCAGAAGCAGGAGACGCGCGTACGAGATAGCCTGAGGACAAGGTGCTGCGTGTTGGGACGTGCGTTCGAGATTTGTGTGGTAAAAAAAAGGAATATCTTCGCGCAGGCTCAGTCAGGAGATCAACTTTTATTGGCAAAGTTTATGCATGTATCGCGTCAGGTATAGGACGCGGTGGCTGGTTGAGGCCCAGGAGCCGGTGCATGAGGTTGCTAATTGAAGCATCAGGAGTTTTCTATGGAAAATTGGCACAAATACCGAGGGTTTCTTTTGGACAAAGAAGCATGTATGCATGGCAATTGGCATGAGTGCAATGCGTACGAGAAGCTGCTTGGGTTAAAATAATTTCTCGGATGAAAGTGCGGCATGATGCATAGTTGGTCAAGATGGAGCGCGTGCGAGGATGGGGACGTGCGTATAAGGCTCGAAGGAGTCTGGAGCATGTTGTGGCTGGATCATGCATACACAAGGCACGGAGTGCGGGTGGACACGACGTATGGTGGAGCATGGTTGCAGTCGGATACTTTTGGTTGGGTCGGACTGGACCGTCTGGCGGATCGACGGAGATGTCGGTCAAAGCAGAAGACGGTGGTGATTTTGGCGACGACGAGTCGACGACATAGAAGCGTGATGCTGATGGTGACCGACTTCTGGGGCGTGGAAACACGTGGCGCAGGCCCGGAGGGCCTGTGTGGCTTCGACAAGACTATGCCGCGGGATTGATTCAAGGTGGTGTATACACGGAGCTTGAAGTCGATGGGGCGAGGGGTGGACTGATCATCTACCATGGAGTCATGTTGAAGGTGGAGCTGGAGTCTGGAAGACTTCACTCAGTGCTGATTGAGGGGCTACGGCGTAAGTCGACAAAGAGTCGAAGCCTATTCAGCGGGAAAAAGCGAGTGACATGCAGTTCGGACTGGAGCCCAGTGGTCTGATGGAAGTGTGAAACTCGTCATCGATCGATGATGATCGGTGGTACTCTGCAGTGGGGGTTGGGTGATGTGGGTTCGCGACCCTTGAGACTCGGCCGGGATAGCGGAGGCTCGACGCGGTAATAGCGACGAGGTGTGCGGTATGCACGGGACATGGAGACGGGCCAGGGCTCTGGTGGTCATACATGTGGTGAGACAAATGCGAATTTGACTCGGGATGACTACAAGCAATGGTAAAATTCCTTTAAGTTTCAGACAGGCGATCAAGAAAGGAGCAGTGATGTTGAGTTCAGGTAACTCTTATGTGTGACACCCAATATGTGAATTGTTCACTTTCACGCAGGTCAGAGATCAATGTGTGATGGTGTTGGACTAATACTCCGGAAGTTGGGAGCACAGACTAGAGTAAAGAGGAACTTAATTTTGCTCGAGTGTTGACTGTGGTCAGGAAAAGGAGGGGCTACAAGTTGCAGACGGAGTCATATGGAGTATTTTGAGTAGCAACGGTTCTCATGGGATAAGCTCAAGTCCAATGTACATGGAAGTTTGACGCATTGACGAATTCAAGGTGGTGGAGAATATTCGTCAAGGTGGAGTTTGTTATAGTTGTGTCAAATATTGTGTACAAGGTAGGTTACAATTGGACTTGTAGTTGTATTGTGTTTAGATAGGATATGGAGTCGTGTCCTAGTAGGACACTTGTATCCTAGGCCTCTCATATATAGCAGGGGTATACACACGATGTAACTTATGCCAACATAATAGCACGGGCACGCGGGGGAGCCGGCGGCGTGTGCCGGTGCCCGGGCGGCCGGGGTGCGGTATTGTAGCGGTGTCATGGGGAGGAGCGCCCATAGTCAGGCCCCGGGGATGTAGCCCTATCGGTGAACCTCGTTAACAAATCTCGGTGTCGTGCTCGTGTGATTGCTTGATCCTCACTAGATCGACGGTATGCCTCGGATTTATTCTAGATCGACCGTATGGCATGGAGATGTTTAGGAAAGGATTCACGAATCCTTGATGGTGGGAAAGGAGATCGATCTTGACCGGTTCGAGGTGTGATTCAAGGTGTTAGAGTTTTGTCAAATATTGTGTACAAGGTAGGTTACAATTGGATTTGTTGTTGTATTGTGTTTAGATAGGATATGGAATCGTGTCCTAGTAGGACACTTGTATTCTAGGCCTCTCACATATAGCGGGGTTAGACACACGATGTAACCTATGCCAACATAATAGCACGGGCACGCGGGGGAGACGGCGGCGTGTGCCGGTGCCCAGGCGGCCGGGGTGCGGTATTGTAGCGGTGTCATGGGAAGGAGCGCCCATAGTCAGGCCCCGGGGATGTAGCCATATCTGTGAATCTCGTTAACAAATCTCGGTGTTGTGCTCGTTTGATTGCTTCGTCCTCAATAGATCGACGGTATGCCTCGAATTTATTCTAACACAAGGAACGCGGCGACGGGGATATGATTGAGATGTAGAATGGATGAGTGGAAATGTAAGAGTATGTGATTTCAACAGGGATCACAATAGAGGAGAGGGTTTGTCTCCTGGATGAGCTACTCCAACCTGGAGATGAGGGTCTTAATTGCCACACCTTCAGATCTCATACGTCACTCACTCAAGCAGTAGAGACATCCCAATCCATGAGCACAAACAACGCACCATTACATTTGCTCAATCTTAGTTTGAGGGCACACATGTACACAGTTACACACCATTATATATGCCCAATATTAGTTACATTTTTTTAGAACGAAGGCTCAAGGAGAGCCCGGCTTTGAATTAACAAAGCCATCAACCGGCCAGGAGATACAAACACCCACAGTTACAACGAAGCATAGCAAACAAGCAAAAGAAAAGGAAAACAAAAAAAGACGGCAGATACAAGGTGATGCCCGAAACAACTTCCTAGCCCCAACACGTACAAGCAAACAGGAAATAAGCAGTACAGACTAGCTTGATGTTGCTGAAGCCCTTCAATGCGCGAGTGGAGCACCATAACCCTGACAGAGAGCAAACTTCAGGGGGAGTTACAGCCCAGCAAAGATGGACATGCCCTCATCTACTCCGATAGGTGGACGCCGTCCTCGTACTGACCCTCTCCACTTCCGAAGGGGACCCCTGCCCCTCGCCCTGGATCGAAGGGCGCCGTACTGTTGGCAAGTGGCAATGCTCCCCTGAGCAAGGATTGGTACAAGCTTCCAGGTCACCATGGGAGATTCTCAGCACGACCCACCTGCTGCGCTAAGAACACCAAACGAAGAGCCTCATCAAGACACAATAACCCACACCCAAGGAAGAGAAGTTGTTGTTGAGCGAGGTTGAAGAAGAACTTGCAAGCAGAAGATCCAAGGCAGCCAATGCAGATAGCAGGACAGCACCCGCTGGAAACAGCACCAAGTTCAAGCCTTCCATGCCCTGTTGCTGCCAACGGGGAAAGAACCCTATCTTCATCCCGTCCATGCCATGGCACTGAGAGCTGATGAGCAAACAGCCACAAGTCAGGCAACGGACAACCAAACAGCAGAGCACTGCCCCAACAAGAAGACCATGGCGCCACCTCCACCTGCAAAGCCGCCACACACTTGACAACCACACCCATCGCCCCTGCACACCCCCAACTCACCCAAGGCGGCACCTTCAGGAAGATGACGACGCGTCAAACGCCGCTGCCGCCCAGCCTGAAGAGACTAGAGTTTTCACCCGGGCATGAGAGTGGGAGGGAAGGGGGTAAACGCACCTCGACGGCGCCTCCAAGGAGGAAGACGGCACCAGGAGGTGTCGCCGTCGTCGTGGCCGGGAATCCAGCCAGAGATTTCTCCCGGTCCACTACCACCCCTCTAGCAGCCCCGTCGACAGTTGGATCCGGCGACCAGCGGCCGCCAAGGGCCAGATCTGACGAGGGGGAAAGGATGAGAAGAAGAGGAAAGTGTGACCTGCGCCCAACTCCCGCCGCCACGCCGTCCACACGGCTGAGGAGGAGGGAGAGCACCACCAGTCAAGCATTGGTTGCCGCCAAACCAACACCGTCGCACCAACCCAGGCCGCCGCCTCGTCAGCCGAAGCCCTCCTAGCAGAGCCGGAGCGGCCAGATCCTCGCCGCCACCATCATTGGTGGGCGCGCGGGCTTCGCCGGAGACCTCCTCTGGCAGTGGCGAGGGGGGAGGAGCAGGGGAGGGGAACGCGGCGGCTAGGGTTTGTGGCCTCCCGAGTCGCCCCGAGAGGAGCGACGCGGGGGCAGGGGTGGGGAATCGCTCTTTTGGTGGCCACCCAATCAATCTTAGTTACATGGGACACATGTACACACCATTACCTGTGCTCGATCTTAGTTACAGGACACACATGTAGAATAAGTAGCACGGGCACACACTCACTTAATCCACATACATATAGATACATAATATATCTTCCCACACATGCATGGCGGACAGCAACACACAATGGCAAACCAAAGAGCACGTACAAACCACACCATGGGATGGGAGCCGATGATGATGAACGGATGATAGGAAGGGCACCTGCAGCGTCAATCCTCTTTCTTCCAGAATAATGGGAATCTTGGAGCATCTTTCTTTTCTGGTATGTTTCTCGCTTCCTGGTTGCCTGATTTGTTGTGTATAAGCTTGGGATTGTTCTTGTGTTTCTTCAATGCATCTATCACCTCATCGGGGACAAAATCACCATTGAACTCGAGCTCCTTCAGTTTTGGAAGCTCGTCAATGCCGGAGAGTAGTGTACCCTTTCTGTAGGACCATATGATTTTCTCAAGCTTAGTAGCAGATTGGGTAGTAAAGCCAATACAGGTGATGACAGAAAAGTCGATGGTTAGAAGGTTGAGCCTTGGGAAGTCGTCTTTGTAGAAGATGAGCAGGCTCTGTGCATAAGATATCTCCTTGAGTACTAGGCTGCGCATGTTAGGCATCTTGGCAAGAATCTCCACCTCATCTTGACAAAGAATGGTACGACAGAGAGTCACCTTGGAGATGTTTTTCGCCTTTTCAAATAATGATAATGATAGCTTATTGCTATTCTTCAACTCGACTTCCTTCAGTTCATGAAGGTCTTCGACTCTAGAAAGAGACTGTAGGCCATCAGTGGACGACAGAATGATCTTCTCGAGTTTAGGAGCTCCACCATTAAAGCTAAGGACAGTTATCTCGGAACCCTCAATAAGAAAGCACTTGAGACCCTTAAATTTCTCCTTGTTGAAACTGAGCCTGTCATCGATGTATGCCCTGTCTTGGAGCCTGAGACAGACTAATTTGGGTAGCTTGGCGAGGATCTCCAGATCAGCCTGCCTTAGTCGAGTACCAGATAGAGTTACCTTGGCAAGTTGAAGTTGGTCACCATCTTTGGTCAACAACTAAAAAAGTTGACCCGTTTCTGCGGTTCCGCGAATGCTTAGGCTCTCCAGAAACTTGGGACACTGTCCCTCAAAGGAAAGAAGCTTGGGAGAGTTATCGTCAGAAGAGTCTTCTGCGGTTATGGGAAGAGTGATTGACAGAGAGCGGAGGCACTCATGCAGGTCACAGATAGTTTGAAGCAAATTCCTGATGAGTTTGTCCTTCTGCTCAATAACCACACCAAGCTTCCTCAACCGCCATAGCTTGCCAATATCCTTCAAATCATTACTATTTCGTGCCTTGACATTGGACATTACCTCCATATTTGTCATCTTTTCGATCTTGTCAGGCACCATAACATAAGATACTTCATTATTGCTTGGCCCTGAACTCATAACAACTGAGCCAGCCAGCAAACGCTTCAACTTCAAGAGTATGACATGTACTGTTGCAGCTGCAGGCACCCTTGTCTGTCGGATATCCAATACTTCCAACTCACGGAGGTTGTTGATTTCACTTGGCAGCTTGGTAACATTTGTCCCCCTTAGGCTTAGATACTTGAGTAGTAACATCTTGCTGCAGATGTCCTTGAGGTAGTGTTGGTTCTTCCCACCAAAGCATTGACAACCTTCCAGATCTAGTACCTTGATCAGGGATACTCGAGACTCTTCATGGAGCTTGTCGAAGAATTTATAAGTTCTATCAGAGCCAAGGAGTTGGAGATCATTGAAAATGGAGAAGTGGCGAGCCAAGTGATGTGACAGACGGGTTTCTACAATATGCTGTTTTCTGGCGATCTTGGTAATGAATCCATGAACTCGATCACCTACCGCACAACTCTTTACCTGCGTTGTAGCACCAATATCAACAGGAAAAACAAACCACCGATGGACAAGCACATCAAAACATTGATTGGCACGACAGATAGAACTGGCCCAGTCTTCCTTGGTTATTAGCCCTTCTACAACCCACCGTCCTATCAAGGTTGACCGCCTAATGCTCCGCCCTGGTGGGAAGATAGCTAGATACACCAAGTAGGACTTGTATTCCTTGGGCAGATCACTATAAGAGAACTTGAACATCTTCTTATCGACGATGTCCAATGAGTTCTCCGATACCTCATGCATTGTTCTGCGCAGCTTTCTTAGTTCTTCATTGCTCCTCTTGGGGTTGGCGTACAAAGCATGAACAAAGACCTTCATGCAGAATTCATCTTGCTTACACTTGTCCAAAATGTCAAGAATAATCTGGGTGCTATCTTCATTCATCTGGTTTTTTCTAAGCTCAAGTGCAATATCTCGGTAGAGGCCAACAAGAGAACAGTCTGTGGGCTCCCGCGGCGGACAACAATATTCTCTGGCTTGTGTACAATTTACGATGGTCTTCAATATGAGTGCGCCAGCTATGCCACCTAGCATGCGGAAAGCATGTTTGGTCTCCTCCCATCCTGTTACGTAGTCATCATCCAGTTTGAGGATAACCAGTATCATCTCATCACCTTGTGTCTCCAAACAATCAATAATTCTGTCCATGATCCCTTTGATCTGGAGCTGCTCTTTCATCTTCCGCTGGATTTCTTCAATCTTGTTCATGGTTTCTTCAATTAGAGCATCTCGGATACAATCATGACTTGGTTTACAAGTAGCAGTATGTAGTTTCTTCACGGATTTGTCTTCCTGCGGCTCAGCTATACCTCCATGTTTCATGGATCTATTATCCTGCAGCTCCTGTAGGACTTTGCTGATCAATTCTTTGATTTGGCCGTCGACTAATATAACTGTACCAGAGGTGGCTTGCTTGGAGTCTTCCCGGGGCTTCTTGATTCTCAACGGAAACACCTCACGTAGGATGTGTTCATATTGCTCTTCCTTTAGACGAATCATCTTTACGGATGCTTCTTCTTCAGGCTTTAGTTTTTCATTTGCATCTTTTCCCATATGCCCTTGAGGCTTCATCATTGCATTTGCTTCTGTTTCCAAAACATCTTTAACATTGACCTTCGACCATGCACGTCCTTCCATATACTCTCTAAGTTTCTTGGTTGTCTCCATAATGACATCATCATGCGAATGTGTTGCTTCCTTCCTTTCTTGGCGTTGCTTGGTAGCAGATGCACCTTCACCTTCAACTTGCTTGTGCTCGAGCAGCCAGAGCGCTCGGAGGAGCACTCCTAATGGTTGATCTCTAGCGGATTCCAGCAGGTCCAGCTGATCGTCAGTCATCAGTTCTAGGTTGGGATGCACCTGGCCACCCTTCATTGTTTTGACTGTTTTCATGATTTCTGAAATCTTTTGGTTAACTCCCATTGCTTCGATAATTTTGGTGATTTCACCAACCAGCATAGATTTTTTCATCAAAATTGTTCTTTTCCTAGAATGATGCAAGACAGCCTGCAAGAACGGGCGAAGGATATGTTGTTGGTTGGAAGAGCGGAGTCCGGGCCCGAGGAGGGGGTGGGAGAAATGTTGTACTACATCCTGCGGTAGCACCTTCCCTTCTCTGTCTGCAACTTGCTGCGCTTGAAGCTCCCGTAAGATGTAGAAGAGAATGTCTTGCCTTTGTAGCAACTGATGATAGAAGTGTACTGCTGGGATATCTACCAAGACACTGCGCCTGCGCATGCCATGTTTCTTCCACATAGATGTAGCTTCATTTGCAATAGCTCGAGTTTCATTCCTATGCGGTGCCACAATGGCAACAGACGGTATTGATTTCTTCCCCACGCCAGTGTTGTGTTCCACAACATCCTTTATCCATTCAGTTAGCTTCGCCCTCATGTGGTCCTGATGTGACGGCGGCCCGATCTTTCGATGAGAGTGGGGATAATTATCGATTTGGTGGATTTTGAGCTTGATGATCCGGCTATACCGTACCCGACGATACGCCTCGACAATCGCTAAACCAATCTCCGATGGTTATTGACCTTGCCGTAGGCACGATCAACCTGAACAACGAGGTTCAAGTTCCTGCAAGCAACCGAAGAACCGGCAAGAACAAAGGTGAATTGCAACTGAAATTGCGGATAATAAACTGAGCACACGAACTAGATGAAAAGTTGGGGTTCCACTATGGATCTGACAAGGCGGTAGTCCTACACGTCTCGTAGATGCGAAATTGTAGCGATGGCTAAACAATACAATAAAACCCGAGTCTAAACCCTAAACTATAATAGCTATTTATTAACTGCTGCTTCCGGTCGAAGGCGGTATCTGTTGTCCACAAATCGGACTGCTCGAGGCCGTACGTGGCTGGTCTTCGTAGACTTTGCGGCAAGCACCTGGCGGCCTGGCCGAAAGCTCTAGGGCCCAACCACGTGGTAATGTTGGGCCATTAATCCAAGTCTCTTGTCCTGGTGCACTTCATGCATGCGTACGTGACATGCTTGGTGGATAGGACGTGTGACATGCATGCAAGAGCGTTGCTCCATTTGATCTGAACCCATATTGTCTTCATCTTTAATCTTTCCTTTATTCTCAAGTACAAGCAAATCCAGACATCAGTGTAATATTATATTCTTATTAGTTAAATCATATGTACGAAGAAGCGATAGTACCTGGCCATTAATTTGTCTCGCCCGCGCTCTAGTAATAGGACCAAGTGGAATAACTGATGTAGGAGTTGCGGCGGGTGTAACAATAGAAGAGATGTCCTCATCATCCCCCCTTCTTGAATCGAAGTCGTCCTCGACGGTACCTCGTCGTCATCACCCAAATAAGGCTTTAAATCTGCAACATTAAATGTGGGACTAACCCGAAATTCTGCAGGTAAATCAAGCTTATATGCATTCTCGTTAATTTTTTCAAGCACTTTAAAAGGTCCATCCGCACGAGGCATTAATTTTGACTTTCGTAAATCAGGGAAACGGTCTTTTCGCAAATGCAACCATACTAAATCACCTGGTTTAAAAACAACACTTTTCCTTCCCTGACTACCAACAAGTTTATATTTGGCATTCATGCGTTCAATATTTTTCTTAGTCATCTCATGCATTTTTAATACTAATTCAGCACGTTCTTTAGCATCAAGGTTTACCTTCTCCGAAGATGGAATAGGTAATAAATCAATTGGTGCACGAGGTATAAATCCATAAACAATCTTAAAAGGGCATAATTTTGTGGTGGAATGAACGGAACGATTATAAGCAAACTCTACATGTGGTAGACATTCTTCCCACATTTTTAAGTTCTTCTTCAAAACAGCCCTAAGCATAGTAGACAATGTACGATTAACCACTTCAGTTTGAGGATGACATGTAGTACTAAATAAAAGCTTAGTCCCCAATTTTGTCCACAACACCCTCCAAAAGTGGCTAAGGAATTTTGTGTCACGATCAGAAACAATTGTATTTGGCACACCATGTAAACGAACTACTTCGCGAAAGAACAAATCAGCAATGTGAGTAGCATCGTCACTTTTATGACAAGGTATAAAATGTGCCATTTTAGAGAATCTATCGACAACAACAAAGATAATATCTCTCCCCCGTCGTGTTCTAGGCAGTCCTAATACAAAGTCCATAGATATATCTTCCCAAGGAGTGCTAGGAACAGGAAGAGGCATATATAAACCATGTGGGTTCAATTGTGACTTAGCTTTTTGGCATGTCGTGCAGCGTGCAACATATCTCTCCACATCCCTTCTCATTTTTGGCCAGAAGAAATGACTAGCAAGGATGTCTTCTGTCTTCTTGATGCCAAAATGTCCCATAAGTCCTCCATGCGCCTCCTGTAACAACAAAAGACGAATAGAGCTATCTGGGATGCATAGCTTGTTAGCGCGAAAAACAAATCCGTCATTAATGACGAACTTGTTCCAAGTTCTACCCTCCCTGCAATTGAGCAATATATCTTTAAAATCGACATCATTAGCGTATTGCTCTTTTATAGTTTCAAGTCCAAAAATTTTGAAGTCAAGTTGTGATAACATGGTATAGCGTCTAGACAATGCATCGGCAATAACATTCTCCTTCCCTTTCTTGTGCTTAATAACATAAGGAAAAGATTCAATAAATTCAACCCATTTTGCATGTCTACGGTTCAGTTTGCTTTGACTTCTAATATGCTTGAGTGATTCATGATCAGAATGTATAACAAACTCCTTAGGCCATAAATAATGTTGCCATGTCTCCAAAGTCCGAACTAGTGCATAAAGTTCTTTATCATATGTTGAATAATTCAGACTAGGCTACTGGTTTGCCTTCTTGCAATAGAACACCACCTAAACCAATGCCGCTAGCATCACATTCTAATTCAAACATCTTATTGAAATCAGGTAATTGCAACAAAGGGGTGTGTGTAAGCTTATCTTTAAGAATAGTGAAGGCTTCCTCTTGTGCGTCGCTCCAAACAAATGACACATTTTTCTTTGTGAGTTCATTGAGCGGTGCTGCGATGGTGCTAAAATCCTTCACGAACCACCGGTAGAACCCAGCAAGTCCGAGAAAACTTCGTACCTGTGTGACCGAGTTAGGGGTCGGCCAACTCTGGATCGCTTCAACCTTGGCTTTATCAACTTCAATTCCCTGCGCTGTCACAACATAGCCAAGAAAAGCGACTCGATCCGTGCAAAAAGTGCACTTCTCGATATTACCAAATAAACGTGCAGCACGCAGAGCAGAAAAAACAGCACGCAAATGGTCTAAGTGTTCCTCTAGTGACTTGCTATAAATCAAAATATCATCGAAATATACTACCACAAATCGTCCAATAAAAGCTCGCAAAACTTCATTCATTAGTCTCATGAAGGTACTAGGTGCATTAGTCAATCCAAATGGCATAACTAACCACTCATATAAACCAAATTTAGTTTTGAAAGCAGTTTTTCATTCATCACCTAGTTTCATACGAATTTGATGGTAGCCACTATGCAAGTCCACTTTAGAAAACACAACTGAGCCACTGAGTTCATCAAGCATGTCATCTAATCTAGGAATAGGATGACGATATCGAATTGTAATATTATTGATGGCTCTACAATCAACACACATACGCGAAGTACCGTCTTTTTTAGGAACAAGTAAAATTGGTACAACACATGGACTAAGGGATTCACGAATGTAACCTTTTTCAAGTAGTTCGTGAACTTGTCGCTGAATCTCCTTAGTCTCCTCTGGATTAGTCCGGTACGGCGCACGGTTGGGTAATGAGGCGCCAGGGATCAAGTCAATTTGATGTTCAATTCCTCTCATAGGTGGCAGCCCCGGTGGTACTTCCTTTGGAAAAACATCATGATACTCCTGCAAAAGGTTAGCGACAACAGGAGGCAAAGAAGAAGGCATATCCTCAAATGAAAACAAAACTTCTTTGCAAATAAGAGCATAACATTCATCAGTATGAGCATCTAACTCAAGAATTTCAGCACGTGTAGCTAAGAAAGATACACCTTTCAATTTAATTTCTTTAGATGTGCTAGGATCAGATTTGTGCAGCTTATTAAATTGTTCTAACTCATCAACAACTTTCTGATCTTCAGATTGAGTACGCTCAATATTTGTGTTTCTACTAGCCCTAGCAAGATCATCTTTTAAAATTTGCTCAGGAGACATAGGGTGTAGAATGATTTTCTTTCCTTTATGTGTGAGAGTGTACTGATTAGTTCTACCATCATGTAAACATTATTTATCATATTGCCATGGCCTTGCTAGTAACATAGAACAAGCTTGCATAGGCACAATATCGCAATCAATAGTGTCATGGTATGAACCTAAAGAAAAAGGAACTCTCACCATGCGTGTTACCTTTACCTTTCCACCATCATTAAACCATTGAATGTAGTATGGTTGTGGATGTTGTCGCGAAGGTAGGGAGAGCTTCTCCACCATGTCAATGCTTGCTAAATTGTTACAACTCCCTCCATCAATGATTATGCGAACGGAACGCTCCTTGACGACTCCTTTGATGTGGAAGCGGTTGCGACGTTGATCCTTCTTTGCTTTGACAATCTGAGCACTAAGTACACGATGGGATATAAGACTCATGTACTTATCGGCGTCGTCAGCGATCATGTACTCATGTTCTCTATTCAATCCACCCAAGAACCTAGCCATAGCGGCTTCCTCAGTCTCAACTAAACCACAACGTAACATGCCCATTTGCAATTCTTGATAATAGTCTTCCACAGATTTAGATCCTTGGTTCAAGCGTTGTAGTTTATTTAGCAAGTCACGTTCATAATATCCAGGAACAAAATGGTGACGCATTACAAATTTCAAAGCTTCCCAAGTGGCAGGAATATTATTAGGATGTTTACGACAATGTGCTCTCCACCAAACAGAAGCAAAATCACTAAACTCACTAGTTGCAGCCCTAACTCTTTTATCATCAGGAAAATCATGGCAAGCAAATTTTTGATCAACTAGTAATTCCCAGTCAAGATAAACATCTGGATCATATTTCCCATCAAAAGGGGGCATGACAAATTTAATTCTACCCAAAGAATCGTCATGGCCACGTACCTGAGGACGCTGGTGTCGTCCCATACCTTGTTGATTATTGCGTAGTCGACGATGATCATGATCATTGTTATCATTAACTGCATCAGGATCCTCAGAATCACCATCATAGTTGTCATCTTGGATGTCGTCGGCTATCGAGTTGGCGTTGCAAGGACGGGGCTGGTCGACGGCATCGGTGTATGAAAGAGGGTGCCCCGGGTCTCCTGGGAGTACCCGACGAGCTCGTTGCAAGTGTTTGGGTGAACGTCTCATTGCTATCCTCGATCGACTTGAGACGCTTATCAAGTGCGCCCTCTAACGATGTGAACCGCTCGGTGTATGCATGCACATCCTCCTCAAGGCGTGCCACCGTGGCTTTCATGTTGTCTTCGTCACCTGCCATGGTTAGGACGGAACAAGAACAAAATCACAAGTATATTGCTCCTACAGTAACTATAGTGAGGCGGTGGAAAATGTCTCTCAACTCTCGAGCCATTACCAAGCTCTTACCAGTTCTTACCGTGCTGCAGTGGTTGTCGGCCGTTGGCGATGTCAAAAGTGATCAAAAGATTGATATAGCGATTACCAAGGGACCGAACAAGATACGATATAGGAAGTGGAGCTTGGTGAAGGTTTCCTCAACTCACAATATGTGGCACAATTAAGCAAAAAGTAATGCAAGCTGAATAATTGCTCAAACTTCTAACTAGTGCTGGCAGTCGACTAGTAAGAGATAAAACAATCTAAGCCTAGATACTGAAACAAGTGAGTGGAAACCGATGAAAAATATGATAGCTCTAAGTAGCTAGATATAAGTGAGGTATAAATGCCGTGTATAATAAAGCTCGGAAGCAGATGATAAATGACGCGGCGATGAACACTGTAGCAGTAAAATAATGTCCAGAAAAGAAAATATCAGCCCAAAACAGATGCTAGCCGGCCTGATTTTTTTTTTGCAACTTTTTCTTTTAACTTTTCTTTTGATTTTTTTCACTCTTTTTTTGTTTTTTCTTTTCTTTTTCTTTTCTCTTTTTTTTTGAGGCCGGTTGCTAGCAGACGTCAGGGACACAAAGCAAGGCTACTGGACAAAGGTGCTACGAGAGCTAGCTATACGTGCACTGGTGTTGAGATTACCTAAAACTAGTAGTACTAATGCACAGAAACAGTAGGCTGCTGGTGGAGAGTGGTGGTTGTGGCGCGTGTGGAGGCAGACAAAGAGATTTGGATGTCTGGCGTGGTGCGTGTGGTGAAGCGGCGTTGGCGGGCTCTAGCAAAGCAAGCGCGTGGATGGATGGGCGGACGTACGGTGTCAGACACGGATGATTGTCTGTCTGGCCGTAAGCTGCTGCTGTGCGACGGTGATTTTGTGCGATCAAATCATCGACTGATAAAAATATAGCAAAGAAAAACACAGGCGTCCGGAGGTAATAAGAATCGGAAACAATCGATCGCAATATTTATTTATTTTTTGATCGTGAACGAGCGGAAGGGATTATGTGGGTGGACAAAAACAGATTGATCTAGTAGATAATTTTACACCCTAACCAATCTAAACCAGCACTAATTCTAGGATGAATGTAACCAAAAATTCAACGATGCAAATACTAGATGCAAAAACTGCTAAAGGCTAAAAAGGTAGGTGTGATGGATGAACTAATCTAATTTTTTTGGCTTTTTTGTGGGTCTATGGGACAGAAAATAACTAATCTAATAAAACTGTAAATCTCTCACCGATGAACCTGAAAACTGATACCACTTGATGTGACGGCGGCCCGATCTTTCGATGAGAGTGGGGATAATTATCGATTTGGTGGATTTTGACCTTGACAATCCGGCTATACCGTACCCGACGATACGCCTCGACAATCGCTAAACCAATCTCCGATGGTTATTGACCTTGCCATGGCACGATCAACCTGAACAACGAGGTTCAAGTTCCTGCAAGCAACCGAAGAACCGGCAAGAACAAAGGTGAATTGCAACTGAAATTGCGGATAATAAACTGAGCACACGAACTAGATGAAAAGTTGGGGTTCCACTGTGGATCTGACAAGGCGGTAGTCCTACACGTCTCGTAGATGCGAAATTATAGCGATGGCTAAACAATACAATAAAACCCGAGTTTAAACCCTAAACTATAATAGCTATTTATTAACTGCTGCTTCCGGTCGAAGGCGGTATCTGTTGTCCACAAATCGGACTGCTCGAGGCCGTACGTGGCTGGTCTTCGTAGACTTTGCGGCAAGCACCTGGCGGCCTGGCCGAAAGCTCTAGGGCCCACCCACGGGGTAATGTTGCGCCATTAATCCAAGTCTCTTGTCCTGGTGCACTTCATGCATGCGTACGTGACATGCTTGGTGGATAGGACGTGTGACATGCATGCAAGAGCGTTGCTCCATTTGATCTGAACCCATATTGTCTTCATCTTTAATCTTTCCTTTATTCTCAAGTACAAGCAAATCCAAACATGAGTGTAATATTATATTCTTATTAGTTAAATCATATGTACGAAGAAGCGATAGTACCTGGCCATTAATTTGTCTCGCCCGCGCTCTAGTAATAGGACCAAGTGGAATAACTGATGTAGGAGTTGCGGCGGGTGTAACAATAGAAGAGATGTCCTCATCAGGTCCTCAGGCGTACAGGGCTCGAAAAATGTCTCCCTTAGGACCGAACGACCGGTCGGCGCCATTGCCACCACTAATGGGTCGACATCACTGTCTTCTTCTTCATCTCCAGAAAGAGCAGATGTTGCGGCTGCATGGACCGATGGCGAAACTTCTGCCGCCGGAGTGAGTGCAGTCCCTGCAGCAGCAGGCTGGGACTGTCCAGCTGCCGCTCCCTTCGCCGGTACCTCGACGCCATACCTAGAACAGACAGAAATAGCCATTTACAAGGAAAATTATGACCATGGACGAACACTGGAAGTCCATTTTCCTTCATGAGCGCCCCATGGTTAGACGAAGAGCTAGACAAAATTTACTTTTATTAGTTGGACTTGTATATTTTGATGTAAAAACTAAATAATCCTCTTGACAATCTTATTGAAGTATATAACTTTTATTAGTTGGACTTGTAGATTTTGATGTAAAAACTAAATAATCCTCTTGACAATCTTATTGAAGTATTTTACTTTTATTAGTTGCACTTGTAGATTTTGATGTAAAAAACTAAATAATCCTTCTAACTTTAGTATAAGGAATGAATTAACTTTCCAGGTGTCTCAGTTTATCTATGACTATTCTATATAAAAAAGAACCAACATGCAGATCCAATTAGTCTTGGCCATCGAATCATGTCAATCCAACTATCTAAAATGCCCCAAAGGGAGCGCCCAACATGGCAAGGATGCAATTAATATCACATCAAATATTAACATGTGCGCTAATCCCATAATTAATGTGTAGCTAATATCCGACCTAATATCAACATGCAATTAACTGCCTCCATAATATCAACATGCATTGCACATACGCACGGAAAAGTTGGTTCAAAGTTGTGATAAAGTTCAAGTACAACGTCGGACAAATTGATTTGGATTTTTATATGGCAAAAGAAGCATAAATAATGTGATGATAGCTAACTAGGTGTCATATATATAGTTTCGTACTTGTTTAGATAGAGATTATCATTTTGCTTGCCATTAAGTCTACTAGTCGTCAACCCGTGCACCTGCACGACCAAGCTATTATTGGGATAAATAATTATTAACAAAAGTCTATTAACACGTAAAGTGTAGGAGGTCACCAGATATCGTACGACTGGAAAAGTGCTAAGTTATTAAAATAATGTAAAAAAATGCACATGTATTATAGACTTTATATTTGGAAGGAGCACTTCTGCTTTCCCTGTTCTGCAAACTCCTATCTTTGAACTGAATGAACCTTTCCTATAATAATCGGTTAATGCAACTCTTCCTGAATTATATGTCATATTTTTATCCATATGGCAATGTACATATCGTCCTAACATACAAAATTATACATATATTTTAGATCCAAATTGTAGCATATCTATATATCACATCTATGTAAATGTTCTGAGAAAGATACACTACACAAACATCATTCAACAATATTTGGAATGGGCGGCATAAACTGCATGGGCCAGTTCTTTTTCAAAGATGGTGTGTATATCTAAATATTTGCATACTTTGTTCAATAGAATTGGTAGTGAGTGTTTTCTAGAAATAATCTAGTGACAAATATGTGTTCCATTTAGTGATGGATTCCACTATCTAAGTGTTGTTCTTGGTATATATACGTATCACAATAATGATGCTACTCTTAGCATTTAAATATGGTTCTTCTTAATGCACTGGTCAATGCTCCTGCCTCAACTTCCCGAATAAAATTTTCTATACTTTTTTGCAGGAAATCTTCCGTCTATTCAAATAAACATTTATATACATAATTGCGAATTTTGAGAATTTCTCTGTATATCATGAAATTAGATAGTACAATCTTTTGTAAACATGGTAGGAATAACCCTATGAATTTAAATTTTAATAGATATGGTTGTGAAATATCCCTATTTGAAAAATTGACAACCCGCCTTTGATAGGCCCTAGCACGAAAAGCAATGATATTGCTTCAACTAATATTTTTAATAGGCTTATACTAATATATTATTTTACAATGTGTGAAAATTTAGCATACTTTTATACTTGTCTTAAAGTTAGGTGATTTCACATATAAATTAAAGATGTTGCTAGCGATCATATCTATGATCCAGCAGGGAGAGATTTCGGTATGTGGGATTGAAAAAAAATTTAGCTTTTCCAAACCCTGGCGCAAAAGAAATTATATACCAACCCCCACATGCATAGAAAAGCAAAGTTATTCATTTTATTATATTTCCAAATTATTTAAGTTCATATAATATTTTTTGATGTGCGGCAATTTACACATAATTACACATATTAAATTACTGACCTTGGTTGTGATAATATCTTGGACCCAAGAGGGAGAAATTTATGTACGTTTGTGTCTAATTTAATTTATTTTAACCGAGTCTTCTTTTGTATGTGGGGAATGAGATTTCTTTTTCAATCTAGCATAGGCTTTCTTCCCAACCTGAGGCTTGTGGATTTCTTATGTGTACGTGTTTGTTCCTTCCTTCAATCAGACATGCATGTGGTTTTCACTTTGGTGGGATTAGAATGTAAGATCTTTCTTTTAGGACCCCGATAAGTACCACAGGTGTGGCACAAAGTAACTTGGGTCAAATGCCTCCATCACTACAGATCGCGTCAATTCACACATATCTCGCCACATCACCGCATGCATACACAAATGACGAAACTGATGATGTCAACGAGAATCTTTTGGGTTTTCAATTTTAAAAATGTTTTATCTCTTACGAAAATAATTTGCTACCCATGGTGCTAGCTACGCACGTCCCAATTTTTATCTGTAATTATTTTGGTAAATTACTTTGGACTACGAAAATAACTTTATATCGAAAATATTGGAATTTCGACCAGCCATGCAAGCAAATAGGCAATTATGCCATAATTTATAAATAAATTGTTGTGATCTATAAACTAAATTTGCCATGATTTATAAATAAATTTGCCATAATTAATTACCAAAAATTATGATGATCCATGAAATAATTTGCCATGGTTAATTACTAAAAATTGCCATGATCAATTAATAAAATTTGCAGTGGAAAGTAGTTGAAATACAAAGGTAACTTTAAATCTAGAAGAAAAAAAATAGATGAAACATATCACGGCAGCTTTAGCGTAAACACTATGACAACTTTAGCGTAACATCATGGAAACTTCTGGCCGAGAAAAGGTCATCGAAACATATCAATATGTGATCTTGTTTTGAAGATCTCGTCGAGACGGATTTAATTATTAAAACAGATTTTCAATCGATTTTTATTTCAAAGATAAAACATTTTGAAGTCCAAAAAATAAAAAAGATTTCGCTGATGCCATCTGTTTGATGTGGCAAAATGGATAGTAATATGGGCATTTGCACCATGGTGCTTCGCGTCACATGTGTGGCACTTATCATTTGGGTAAATCTGAAGGCTCAATTAATCTTGATGATGTGGATTAACATGGATATATATACTCCCTCCGTTACTAAATATAAGTCTTTTTAGAGATTCCAATATGAACTACATACGGATGTATGTAGACATATTTTAGAGTGTAGAATCATTCATTTTGCTTCGTATATAATCCATATTAGAATCTCTAAAAAGTCTTATATTTAGGAACGGATGGAGTATGATATAATACAAAATTTGCATGCTCTAAAACTTGTCTATTTGCATGCTCAGGTTGTGGGGCACGACTCCTTAGTGGCGAAAGGCCTGGTATGTTTTTTTTCAAGAGTACGCCATCACGTTTTACTTTTTTTAGAATACGCCCTGAAATTAGGTAGTATTGTTTTCATGGAAGAAAGTGGCAAAAAAACGAACAACACTGGAACAGCTTACGTGCGCTCGAACAACCAAGCCTCCAGCTTGCCAAACAACAAATAACAATCAACAAGTGGACTAGCTGCAACTCCCGCCTAGCTATGGACGACGGACGTGGAATGGAGCAGGAGAAACGAGCTCCAAGAAGGAGCCTAGCATGCTGACATTTCTTGCCCTCCTGCCAATGCGAAACGCTAGGTCTCAATGTCCGTAGCCGGAGTAGAGTGATCATGGTATACGTCGTTGCTCTGGTGGCACAAGATCTAGCAGAATATTAGCAGGACGACAGTCCAGAGATCTCTCGCTTTTGAGGGTGAAGTAATCATCCTAGTCCAGCACATATATACACACACACACACACACACTTCAAAGCCATCGCATGGGAGAAGTTGCTTAGTTGTAAATCCCCAAGGTTTGTGACCTCTCCTAATATAGTAAAGTTTAGTTGGCTGGCACCAGTGTTTTTTTCCTTCGTATTGGAGGGCTTTTCCATGTTAAAATCTTGTGTGTTCTGTGTTGATTTCATTCTACATCATTTTCGACTACATATCATATCTCTAACAAGTGGTATCAGAGCCTTGTTTCTGTCTAGGATTTTGACGATGTGACATCTATGAAGTTCCATCTACCGTTGCTAGATTACAACACATGGTTTTTCCTATAGCAAGTGAAGATGCGGGCAGTGCTGGCACATCCCGATTTGGATGACCCGTTGGATTGTTTTGGCAGCAAAGAACCGAAGGCGTAGACCGTTGAAGAAAAACGGAAAGACCATAAGGCCATGTCTCTGATTCTTCATCTACTCCCTTCGTATCAAAATATAATACATTTTTGGACATTGTGAACGTGTCAAAAAATGTCTTCCATTTTGATGCAGAGGGAGTATCTAATAATATTTTGCAAGAGGTGCTGGCGGAGAAACTACGGCTGCCATCTGCGTCAAACTGGAGTCATTCTGCATGTCCAAGGATCTGACGATTAAGATGCCCAGGATGATAGTTGTTCACGCACAAGTTGCAAGAAGGTGGTTTGGTGTTGAACCATTTATTAATCTTTGCATAAAAACAAATCAGATGGTGATGGTAAGGTCCATGTTGCATTTGGTAATAAGTCTGATTCAGACGATGCTCTTGTTGTTTTTGCTCGCTGTGTTTCATGTCATGATGAATGGATACTTTATTCTGCCTATTCGTTACATAAATGTATTAAAAAAGTTAGGTTTAGTAATTATGAGTTTGTATAGAGTGAAGATGTTGTGCATATGGGAGATAACAACCCATGTGAGATCGTGGGCATTGGTTCGTTCAGATCAGAATGCCTAATGCCATTGATACACATGTTGACAGATACGAGGCACATACAAGGCATGGCCAACAACCTCATTTGGCTGAGTACTCTTGACCTCAAAGGATACAAGCACCCTGGTTTAGGTGGAGTTTTGAAAGTATCTAAAGGATCTCTCATTCATATGATAGGTAATATGAATTATGACAAGTTATCTGTTCTTAGAGGAAGCACTATCACTGGTAGTGCAACTGGTGTTGTTACTTCTGATAAATCCGGTAAAACTAATCTTTGGCATATGCACCTTGGGTATATGAGTAAGCTTGGCATGGTAGACTTGAACAAGAGAGAACCTATGGATTGCTGCAATGTGAGTGAGTTGGAGTTCTATGAACACAACATCTTTGGTAAATATAGGAGGGTATAGTTCAATGTTTTTGTTCATACCACGCAAGGTATATTGGATATGTAGATGCTAATTTGTGGGGACCTTCTAGTAAACCCTATCTAGCCGGTGCTCCTTATATGTTTACAGTTATTGATGATTACTCCATAAAAGTGTGACCTTAGTTTCTAATCCCTCTATTTCTAGATATAAGCCTTTTGAGACATTTCAATATTTACTACATACGGATGTATATATAAGTATTTTTAGAGTGTAGATTCACTCATTTTGCTCCATATGTAGTCCATATTGTATATGATGTTTTCAATGCCTTTAAGGACTAGAAAGTTATGGTAGAAAGGCATACTCTGAGGAAGGTAAAAATACTCCATACTGACAATTGTATGGAAGTGTGTTCAAAAGCTTTTACCAATTACATCGTCAGGCACCACACCATACCATACGCTCCTCATCGAAATGGTGTGGCCGAGCACATAAACAGAAGTGTCAATTCCTAGGCTCGTCACATGTTGCCCAACGCTCACATGGGCAAACATTTTTGGGCTGAAGCAACCACCATCGTCTGCTAATTTATCAACGGGTCTCTGTCCATCTCACTTAATAAGAAAACTCACACTAAGGTATGGTCTCAACATAGCCGAACCCAAGCCCGAGTGAAGGAAGATGGACATCAAAACTCAGCCACTCTTATGAAGATGAAACCCAAAAGAACACCCATGGGGCATAACCCTCTCAGCAACACCATATCGGAACTTGATTGTGGTGTCAAATGGGCATGGGCCAGGCCATCACCCCCTGGTGGCGCATTGTATCTTGATCTGGATACCATGGCAAGTGAGCAAGTATCCGGTCATTGCATCTTTAGTGGCATGCTACATCGACGATCGAGTGTAGTGGAAAATAAGCAAGGGACTTCACATTTGACTCGACGAGCGCAAAGGGTAAGGAAGGTAGCCGAGCCGAGGAGGATCCACTTAGATAGCTGGAACATAAAGTCCCTAACAGGTAAGCTTCGGGAGCTAGTTGATACAGTGGTGCGGCGAGGTGTTGATATCCTTTGCACCCAAGAAACCAAATGGAGGAACAGAAGGCAAAGGAGATGGAGGATACCGGCTTCAAGCTATGGTAGACGGGGACAACTACAAACAGAAATGGAGTAGGCATCACTAGTAGAAAAAGGGCCTTTGGGTCGGTACTAAAGCCTCCCCCTTTAGTCCCGGTTCTAACTGGAACCGGGACTAAAGGCCCTCCACGTGGTCGTTGCCTGGAGGTCCACCTTTAGTCCTGGTTGGTAACACCAACCGATACTAAAGGAAATTTTATGATTTTTTTGAAGATGAAACCCAAAAGAACACCCATGGGGCATAACCCTCTCAGCAACACCATATCGGAACTTGATTGTGGTGTCAAATGGGCATGGGCCAGGCCATCACCCCCTGGTGGTGCATTGTATCTTGATCTGGATACCATGGCAAGTGAGCAAGTATCCGGTCATTGCATCTTTAGTGGCATGCTACATCGACGATCGAGTGTAGTGGAAAATAAGCAAGGGACTTCACATTTGACTCGACGAGCGCAAAGGGTAAGGAAGGTAGCCGAGCCGAGGAGGATCCACTTAGATAGCTGGAACATAAAGTCCCTAACAGGTAAGCTTCGGGAGCTAGTTGATACAGTGGTGCGGCGAGGTGTTGATATCCTTTGCACCCAAGAAACCAAATGGAGGAACAGAAGGCAAAGGAGATGGAGGATACCGGCTTCAAGCTATGGTAGACGGGGACAACTACAAACAGAAATGAAGTAGGCATCACTAGTAGAAAAAGGGCCTTTAGTCCCGGTTCTGGAACCGGGACTAAAGGGTCGGTACTAAAGCCTCCCCCTTTAGTCCCGGTTCTAACTGGAACCGGGACTAAAGGCCCTCCACGTGGTCGTTGCCTGGAGGTCCACCTTTAGTCCTGGTTGGTAACACCAACCGATACTAAAGGAAATTTTATGATTTTTTTTGATTTTTTTTTGAATTTCAAATTTCCGAATTATTTTAACTTCTAATCTGTAATCACCCCTCATCACTGCTCAATTTAACCTTTAATCTCTAATCACCCCTCATCATTCCAAATCATCTAACTTCCCGAACGGTCACCCATCCTCTCACTACTCCAGCCTAAGCACGCTTAACTTCCGGGTTCTATTCTCCCTCATTTCCAAGTCTGCACTTATTGTTTTCCTGACAATATTAAGATGGCAATCCTATTAACCCTCAGGAATTTAGCTTGAGTATGAAGTCACACATTTCACTGTTTGAGTTTGAAACTATTGTTCTAAAAATCCATAATTATTTAGTAACACTGATATTTCTTGAATAAGTAGTTTGACCACAATTTGACCGCAGTTTGACCATAGTTGACCAAAATTTAAAAAAACTGAAATAATTATTTAGTAACACTATTATTCTTGAATAATTATTTAGTAACACTAATACTTCTTGAATAAGTAGTTTGACCAGATTAACAAAAATTCAAAAAAAAACTGAAATTTGAGCATAACTTTTTTTCATTTTAGAATTTGAGGATTCTAAAAATTTGCAAACAGGTCGTAGGCGGTCTCCATTAGATGCGGATTTTCGTTCCGAACATTTTGATATGTTATACGTTTTTTTCCGACATCGTATGCAAAAGTTATAGCCGTTTTACATTTTCCCTACATTTTTTGCAAAACATGTCCAAATTTAAGTTTTTAAATTTTCCTAACTAGTAGATGTAGTAATATACCTACCTCTCGAAGGATTTTATTTTTTGAAGTTTTTATCAATTTCTTTTGATTTTTTTCAAAACAAAAAAGGCGATCC